>NC_056728.1:1332045992-1332357825 GCF_019279795.1 Protopterus annectens
GTTATTAGTTATGTGAATGTGTAGGAGGTTAAATAGGATCAGCTCTTTCTAGGTTTTGTAGGAAGGAAAAAGATATCTTTTCAACAATCAGTAAGAAACAGAAGAGTGAGACCTTTATGGTCATTAGCAAAAGTATAAAAAGTGGCTTCCACCAAAATGAGAGGATAACATTCTTCTTTAATAAAATGTAGTTCTTAAAAGCATCCAAAAAAGTCTCAGGCCAAAACCAGAAAAAATGGATAAGCACTTTCAGTGTATAGCCTTCATCAGATCCTTAGTTTTTAATCCTCTGAGTTACTTCTTTTTAAATTGAGAGCACAGAAAAAGAAGAAATGAGGTGAATTATGAACCTAAGAGCTAACTTCCACCAGGATTGAACCATATTGTACCACTGAAACTGATATTAAAAAAGTGCAGTCTCAATAAGAAATACTAGTGGCATCTTTGTTTGACTTAAAAGAAGGTGTATTTGATATGGACATTGCTACTGGCCTGCATGGTTCCTTATTGGGATGCAAAACAAAAGGGCATGTTAATTACTTAATTGAAGTTGTTGATTGCTCTCAATTTAAAAAGAAGTAACTCAGAGGATGAAAAACTAAGGATCTGATGAAGGTTATACACTGAAAGTGCTTATCCATTTTTTCTGGTTTTGGCCTGAGACTTTTTTGAATGTTTTTTTTTTTTTCAAAACAGTTTTATTAGAATTAAAATAAAAAAAATAAATATGTACATTAGAAATGAACAATTTTCAAATAGATAATCAAATAGTAATACAACAAACAGAAACAAAGCTTTATACAAAGACATTCTCAACAATAATAAATTGATTAAATAATTACTTTTGTAATAAATTGTAGACTTTTTTCCATATATTGCATTTAACAGTATTCCGAGGTGATCTTGATTTGATAGTTAAATATTCCATATTACAGGCTTCCAGAAGTAAAGATTTGAATTCTTGAATTGAGGGAGTAGTATTGGATTTCCAGTTTCTTGTAATTATTTTTATGGCAACTAATAATATAGTCCAGACTAAAGATTGATTAACTTTGCTTATACAATTAGGTACAGGAGTACTGAAAAATAACAAATGACTTGATGAGAGTAAAATTATCTGTGAAGATAGCTTGTAAAAAGGAATTAACATTTTCCCAAAATTAATTTAAAATTACACAGTCATATACCATGTGTGCCCATTCTGCATTTACTTCTATATTACATCTCCACAAGTTGACATTACTTTTGTTAAATTTACTAAGAGAGAATGGGGTAATAAAAGATCTATATAAATATCTCCAAGTAAAAAGTTTCCATTTCAATGATGAGGTGGTAAAACTAGCTGATCGTAATATGTTTATTTTATCATCTTCTGTAGGAGGATGATTATTAATTAAAGTAAAGTAATTCCAGTTGGTATCTGAAACAGCTTCCATGTTGAGTTGAATTAATTTGTATATGTGAGATAATATGTTTTTGGTAGGAGATTTATGTTGTATAGATAAAACCATATATTGAATAATCTTAGGTATTGAATTCTTGGTTGTAAAAGAAATAATATCGAACGTATTTAAAATATATGTCCTTGCTTCATGTAAGTCCAACCAA
Source organism: Protopterus annectens (assembly GCF_019279795.1). Classification (NCBI taxonomy): domain Eukaryota; kingdom Metazoa; phylum Chordata; order Ceratodontiformes; family Protopteridae; genus Protopterus; species Protopterus annectens. The sequence goes on from NC_056728.1 coordinate 1,332,047,601, forward strand.
GAAAGAGAGACATCTTCATATTCATTTTTAAGTATGTTAATAGATTTTTTAAGTCGTTATCTGACATCATGTGAAACCAAAATATTAATTTGTTATCTTTAAATGAACACATTTTGAGTAATCAGAGGAAAATATAACACTATTGGAAATAACATAAATAACCAATCTTTACAATTATCAAATTTAAACATTAAATTTTTGAAAGATCTCAATGAAAGAGTTATATAATTTGATGTAAAATTCTGAGTATTATTAAAAGTAATGTATTCTTGTAAAACCCATATGAAAGTATTATTTAACAGGTCTATTTTCTGGGATCTGTTGTTATTTCATATTTCTTCCAATTGTGTTATGTATTTTTTATAATCATCCTGTAAATCAAATTTCTTAGGGCCAATTATTAGTATTTGAGTTTTGTTATTATTGAAGTGTAACCCTGATTTTTTTTGAAAATATTCCATATCCGAGAATAATGCTCTAATGGATTTGTTATTTCCTTCTAATGTAATTAGAATATCATCAGCAAACATTTCTATTTTGGAGGATTCATTTGAGGTTATCTTGTATCTTTCAATTGCCACATTATTTCTTATCAAGTTGGCCCAGGGCTCCATAATTAATGTAAATAATAAGAGAGATAATGGACAACCTTGTTTGGTACCCTTAATGATGGAATATTTTGAGAAATATTTGTTCCTATTTTAATATATGCTTGGCAATCTTTATATAATTGGGTTATTAAATTAATAAAATTATTTTAAAAATGTAAACTTTGTAGTAAAATAAGTAAGTTATCCCAATTAACCGAATTGAATGCAAAGTTATGTAAAGGTTTGACTGATTCTATTAAAGATAATGTTCTTTTGATGTTATCATAAGAATTTCTATTTATAATGAAACCAGTGTGATCATCTTCTACTAGTGATGGTAAAAAGATTTTAAGCCTATCGGCATATATTGACATAAACATTTTATAGTCAACATTTAACAAAGAAATTGGCCTATATGATGAGCAATGAATGGGATATTTATTGGATTTCAGGATGGGGAGATAAATGTGTATTTCCATGAGGGTGGAGTTATATTTCTATTTTGAGCACTATTGTAAACGTTATGTAATAATTCTAAAAAGTATTCAAAGGCAAGATCGTATAAATTTCAGGAATAATGCCATAATTTCCTGGAGCTTTATTTAATATTAATTTGGTAATTTGTGTTTCAATATCTTTTAAAGTAATGGGTTTGTCTATAATATTAGTTTGTTCATTTGATAGTTTATCTTGGGTATATTTATTAATAAAGGTTCTGAGTTCTTCATTAGAATCAGTTGTCTCAGTATGCTTATGTATATTAATGAAAAATTGTCTAAATTCTGTCAATATATTTTGTGTGTCTGAGACTGTCCTTTTTTCCTTAGGTGAATATATTTCACTTATATGATTAAATTTGGATGGTCTTTTAGTTTTATTAGCTAACATGTTGAGTGACCGTAGATTAGTGGAAATTGTATAAATTTAAATTTTTCCAAAGCGATCATAGTTTTATGATTTAATATCTCTAGGTACTTATTATTTAGTGCATTTATTTCCTTTTTTGTTCATTTTTATCTAAATCTAAATCTCTCTCTTGATTCTGTTTTAATATATCTAATTTATTTTGTATGTCAAGTAGTTGTTCATTCCCAACCTTTCTTTTCTTTTTTTTATAAAACCAATTAAGAGTTCTTCCATAAAGATAAGCCTTAAAAGCATCACATATATAGATTTCACTGGTTTCATTAATGTTATTAGTGTCCATCTTCTTCTTTCAGCTTTTTCCCAGTTTGGGGTTGCCACAGTGGATCACCTGTCTGCTCATGATTGGCAGTGGAGTTTTTACAATGCCGAGGTGCCAGCCCGGTGCCCAACCTTCCACAGAAAGCACATCCACACACACACTCACACCTAGGGCCAATTTGGAGTGTCCAATCCACCTACAGCATGTCATTGGAATGTGGGAGGAAACTGGAGCACCCAGAGGAAACCCACGCAACCACAGGAAGGACATGCAGACTCCACACAGAAGGCACCCCAGCCGAGAATCAAACCAGAGAACCTCTTGCTGAAAGGCAGCAATGCTAAGCACTGCACCACCGTGGCTGCCCCCAATGTTATTAGTGTCCAGAAAGATCCAAATTTCTAAATCTATAAATTCTTTAAATTCCTTTAATTTTGTTATATAAGCCAGTATTCTTCTTATTTGGGCACCGTAATTATTATTAATTGTAATTTCAAATAGGATAGGATTATGATCTGAAATTGGACATGTGATTATTTTGGTATCTATTAAGGAATCTATTAAATTATTAGAGAAAAAACTCTATCTATCTTAGAAAATGTATTATGTCTGTGGGAAAAAAGTATATAATAATGAATTGGGATTTGCAAAATTACTTATATCTTTTAATAAATAAATGTCTGATAATTCCTTTAATTTTTTTAGCTGATGGTGTGATTTTTCTCTTATTACTTGAAGTTGAATCTTTGGTGTCCAGAATACAGCTGAAATCTCCTGCCAGTATTATGCTCCTTTTGATAATTGTATAATAAAGTTTAAATGCTGTTTCACAGTGTTAGTTCCTATTCCTGGGATCCAATACATATTTACTAATGTATAAATCTTCTTATTTAATTCAATTGAAACAAGACAAAACATTCCTTTATCATCTCTAAATGTGTCAATTATTTTTGGACTTGGCAAAGAATTGTTCCATAGTATTGCAACTCCTCTTTTTTTTTGAGTGTGTTCTGAACTTACTAGTACTTTATATGATTTATTATTTAGCCTGACTATATCTTCATTTATTAAATGTGTTTCTTGTAGAAATATTAATTGAGATTTATGCAATTTGATGAATTTAAATAAATTAGCCCTCTTTCTAGGATTGTTTAGTCCATTTATGTTTAGAGAAATACCTCTTAATGTGTTCAAAGGAATATAGCGAATATAAGAAAGTTATTAACCAAATTAATTTATTGTTACTAAATGTAGAAATACTGTATAGTTGATTATGCTTAACGTCTAATAGAAATGAAAGCAAAATATTATTTATTTCTTTATCAGTGTTTGAGAATGTCAAAAGAATAAATGTTATAAAAATCTGATAATAACAATCACAAACATTATAACCCCTTAGAACCCACCTGGAGTATAAAACGCCCAAATTGAGTGACATACTATCCCTCAAAATAACCTTCTAACCAATAACAACCTCTATTCAGCAACTGTCTAATAAGAGATATATACTTAGATAGAATTAATATGGCTTCATATGAAAACACCATATTAATATATTATTAGTACACAAGAATTACATAAACATGACAAAACATTAATAGAAAATCTATACATTAAATATATTTCATCTGAACTGTATAAGAACAAGTAAAATATAACCATAATCATTCATTTGGAATATTACTAAATGATATATGTCAAATGACAGTTTCAATTTGTTCTAGTATAATAACAAACTTCAAACCATAAAACAGTAATCTAATATCCATTTGTTCCAAAATATATTGTAGATATATAAGTAGATTGACTTTGGTGAACCAGTGTATGACTATATAATATTTATATATTTTATTATAATATTATTTACCTTAGTGACTTAACTGTTTAACTTATCACTTTTCATATAACTATTCATCAAATGTAACAGCTCCAACGTACTTCATAACATGAAAACTCTTTAGAAGTATTTATTGCAATAAAACAAAAATAACTGATATATTTATATTTATATTTGTATAATATTAAAAATGTACATATTATCTGTAAGCAAGAATCAATCTTTACAAAATTACAATTAATGAGGAAATTTTTGTGTTGCAAAGGGTACCAATAAAGTGTAGTCAAGTAAAAATAATTGAATATCAAAAGCACATCTTGCTGAATTATTTTTAAACAAAAGTAAGTAACTTTAAAGTTCAAGCTTTTCTTGACTGCAGTATTGGGATGATGATTTTAGATAGACATATTAATACTGAACCAATTATAGTAGTAGGATATAAATTCATAACTGAACTGAAGCAGGTCTGTGCTTCATATATATATATATATATATATATATATATATATATATATATATATATATAAAAATGTATATATATATATATATATATATATATATATATATATATATATATATATGGATCACCTTCAGATGCCCGAAATCGCGTTTCGCCGACACACTAATCACCGACACCTAAAGACCGACAACAAAAAATACCGACAACAAAACACGAAAACCATTACACCAACACACTACACATAAACAACACAGTACACTACATAAAATATCCACTATCCCTAACCCAAACCCTAACCCTAAGGTCCGACACTGCACACTTACCCTACCTGCACCCTAACCCTAACTCACTTACCCACCCTAACCCCAAGGTCCAACACTACCGACACTCACCCTACCTGCACCTAACCCTAACTCACTTAACCCACCCCTAAACCCACAGTCCCTCACTATCGCACACACACCTGCACCCTAACCCTAACTCACTTAACCCACCCCTAAACCCACAGTCCTCACTATCCCACACACACACTACCTGCACCCTAACCTAACTCACTTAACCCACCCCTAAACCCACAGTCCTCACTATCGCACACTTACCTGTCCGCTCCTAACACTAAATCCCTCACTCTATCGCACACTTACCGAGTCCAGGATTCTCACCTTGTCGGTCATCTGAGTTGTCGGTGTTTTCGCCCGTCCATTCCGTGTGGCAGCGTTGTCGGGCATCTGAAGGTGTCCCATATATATATATAGATAGATATGTATGCGTGTGCATGTGTGTAGACATGTGTATGTGTGTCTACATGTGTGTGCATGTGTGCATGTGTGTGTATGCTTGTGTGTGTGTGTGTGTGTGTGTGTGTGTGTGTGTGTGTGTGTGTGTGTGTGTGTGTGTGTGTGTGTGTGTGTGTGTGTGTGTGAGTAAGGAATGAGATAATCTAAACCAGCTTCTCAACAGAATCAGAATGATTGCATAAACCTTTAAGGACACTTTTAGAAACTTACTATATGAGTATTAGTAAAATTAATAAAGATAATAATAATGATAGTGGTAATCAGCCTTTCATATTTTGATGTAAGTTAATGTTCACTACTCACACTTTTTGCTCATTTCCCTCAGTCTCTTTTCTTAAAAGTTTCATTTTCAAGGGTATGAGAAAAAGTAATTTAATGGCTTTAAACTTCACTTCTCAGATCTATAATAAAAGTAGTGAAGGCGATCCCTTTTTATTATATGCGTTTGAAGGTTCTATGCGACTGTTGTAATCTCACTAGTTCAAGGTTCAATCTGTTACGTCAGGATTCAAGCATCAAGAACAGGAAGATACAGTTATATTCAAAGAGACTTCTGCTGTCTGATCACGAGTCTCACTAGGTCAGATCAACACATGAGACTATCTCAGCGGGAAATGTAAGTATACATTTTAAATTGAAGCTTCTTGCAGCTCGAGCTTTACCCATCACATACATACCTGGTATCCTGAAAAAAAAGGCAGAGAGAGAAAAAAAAAAACGGAACCAAGCCACCACAGTAGTTTACATTCAAAACATCCCTCACTAATACTTCCCATATTATATCCATTTGCACCACCTCCAAACCACTAAACACAACCCAATTACAAAATAAGTGAGGGTAACCAATACTTATTACAAAACACGAACACTTCTAATTATACAAGGCATATCATTTAAAAGCCATAAACAACTACTATCTCAATGATCCTTGGACACGATAAGCGTTTCATGAAATAAGACCAGAAGCCTAAAAACTACAATGTCGCTAACAGCAACCATCTCTGCCCTACATATTACACAAAACATATAATAAACAATGCCTCCACCATCCATAGTCACCACATGTTGCAGCATATCCCACAAATAAAAGACATCATAGAAACATCCATACATTTAAATGGCATGCTTATATCACTGCCGAACAACATCAGTTAGCATTTGCCTTTGTCTTGCTACAAGAACAAGCTTCACAACACCATAACTTTCCACAATAACCAAAAGATGAAATCAACAAACTTCTCTAGCAACTTTATGAAATAACAAACATCCTTTCAATTAAATAAATAATGCAATAGTACTACTTGATGTTCATTTTAAACAAGGAAATTAAAGAATATATTGTAACATGTACAATGTAGCAAGTAAAGGAAATTATTTAAATAATAACTTACCAGATGTCTCAATTTCTTTCTCTCTAGCTTCTGGGTTTATTTTGTATCTAGTTCAGATATTATTAGTTTTGTATGTTGTGAAGATAAAGTAATCTCTTATGTTTTTCTTTTGTCCTGTACTAATCCATGTTCCATTTTCAGCAAGTCTTTTTGTTCTAGTATTTATCCATTCCACATCTTAAACTTTTGCTAGTATTTTGTTTGTTTTAATGTAAGAGAAGGCAGAATCTACATCTTCAAATATATTTGTAGTATTTTGATGAAAGATTTTTAGTCTAGCAGGGAATAATAGTTGTGTTTTTATTTGATTTTTCTTTAGTTCTCTTATCAGTGGTAAAAAACGTTTCTTTTAGATAATACCAAAGGAGAATAGTCATTGTCAAAATGTATCAAACTTTTATTTTGATTGGAGCTTTAGACCAAGCAGTTTTAAGGACAACTTCTTTGTCATGTGAAGATAAAAATTTGTCAATTACAGATTTTGTTGAGTTAGTTTTACTAATTTTTGATCAAACCAATGACCTATGCACTCTCTCAGTTCCATATGATAGAGCTTCAGGAAGATCTAAAACTTCAGGTATCCAAGCTGCCAGAAATTTCTCCATGTTATTATTTTCTATATTCTTAGATAAGCCAAATATTCTTACATTATTACGACGGGACCTGTTTTCAAGGTCATCTATTTTTGTTTGAAGTAATGTATTTTGCTTTAAAAGAAATTCCATGCTGTGCTCACCTTCCTGTATCCGAGTTTCCATGTCATTTAATGCTGTTTCTATCGCTGAAATTGGTTGTTTTTGTTGCTGCGTATCCTCATGAAGAATGTCCATTTGCTTTGAAGATTTTTCTTTAAAAGTATCTAATGTCATATCCAATCTGTCTACTTTGGACTTTAACTCTTGGATATTAGTTAACAAAGATTGCAGATCCTTTTTAAAAGTTATGTCAGAATGTGAAGTTTTTGTGAAGCTCATGTTGACTGATGAGAAAGAAATTCTTACCACTGATTTGACAGGAAAATTAATGGTATCAAAAGAAACGTTTTAATACTATCCTAGTATACTATATAAAGAATCCAATGATATAAAAATTTCCACTATTAGAATAGTATTTTTTTTAATTTCGGTCAAAAGTAATTTGAATAGACAGAGCTGAAGTAAAAGGCTGCTACTCAGAGCTCATGCTAGCCACACCCCCTTGAATGCTTTTAAGAACTACATTTTATTAAAGAAGAATTTTATCCTCTCGTTTTGGTGGAAGTCGCTTTTTATACTTTTATACTTTTGTTATTGTCTGTTTAGTCAGGCTCCCTTTAAAGGTGCTTTTCTCTTTGTTTTTGGTTTATGGTCATTAGGGTAACTCAAGGATGACATGCACTTTAATTTCCAGTAAGGAAATGCTGTGGTATCTCAAGCTAGATCATATGCCTAGACAAGTACTTACTAAAGGAACATTATATTCTATTATCAGTCTGAAAAGGGGAGAGGAGAGACAGGCAATGATTGCCTTGGATCTTGGATATTTATGATAGTTTATGACATCAGCCTGCACTGACAATTTTAACAGTATCATCTCTCACTCTTTTATTCAGCAACTTCTTAAATGTTGTTGGTTAATCACATGAGGATTCATTGCTAAAGGTGTTAATTTCAGAGAAAATAAAGAATGTGTGTTGCCACCCACAAAGGTAACCAAGTTTTGGATCATTCACCTAGCTCACTACTGACTGGCCACCAAACCTCTTGCTTGATTAGAGAGGATGACTCTTCTGTGCCACTCCATGATACAGAACCTAGACAGGGATACAGATTATGTATGGTAGCTAAAGTGCATGCATGCGTGTGTGTGTGTGTGTGTGTGTGTGTGTGTGTGTGTGTGTGTGTGTGTGTGTGTGTTTCTTTGTGTGTGTGTGTGTGTGTGTGTGTGTGTGTGTGTGTGTGTGTGTGTGTGTGTGTGTGTGTGTGTGTGTGTGTGTGTGTGTGTGTGTGTGTGTGTGCAAAATATGCAGCCCTATGAGAAAAAAAGAGCATATGGAATTATATACAATGTGGCAAATGCAGGACTGTGTACAGGACAGGCAGTTACAGTATCATATAGAACATATAACAATATGAAAAGGTAAAGGACAAGTACTTAATTTTATAGTCTACCTGGGAAATGATATGCCTCAATGCAGTAGTGCACAGGCTTAGTCAGCTGGCAACAACTTTTCTTTTCCAGGAATAACTGGTATAGTGAAGGACAATGATATGGACACAAATGAATTAGAAAAGGGTAGAATGACAAGGGCAATAAGCACCTGTTCAGTGATAATCACATACCTGTGAGGCAGTAAAAAATAAAATATAGTACTAGAGAGGAGAAAAACAACATGGCTGGATTGATTTTTTTTCCAAAGTTCAGTACAGTTGGCATGTAGATGGCAACATCACGAAAAAACTGGCGCAAGTAAGGTTAGTATTTCAACTAGAAATACATTTCATATAGAGATTATATATATTCAGAAGTTTTTGGTGACACACATATATATATATATATATATATATATATATATATGTGTGTGTGTGTGTGTGTGTGTGTGTGTGTGTGTGTGTGTGTGTGTGTGTGTGTGTGTGTGTGTGTGTATGTGTGTGTGTGTGTGTGTGTGTGTGTGTGTGTGTGTGTGTGTGTGTGTGTGTGTGTGTGTATATATAGTATATATATATATAAATACATGTATACACACATATATATATATATATATATACACATACACACACACACACACACATATATATATATATATATATATATATATATATATATATATATATATATATATATATATATACATATATATGCATATGTCACCAAAAACTTCTGAAAACAGTAATAGAGCGAAAAAATGTTGTTGTTGTTGTCTTTCGGCTTTTCCCGGTTAGGAGCCGCCACAGCAGAACTCCGGTCCACTAATGTTTGGCAGTAGATTTTCAAAAACCTGGAGGTGCCAACTCGACGTTCAACCTTCAAAGAAGACACGCCAATTTACACATGTCTTTCAAATGCACACCCAACCGCAGGGAGGACATGCAGACTCCACACAGAAGGCACTCCCCTTACTCCAGCTGAGAATCGAACGGGAGAACCTCTTGCTGTGAGACAAAAATGCTACCACTGCACCACCGCGGTATAATAGAGTGAAAAAATTAAAAAACTAAAACTATGAATAAAATGACTTAAGGTTAATCACCTGTTAACAGAGGGGGTGGAGCTAGGAACTAAAATTTCTATTTAAGGAGTAAACTAAAACATTTCAGAGCTTTACCAGAAAGGCTCATCCAGACTCTGCTACACTTTGCTGTGAAGGAAAGGTTAGTTTGCTGTTATTTTTTGTATTTCTGTATTGCCTTTCTATATTTTGAATACTGTAGTTTGTTTTCTTTATCTTGTGTTTTGCTTGCATTCTGTTCTAACAGCATATTAAAACTTCAAAAGAGACAACAGCTCTCTCTGTTCTGAGTCAGGCAGAATTTTTTCCCTCCCTCCCACCCATTTAAGTTGTCTTGTTAAATACCACTGTCTTTCTAGCTGCCCGCCTCTTATGTTAATCTGACCATATATCTAATTTCTCTCTACTTTCACTGGCTTATGTGAGTAATCACAAAACCATCACTTTTGAAATCCCACCCCTTCAATTATTTAAATTTATTGGCCATCCTACAGTATTTCATAGCACCAAAATACAAAAGTAACCACCCGTTTCAGTCCATCTTACTGTTTTAAAAATAGTAACTCTCCACTAAACCTTAACTTTTTAAACAGGTAAAACTCAAGTTACCTACTTTCATATCTAACTTCTCTAGTGCACACTGCAGAGTGCATTCTTTTCAATCTTACCTTTAAGCATCCCTGTTACTAGCACTTTCTCTAATAGCTAAAAAGATCATCTCTACTTGACTCCAAGTAGACTTTTCTCTATCTGTTAAACCTAGCACTTGCTCCTATAGTACTTATTACCTTGATACGGCACTCTTATAGATAGCACCCAAAAAGGCAAACCCCATTTCTCGGTCACCCACGTCCCGGAATCTCTTTTAAAGTTTTTGTCTAGTCCTTCTAGCATGTCGAGGGATCAGTTGCTAGTGTCCTCTCCTGCTCAGCTGGTGAACCTGGGAATATTGAGGCAATGTTACAATTGCCTCATGTACACAGACAACCCTCTCCTCCTCCCACAAAACACAAATACATGCGAGAGATGCAACTATACAGCCAAACTGGAGGCTGAGCTCTCTCAACATAGGACTGGCAAGACCAGTCAGGAGGAGAAGGTTACCACACACACTATAGACCCAGTCTCACATAGTACCATCACAACCTCAAATCATACACATAAACACACAAAGACATACTCTCTGATCAAAAATCTACCAAAACAGCAGAGGCCACCAAAGCAGACACCCAAACAACCACCACCTCAGAACACAACACCTGCAACACATAGACCTCACAGTCAGAGTGTCAAATAGTCACAGCCCTTAAGGCCAAACACAATGCCAGACACACTAGTCATTGGTGACTCCATAGTCAGACACACTGACGTCCCGCTCACCAGACTGAGTAAGGAGAAGGTCACAGTAAGCTGCCTGTCGGGCGCTAGAATCCGCCACATAACGCAAGCACTCAGGTCTCTCAACAGCAGGTACAACTCAGTCATTGTCCACGCTGGTGTAAACGACCTGAGACGTACCTCCTTGGACTACATGAAAAGAGACATTGAGGAGCTCTCTGATTATGTAGCCCAGGCAGGTATGACCCTGACCTTGAGCAGTATCCTACCTTCACCAAGAATGATGCCACAATACAGAGATAAGATGATCAGCTTTAACAATTGGCTTAAACTCTGGTGTCATTCAAAGGGGATCCAATGTCTGTCTGCCTGGAATGACATGCTGGACAAGCCACGCTGCGCAAGGGACGGCTTGCACCTGTCACCCTGGGATTCGGATGTTGGCAAAGGCTCTTGCCACCCCATAGTGCCTTTTTAGGCAAGGCTCAAATTCTAAACCTACCACCCTAGAACACAAAAAGGAAAAAACTAAGGGTAATGCTGCTCAATGCCAGAAGTCTAAATCTCAAAATGCACGCCTCGAGGCCCTTCTCAGTATGGAGAACATCGATGTCTGTGCAGTGACAGAAACCTGGTTCAAGGCTCCTGAGAGCACCCCAGCACTATCAGGTTTTACCTCTTATCATGCTCCGCCCCAAAATCCGGACAATACCAAGAAAGGAGGTGGGGTATCCATATTCATCAAAGACACCCACACCTCAAGACTGGTGGCAACGCACGATGCATCGGAGACCATCCAGGTGCAATTAACCATAGGCAAGACTGCTCTACAAATTGTAGCATGTTACAGGCCACCCTCACAAACTCAGGAACCTCACATGGCCTTCCTGAAAACACTAGAGGGATAAATGTATCACCAAACACCATCATACTAGGTGACTTCAATTACCCTAATATAGACTGGGAACACTACTCAAGCCCGAACACCCTAGCCCAAAAGTTCCTGGAATTCATAAACTCAAATGCCATGGAACAACTAGTCACCATCCCCACAAGAGGAGAAAACATACTTGATCTCATCATCACGAACATGGGAGCACAATGTTCAACACCGGAAGTATACCCTCACTGGTGAGATCAGATCACAAACTAATCTCGCTGGAGGTCCTCATCCCACCCCCACCTGAAATAAAAAGACCACAGTAAAGAACTTCTCAAAGCCGACTTCACACTTCTAAAGACTAGTGTGGTCTCCTTTAAGGCCCCGAGCCGGCAGAAAACAGTACTCAAGCCGCTGAATCACTTACAAATGCCTTCTACCAGCACCTGCAGGACTGCATGGATAAGGCAATCCCAAGCAAAACAAAGACTCTTTGTACCAAAGGCAAGCGTCCAGTCTGGTGGACCCCAGCCATAAACAAACTCTACAACAAAAGGAGGAAGCTACTACAAGATAGAGCAAAATCCTTAAAAGGTAAGACACCCTTGATCATTATAAGTAAAAACTAAGAGCTCTCATAAAATCATCCAAAGCAAATTTTGAGAGAAAAATAGCTAAAGACTCAAAAGACAATCATAAGGCCTTCTTTAGCTATGTTAGAAACCTGGGAGGAAACTCCCAGATATGCTCAGAACTAGTTCAAAATGATGTGAAGATTACTGATCCTACAGACATTGCCAACATACTGGCTGACAGGTTCAGTGCAAACTCCCCTCCCCAAAAGGAGAGATATCTATACCAAGCGATTGCAGCCCCCAAACATCTCCAACGCCCAAGTGAGAACTGCTCTCTCCAAAGCAAAAACACAGCATCCATGGGACCTGATGGTGTCCCCGGCTGTGTGCTCCACGAACTCAATGAGGAATTAAACCCACAGCTAGGACAGCTGTTTAATCATAGTCTTACCTCTGGATCCAGGAGTGGCACTGCAACTGTGGTCCCACTTCACAAAGGCGGTGCCTCCACCGACCCTGGAAATTACCGCCCATTAGCTTGACAAGCCTTATCTGCAAAGCCATGGAGAGGATCATAATGGACCTCATAAATAAAGACATAGGAATTTGCAGACTTTGGATCCATCCCAGTTTGGCTTTGTCAAAGGCAGATCATGCCTTCTAAACTTGGTTGACTTTTGAAACAGTCACCAAAGCCATTGATGAGGGAAAGGCAGTCCATACAGCCTACCTCGATCTGGCGAAGGCCTTCGATACAATACCCCACTCGGGTATCATTGAAAACTCATCAGCTTAAATGTTAACCCATACATCACAAGATGGGTTGCAAACTGGCTGAGTGACAGAACCCACAGGGTCAGAGTTGCTGGTGCCATGTCAGACTCAAAGCCTGTCACAAGTGGTGTACCACAGGGCTCAGTCCTGGGCCCACTCTTGTTTGGCATCTACTTTTCAAGTACAAGCAAACACAGGAGGGTTATGGCTGACAAAGTTTGCAGATGACTGCAAACTGGGTGCCATAGTAGAAAACACATCTGACACAGATATCCTTCAGAAGGGTCTCACAGAAACGGATAACTGGTGCCAGAGCCATGGCCTAAAGTTAAATGCCAAAAACTGCATAGTCATACCCTTCGAAAAACAAGGTTACCCCTAGCTACCAAATAGGTGGCAATCCACTGAGCACAGAAGAAGTTATCAGGGATCTGGGGACCCAGGTTGATAGTAGTCTGTCATTCGACACCCATGTAGCTAAAGTAGTTAGGAAGACCTTCTACATTGCCCACCTTATCATGAAGGGATTCTCATCTAGATCAAGGGAGGTCATAGTCTCCCTATACTCATCACTCATCAGACCAATGATTGAGTACAATGCCCCATTCGAATGTATCTGACCCGACACTTGCAGCAGCTGGAGAGGCCACAAAAGTTCCTCACCAAAAGGATAAAGGGTCTCAAACATCTGTCCTATGCTGCCCGACTGAAAGAACTCCAGCTCTATTCAGTCGCCACCGCTTGCTCAGAGGTGACCTTTGCCTAACATACAAGGCCATGTCAAACCCAGATTTGATGAATATGCTTCACCTCAAAAATCTAGATCTGTCAGAGTTACAAGGGCGGAGACTTAAACCTCGACACGGCTATTAATAGGACGTGCTGGAGGGATAGATTCATCACCCAAAGACTCCCTATGCTGTGGAATAAAATCCCGGTATATGTGAGGCAGAGCACCTCGCTGGCCTTGTTCAAGATAAATCTTGACCAATGGATGGGAGATCGCAGATATACCCCAGGGATTACCTCAGTGTCACTGCTCAACAGAGGCACAGCAAAATAATGGGTATAGTTCCCCATACTAAAGGGGTGGCGTAAGCCACAAAACTATGGGCTAGGCTTGTAAATGCCCTCGGGCAGATAGCCTAGTATGAACCTATGAACCTATGAACCTAAACCCTCTATTGTGTTGTTAAGCTTTCATTCCTTTAATGTGCTGAAACTTCTTCAGAATGTTCCAGCACATTAAAGGAGTGAAAGCTTAAGAACACATTACAGGGTTTGAAGTCATTTTATTCATAGTTTTATTTTTTTTTATTTTTTCACTCTAGTATTGTCTTCAAAAGTTTTTGGTGGCATTTATTATTTTCTTGTTCTTGTTTTTTTCTACATCTATATATATATATATATATATATATATATATATATATATATATATATATATATATTTATATACATACACACACACACACACACACACACACACACACACACACACACACACACACACACACACACACACACACACACACACACACACACACACACACACACACACACACACACACACACACACATATTATATATATATATATATTTTTATGTATAGATGTACTTCAGAATCTCAAAGTTTCAAAACTTCAAATTGCAAATGGTCGAGTCCATAAGAACGAAGTTGTGAAACTTCAAAATTGTAATTAAAAAAAAAATAAATAGAAACAAACCCACAACTAAACAAATATACCAACTCCAATTTTCTATTCCATGCTGTACAACAATCTCCACTTCAAATGTTCAGAGTTTCAAAACTTCAGTCTTATGGTCTTGACCATTTGCAGTTCAAAGTTTAGAAACTGTGAGCTTGTGAACGGAATCCATATAGCTTTATAACTTCAAACTTCATATGGTTGAAGACCACAACATTGAAGTTTTGGACCTTCGAAACTTCAATAAAACAATAAATAAAAACAATCTTTTTTATGTTTATGTAGTGGGACAAGCCCCTGTACACCCCCTTCTATTTAAATATACCAATTCCAAGCTTGCTGTACAGTGAAGAGAGCAGTAAATTTCCCATTCTGTGCTGTATGGCGATCTCCATTTAAACCATTCAACTAGTCAAAACTTCAATCTTATGTTCTTGACCATATGAAGTTTGAAGTTTTGAAACTTCATGCTTCCAAAGTAGACTCATATATATCTTCAGATCAGTCCCACAAGTAATGAATAACTATACAATGGTGAGATTTTAAACAGAAATGCAGAAATGAGCAGTGCAGTGAAAAGCAGGGGCCTGTTTTTCTGTGATCTCCTACTGTGGTGCAAAACACAAAAAACAACACTAATGAGCACACTGCAACTATAAACATCATAGATAGCCTAAAGCTATATAGGGAAACCATAAGCAAAATATAACATTAATTTATCCTTATTATAGTAGTCAGGTTGTCTCTCTTTGAGTTCTTCTTCCTATTCATGGAGATTATATGAATGGTACCTCCTCAGATTGTTATACTTGTGCTTGTACTGTTCAATAGAGCAGACGATGCCCATAGCATCACTCAACAACCTGCAAGAAAATGTCATGTAGCAACTTTATACAGAAGAGCATATGTGCAACAGGTGCAGAAGCAATAGTTTATTAACTCGGCAAGTCCAGGATAAAATATGATTGCTGAGGAGTGATGCTGCACATCACAGAAACCATGTCACACATTAACAGGTTGCAGGGTAGCATGATGACCATCTATAGCAGTGCAAAGCATAAGGTCAGTATTTTGGCCTGGGGTAACAGCTGCCCAACTGCATGCAGTCCTTATGTGATGTACATGCCTGAACATGTGTTTAAATGGAACTTGGGTAATGGGATGAACATGGACATTACCATGCTGTAAATATGTAGTAGCACAGCCCAACTTCAATGCAGCAGATACCATTGCCTGAGCACAGTGCACATGTAGTAAGCAGACTTGGACTCAAAGCACCGTTTAGGCTCATAATACATTGTGTTACTTTTGTAATTCAGAGAACATCACATTATACTGGTGCATGAGCATAACCATCATGTTACAAACCCCTAAACAGTGTGATATGCAGTATGATTGCCATATTGTGTAATATCATACTAGAGGAATGTTTACATTATTGAAACAATAGCACATTTCTTTATAGTATATTACAGGAAACTCTGTTGCAGACAGGGGTACTGGTAATGTGCACTACATTACATGGAAGACCCCATGTTGCACAGCTACCTAACCTGTCATGTCATATTGATTGCTGTAATGATTGCTTTATGCTAACATTAGAGTGGTCCTGGGAGGTATATGGGTTGTAAATGATGGGTTGAGAATTGCAACTATGGTTAGGGCATGGGGGATATTGCAGTGCAGGAGAAGATGGGTATATACTAACATCAAGGACACAGGAACTGGCAGTCATCACTGTTTCCTTAATAGGGAAGCAGCCATCCATGTCTCACTGTCCAAAAATGGCAGGTTGTAGTCCAATGGGGGGGTGGCCACATGCAGATACAAGGAGAAATAGGCATAACAGATGATGCATGTAGGAGCTGCGGATGCACAATGGCAAAGACCATGCTGCAAGAACTGCAGTAAAGAATAGTGTGTGTGGCCCACATGCCAGCATGTAAAACATTATGACAATGTGTCACATGAGTTATGTCATTACTTTACACAATACAATATCTTTCATGATGTTGTTTGGTGAGCCATGTAGGCACATACTAATTCACATCTACTCCCACAGAAGTACTGCACACATCAATACATGAAGCTAGAGCACTGATAATTTTGCAGCTTAAGAGACAGATTTACTGCTGCTGTCTCTACAGACATATGACAGGCATATACTAAACAAAGATAAGTCAAATAATGCCTTCTGGGACTGATTGTAACAGAAAATGGTGCAGCAAATAAGTGGTATAGACAGACAAGCCTGCAGGTACATTTGAAGGTGATAGATATATTACAGGGAAAGCAACAAAGAACATGCTGTAGCTGATGTCAGGACTACCAGTGGAGCAACCCCTGCAACACACCAGCAACTTACAGACATAGAAACAGAGCAGTTTCTTTTAACATGGGAGGTGCCATCGACAAGACAATGATTATGGAAATGGACTGCTTGTGCATGCAGGGCTGGCTAGGGTGCCTGAGTGCCTGTTGAGGTACACACGAGTACTGGCAAATGCTACTCACATAGTCCATTCATAGGTCATGCACATAGTATATGCAGATATCACAAAGTGCTTTACTGTCAACAAAGAGCATTACAGCTTCAATTCTGTGTACCAGCTGTACTTCCTGTGAGTGCCCATGTGCCTGTGCTGGATGCACTATCCATTGCTTCACATGCCATGTAGGACACCACTACCAAGCACCTTTTCAGAGTGTATTCACACATACTATACTGCCTTTCTGTCACTCAATGACATCATGGCAATGATAGTCACACCCTGCACAAAGAGGTATATATGTGCTCAGAGCTTCTGTGATTTTCTGGTATGCAGTTGTCTGTCTGATGCATGGCTGGTGGTGGAGAGGCACATGCACATCAGCATTCATGTGATTATGTTATCGGTATGTTTTCTTTTGGTGCCCTGAGAGAGGACCTGGCAGAGATCCTGCAGAGATCCAGAGAGGTCTACATATACCTGAGATCAGCACATCAGTAGATGCATTGTGCATAAGGCACAGTACAGTCAGCAACATTAACAATGGAGGGAATATTATCCTTCCCAAAAGGTGAAGGCAGTGCAGAGACCCAGGATGGCCCACAAACATTACCAGTGTTTATCACAGAATGCCTCAACATGTATATTCCACACATGGTTCTCAATCAACAGGAAACTGCAGAATCCATGGGATGCACAACCACCAATGTGCACACACATGACACTGGGGAAAAGTGCATGGGTGCCCAAAGACAACCTCAAGAGTGGGTATTACATGGTATCACCCTAAGTATCAACTTGCAATTTTGAGAGGCTGTAAACTGAAAGCAGGTGGATGATATGCTACCATGTCAGAGGAACATAGTGTGTTGCATAGCCTGAGTGAAGATGCCCATAGTCTACATACATACCTGTAACCACTGCAGGGAATGCCTGCCCACTTCTCAGCCATTAATCATCCCTGCAGATTCATGCACAAAGCAAACATAATCAAGGTAGGGGAATTGCTGCACACTGCAAATGAGTATGGCTGATTTGCAGATATTATTCCCTTCACTGTCAACTCCACATCTGGCCATGCATACTCATGTGGACATAGATGACACTGTCCTTACTTCATAGTTACCTACATCCCTGCCCATTGCTACTCACAGGGTGTAATGACACTCTTCTGGCTCCAGCATCACCCTCACTACTGGGCATGGAATGTCCAATGATATTTGTCCAGTTTCACTGTGGACTTAACCCATGCATCACAATCAGGGCCCTGTAGTTTCACACTAGCCCACTCACTTACAGATACCTTCCTCAATGACACATACCTCTGGCCATACAGGCCATAATAATAGTTAGCCACCTGCCATGGCATGGTGTACAGCAGGGAATGTGACCACAATACCACTCAGAGCCCACAAACCATGGCATCCACAAATTCACATGCCTTCAGACTTATCTCTGTTGCAACAGCTGCTACACTGATCAACACCCTACTTTTGGAAGTTTCACACCATCACCTGAGGACTTGATTGCTGATACCCTACAACATCCTGGTGTTGAGAAGACTTAAATCAGGCACTGTGCATCTCCCTACCTGCATAATTGATGATGGTTATAGCCTGCCCAACCTCTGGCTCCTGTGAGCTTGTAAAGGTGTTCAATGTATACACAGTGATGTCTAACCTGTGTGTGTAAATGCTTGTGTTGTTCATAGGTTGATAGGTAGTTACTAGGTTTGCAATTTTCCTCATTACCCAATTCACTGTCTGGTTAACTGACTTGATCAAGGTCACATAGTAGGCAAATGAGCACTGAGGTAATCAAGCCCTGTTGCACAACAGGAGGTAAACTTCACCGCTTTAATCCTCTGCACCAACTCCCAGAGAATTAAAAGATTTAAACCCTGCACCCTTGACACTGGAAACAGCAGCATCATCCCGCTACCCTAACTGATAGCCATGACATATTGTGCCTTCCTCTGCTTTCTGCAGGAACATCCAGTAATGACTCCTCATCTCCCTCCTTCTGTATTGCTATTATACTCATGTCTGCCAGTGCTATTATTTCTCCTTTGTGTAAACATTTACATAGTGCTACAATTTGTAGCATGGCACACACCAAATATTGCATCTGCATGACCTAGGAATTAATGCAGTATACTAACCAATTTATCCAGGCAGCCACTGGAAGCTAGATTTCATCACTCTGAATACACATTCAAAGATGTTCCATGTCTGCACCAGTAAAGTGTTGTATGTCCTCTCCTCCTCTGTCTGAGGACTGTGGACAGGAGATATTAGACATGATTCTAAAGCATACAGTGTATCTCTTGAAACACATAATAGTAAACACCATTATGAATGGTCTGCTATGTATTGTCATGTATCTGAAATGTCATGGACTCTGGGGGTAATAATGTGTGCTTCTACCAACTAGATGAACATCTGGAATGTCCCCCTGCACAAAACCCTCTTATAGGTCACACAAGTGCCACATGTTAGAAAAATACAAACTGAGTAGTGCAGAGGCACAATAATTGTCCCATGTCTTGTACACAACCTGACAATTGATAGAGTGGAAACCAAATGCAATGCAGTATGGGTGATGATTATGTGGCTGCTATCAATGCCCCCCTACACATGCCTCCAAGAAATGGGCTATGTAGTAGAATGCCCATGTGGTGGTGGCTCACTTCTGTGCTGTCTGTGAGAACTATATCTGTACTGCCACATGCATCAGCATCACATCTAGGAATTGGTGCAGGATTTGTATGGCCGATAGCAACAAAATTCCTAGCATGTCTCAGATGGACAATGGAAGGACCCTCTAGCAAGAATGCTTAATGCTCTACAAACCTCCGTGTCTACTATGATAGGCATTTTATGCATTCCCCTTCATCACATGTGACAACACTATTCACACAGTAGTGGTCATCTGTATCCAAGTCATGGATTTGATAATATGCTTATCAATAACAGACTCTTCTATAATGCATAGAGTGGCACCTTACAACACCACAGACACTGGTGTCCAAAATTGCTACATTCTGATTGGGGAAAATAGATGCTACTCTTAGAATCAGTGCATAAGTGATAATCCTTTTCACCAAGAAATGCTGCTGTGCAGTGCAACTGATCACCACTCATAGGTTAATAGGTTTTTACTAAACATATAGCCAAAAAGACCATCAAAACACTAAGCCACATCACCCAGTACTGGTGGGAAAGTAGCAGTGTCTTTCCCCTCCCCTCCCATTAAGCAGACTCTCTTCATCTTTTCCTGCTGAAAGTTTATGATCACCAAGTTGTTATTGAGAATAGTTTTAAAGGTTGCTATAGAAGTACAGTGCCTGCTAGGTAAGGGCAGCCTATTAGATATCTGTCACACAATCCGGACTTGCTGTATGGAAAGCTAAGCAGGGATCACCCCTCAGGGGTCTGTGTGATACTAAGGAGAGCAACAGATCTTTTAGCCTAACTAACTAACTAACTAACTAACTAACTAACTAACTAACTAACTAAGTAACTGAGGGTACTGAGTCATGGGATTTTTTTTTTTTGTGAGGAATCATTGAGATCTCTCAAGCTGGTTTAGCTGCATGGTGTGTTACATGCAGAAGGGTGCATTATATTAAATGATGAGCCTGATAACGTGTGAATAAAGTAGGATTATAACTTATTTTGACCTTGAGGCGATGTCTTGAAGTAACAGCTGTGCAAGGTAGAAAGATTTTCTAATCACCACAAAGACATGATGGTCAAAGGAGAATCTGTTATCAACGCTTACCCTTTCCCTGATGAGTATGTGAAATTTAAGTGGCATGTTATCTATATAGTGAGCAGTAATGATGCTAGATTCACCAAATGTCTTGATGTTAAGGGCAAGCCCATGATTAATGCACTAAACATTTACTTAGTTCAGCCTTTGCCTGATAATTTTAGAATCAGAATGGGATTTGATACTCATCCCCAGTTTGCAATCATCAGCAAACTTGGTTAGCCAGAGTCCCTTAATATCGGCCTGTATAATATAGAAATATATGTCAAAGAGGTGGCGACACAGGCAGAGTGTTATGGGACACCACTAGTAACATTTTTTCTGTTTAGAGAAAATGTACCCAACCTTAATCATATGGCTTCTGCCAGCAAGCTAATTATCAATCCAGTGAAATAGTAAGGGTAATGTTGAGTTGTGAGAGTTTGTCAATAATCTCAACATGCAGGACAGTATCACAGGCCTTGGCAATATCTAGATAAATAATCTGGGCCGAGTACCCCTTTTTCCATGGCCTCAGTGACCCTTCAAAGATCTCAACTAGGTTGAGCAGACACAAATTGCCTTTTACAAAACCAAACTGATCTGAATCCAGGGATATAATATCACCTGCATCACTGCTTATTTAATCAGTTATAATATTTTCCAAATCCTTGCAAATAATACCAGTGAGAATAATAGGCCTACAATTCCCAGTATCAGTAGAGGAGCTACCTTTATGTAAGGGCAACACAACTGTCATTCTCCATTTCTCGATTACAAAACTAGTGGAGAGACTCAGGTTGAAGAGCTGATGGAGGGGTTATGCTAAGTGGGACTTTACACTTCTCAGCAAGCATCCAGGGGTATTGTCAGCACACACAAAAGTAGTGTTTTCAATTCTAGAAAATGCAAAAAGGACCTGGTCCTGATTGATTTTAGGAGGGGGAGTGTGAGAGGGGAAAGAAGGGGAAAGAAGAAAGGCTTAGTATAGTGAAGATCCAAGATAATTTCTCCACAAGAATATTAGCAATGCCCTTGCAATCAGAGAAGGACATCTTTGAAATAAGTTCAGTATAGAATTGTAGCTTTCATCTAATCTTCTTAATATAGCTGAAGGCAGTCTTATGGTTACCTTTTGAGTAAGCTGCCATTCTAAGTTCCTAGCTGGCCTTACATTTCCAAATGTAAGTTTGAGAAACCTATATACATGTTTAAAATCCCTTTTATAATAATGAAGTAGATACTTTTCACCTATGTCCAGGAGTTGTTCTGTTTATTATAGAGTTTGTTAATGCAGTTATTCCACCATATGGGTTTAATTCTAAACTTGACACTGTGCTTACTGTCGATTGTGATGGATGCCTAAATACATCGATCCAAGAGGGAGTAAAATTCAGAACTGTAAAAAGCAGCCTTAGTTACAAGGTTAGCTAGAATGCTATACCAGTTGTGATAGTCAATAAGATCAGTAAATAGTAAATAACTGGTCTTCGAGTGATCCCAGCATATAGAGAAGTTATCAGGCGTCACAGAACTGGCGATCATAGAGAAGATCACAGCAAAATGGTCAGGCTTGACTAGGCAGGGGGTAATAAGCAGGCTGGCGCAATTGGTAGAAATGTTTCTGAGAACAAGATCAAGAAGATTAACACCTCTGATGGGTAGGGGGGACATTTGATCAAGTGCAGTTGCACTGACAACATCCAGAAATCTCTGGACATACTTGCTTTTGATAGTACATATTTGCCAGTTTATGTCAGGGTAGTTGAAGTCAAACATAAGAAAGGTATTTGGCTTGACTGCTAACCTTTATTACTAGTTAACATAGCCTGCAAGCTCAGAAAGGGCCAAATAGGAATCCATAATTAACTGTAATGGGTAATTCATTTTACTGAGTGCAACTAGGATTTCAACTGGTTCGAAAACTGAATCCTCTAAAATCTGGTAAGAAACAATGGAAGTACGAATAAATTCAGATACTCCCCTGCCATTGCCACAGGATGTCAGTGCATGATAGAAATTGTAGCCTGGAATGCAGGGAGTGTTATCACTACAATGGAATCAGGTTTCTGTAACTACACAAATGCTAATATCCTTAAAGTAAAAAAAAAACTCCTCAGGATCAGAGATTTTGTTGTTTAGCCTTCTTGTTTTCAGCAGCACTACCTTAATATTGTCCAGATTGCAATTTTCTGTGATGGGATGTCCATCAATGAACTCTGCCTAGAAAACAGGTAAGCAAAATATTTAGCTAGTATTCAAAAAACAAGGGATAAAAAATGCATATAATCAATCCCTGGCAAAACAGGTGAGTCTCTTGATCATGTCATATCATGTAGACACATACCAGATCCCCCTGCAGTGACACCAATTTACTAGACAATTATTTTATCCTTGGATTTAGGCCTCATTTAAGGTGATAGTAGAATGCTGCTCAATTTCATGGTCCTGCCCTCTTTGAGGACATGAGCAGAAAGCTCAGTAATATCTCTCTGCATCTCCCATAGTGTGAAACATGTAAGATCATTCACCACCGCATGGGCAGCTACAAGGTCGGAAATGTATTTGGGTCAGTGCAGGAACCTAAGGGCCATATTGACATCCCTATCATCTATGCCCAGAGAGGCAACTGACTGTCACCCTATATTTAGATGATCTGGTATTAGTTCTCATTTGCATAGACAGTAGCTCTCAGGAGTACATTATTGCTGATCTGCATGCCATAATATTATTATTTGCATGGGATGTAAACTATGATACCTTCCATGGTATTGTATATGAGTTATATGTGTGTGTGTGTGTGTGTGTGTGTGTGTGTGTGTGTGTGTGTGTGTGTGTGTGTGCATGTGTGTGTGTGTGTGTGTGTGTGTGTGTGTGTGTGTGTGTGTGTGTGTGTGCATATGTGCGTGCGTGTGTGCGCATGTGTGTGTGCGTGCGTGTGTGTGTGTGTGTGTGTGTGTGTGTGTGTGTGTGTGTGTGCGTGCGTGCATGTGTGTGTGTGTGCGTGTGTGCATGTATGTGTGTGCATGTGTGTGCGTGTTTGCGTGTGTGCGTGTGTGTGTGTGTGTGTGTGTGTGTGTCTAAATCAGCCCCAACATGTACAATGCCACTCCCAGTGCTAATTGTTTCTGAGAACTCCAGAAGTTATAGACTATTTGAATTATCACATGCTAGCTCCATGTTTCTACAATGAATACATGCTAGAATCTCTTGCTGTATTAAAGGAAAAAAAAACTCTTGTCACATGTAGGTGTTACAGTCTTAGTTAAAAGTATCAATACCTCTGGTTATCATCACAGTTTCTGACTGTAAAATACGAAATAATGTGATGTTTTAATTCTAAACAAATAGGCATTAGTTCTATTTGATTTATGATCAGAGTAATAAGCAGAATGGAGTTAAGATTCTTTTTTGTTAATGGATGGTTATATATCATAATAAGCAAAACCATTAGAAATCCAGCTTCAATCTAATATGGGAAAAGTAAATCAATTTTATTATAGTCCTACCACTTTCTTGCATTATGGTTTATGGGTTAATACATATTAAGTCTCATCTTTTTAAATGTCATTAAAGTAAAATCATTCATTCATTAGTAATAAAAGAGAACAATGTTCTACATCAGGCAGCATGTGTTAATAAAATGGATGCCTTATGAACAAATCAAATGCATATTCAGCACCAATTAACTTAAACTTTAAAATGAGCTACTTCATCATATTGAACAGCTTATTTTTCTTCTTTATTACACTTAATGAGCACTTTTTGACTTTAAGATTTGTGTTCCATTCCTTTCTTTTGCTTAGTAAGGTACTGTGGTAATAAAAAAGTCTTTGTGGTAGAGCTGTGATTACTAAAAAAAAGTAGTTTCACACTCTACACATTGTTTAAAAGATGGCCGTTCCTAGCAGGGGTGGCTTGTGCTATAGGACTGCAGGACTGCAGCCCCACCCACCTGTAGAAAGAAAAAAGAAAAGAATAAAAAAAATTGCGAGTCCCCCCAACTATCGAAAGAAAGAAAAAAAAACTGTGAGTCCTGGAACTCCACGCATGCGTGCTTGGAGTTCCTGGTACTCAGAACTCCAGACTGCTGTGTTAGGCAGTCTGGATAGGGATGAAAGGGATCTCCACCCTGCCAGCCCAGAAGTCTGTGCGGTGATGACTGCATAGACCAGGACACTGGACTGCATCGCCCACAGGCTGGGGGCTCCAGCCTACTCTCATCTCGTGGGGAAACCAGAACAGCTTGTGCGGGCTGCTATGGAGGATGGACAGTTGATCTGTATAGAGTGGGCTGCTGCAGAGGATGGATTCAGGCTGCTACAGAGGACAAACAGATTTTGATCTGCTGCTATGGAGGAGGAGGACGAACGGAGTTTGATCTGCTGCTATGGAGATAGGGTGTGTGATTCAGGACTGATCTGGCTGCTACGGAGGATGAACGGTGTGTGTGTGTGTGTGTGTGTGTGTGTGTGTGTGTGTGTGTGTGTGTGTGTGTGTGTGTGTGTGTGTGTGTGTGTGTGTGTTTGTGTGCATGTAAAATTGCTAAATACTGGTGGCTAGAGAGAACACATGGTGGTGGGTAGAGAATACTCATGCTTGAGCCCTGTACCTTGGGTGCAGATTGTAAGTGCCTGAATTCACTACCCACCACCATTTGTAAAAAGTTTGCAGATTTTTGCATCATATTTGGTCTGGTTCTCATAAAATCTGTGGTGTCTGTATGTTTGCTATTCCTGGCAAAGTCAGTAGTGCAGTGGTGCACTGGTAGCATTATTTCCTGACAGCTACAGGTTCTCTGGTTTGATTCTTGGCTGGGGTGCTTTCTGTGTGGAGTCTGCATGTCTTCCCATCTTACAAAGACATGTGTTTGGAGTGTTTCTCCCTGTTCTGCTGAAAATAGTTTTTTGTTCCAAGTCAGACTTTCCTGGTTAACAAATGTTAAGTAAAAATAACAGGCATTTGAATTTCAGACTTCATATTCTTCAAAAAGTACATGACCTTTTATTCTAGCAATTTTCTAAATTTATAACATGGGTAATTGAAATTTGTCCTTATTTTTGGGACTGTATTCCCTCATTATTGGTTTTGTCCAGGTTTTTTGTGCTAAGGTTGAACACTATGGTGAGAACTGAATTCACTGAATATGTTTGGGGGCTGTATTCCCCCATTACTGGCTTTGTCCATGTGTTTTTTGCTAAGAGGTTGAGAGGTATGGTGAGAACTGAAGTCACTAAATATGTTTGGGGGCTGTATTCCCCCATTATTGGCTTTGTTCAGGTGTTTTGTGCTAAGAGGTCAACAGCTATGGTGAGAACTGAATTCACTAAATGGTAGTCATTTAAGTTTCAGTCTTCCTCTCTTTCACAAAACAGCTGATTTGGCATAGTGGTATATTGTTCTGACTGTTTTGCTCAGGGTTCCCCTGGGTTCAAGACTTGGCAGTGAAATGTATGGTGGTAACACAGCATTTTATTGTAGCAACTTCCCAACATTATACAAGCAATGTTTAAAACATGTCCCTGGATTTTGGGCATTTGTCCATCCCCTAATAAATGTTGGCTTTTTCCAGATTTCTTGTGCTGCAAAGTTCAGAGATACAGTGGAGTGTTGAGTAGATTTTACAAGGAGCTGAGAGCTGCAGGGGAATACAAGCTTAGTACTGCTTAGGGTGTGTCTGTTTGCATTGTTAATAACACAACAGGTAGTGTACTTGCTTTTAATGCAGAAGGCTGTGGATTCTACTCCCACAGTAGGTAGATGCATTGCTGATACTGTACTGTATTGTAAATGGGGTGGATGCTGCAGTCCTTTCTGGTGAAGATACCTAGTAACTATGAACCTGTTATCAATTTGCCATCCATTCCCTACTGCGATATTACTAGCTTATCATTTTTTAATGCAACATGGGCAATTTATTCCTCAAGGGCAACAATCACTTTATTTGTAGATGAAACAATGACATATGAAGTTGTTTGCTACCAGCAACCTCTTCATTAGTTACAGATTTCTTTAATGTGGAATTATTTAGATAACTTTTACTTCTTCAGAGATTGTGCATATTTACTGATACTGGTGGACTGTAGAAGTTTGAGTAGACTTTTATGATGGAAATGAAAGTTTGAGTAGACTTTTATGATGGAAATGTTCTCAATTGGGCAGTTTTGTCATTATTGGTGCATGCATTTTGTTTCATTGCTTACTGGAAAAATGTTCAAAACAATACATTTAAAATGCCCTCTAACAACTGTACTGTATTGTACAAGGAATATAATTTAATATAATCAGGAAGGTGTATCAATGAGCATGTGTATGTTTAGTGTTCAAGGGGCCTATGATTTGAAAACAGCCCAAAGTTAATATTTATCTGCCACTGGCAAAATATATTTTCTTTGAATGTGGGTTTCAATGCTGTTTCAATGAATGTGAGGTTTCAAGGGCAGAGAAGTTTTAATGTTAAGTCTATTTTCATTGTGAGACTGCATTGCTTTGTTTAGTAGATATCTATTAGGGTTTGTGCTGTAAAATGCAAAATAAAACTTTCAAATGAAATCCAAATCATTGCAGAAGTAAAACAGTATGCACATTACAGTGTTTATGGTAAATGGGGCAAAATAACCAAGGAATGGGATATTGGAATGGCTGCAGGGAGGAGGATCCATTCGACCATGGTTTTGTGAGGGGAAGGGCAGTAAACTCAGACAGCCCCGGTTGAACTATACCTCTCAACTGTTCAGAATTTTGTAGAATGAATAGATTGTTGCTTCTTATTTTTGGTTTGTTCCTCATAAAATGTGTGGTTTTCTGGCAAATCATTTAGGAATGAAGTCACTAAATAATGACAGACATTGAGTTTCAGACGTCGTAACCTTCAGAAAAATTCATGCTAAAGCAAGACCTGTTATTCTATCAACTGTCTTAAGTTTATACAAGAGCAATTTTTAGTACTGTTTGTATATTCCCCCAATATATTTATTTGGCCTTGTCCAGATTTCCTGCATTAAGAGATTGAGAGGTACGTGCAAATAAATCACTTTATAGAATTAGGAATATCCAAACCTCTCAACTGTCCCCAATTTTGGCTCAAAATGTTGCTCTCCCCCTAATAACCCTTCTGCAAAATGGCAATTTTGGAAGAAAACATGGTGGGTTTACAATTATAAATAATTGTAATGATCAGAGTTATAGATTACTTTTATTTCAGAAATACATGTAGATGCTCTTATTTTGTCAGCTGCTCAAGTTAACAGTATTACTATTAAAAAGGTGTCCCTTCTTTGACAGGTTCCCAGCTGTACTGTGTGGCAATTTTATATTTTTGCATCACATTTTTGGTCTGTTTTTCATAAAATTCTGGTTTTCTGCCAAATTAGTGGCAAATCATTAAAGATTGAAGTTAGAAAATAACAGCAGACATTTGAGTTTCAGATTTCATACCCTTCAGAAAATTCATACTAATGCAAGACCTACTACTATTCTAAGTTTATAAGAGCAATATTTAAAAATTGTCCTTATTGTTGGACCTGCGTCCCACTTCTATGTATGGCTTTATCCAGATTTCTTGCTCTGAGGTTGAGAGGTATGAGTGCCAGAGACATCACCATCAACCAGAGACATTTCAAATTGTGGCATAATTGTTGCACCCCACTCCCCCATGTAGTGACTGTGGATGTGTCCAAGTAAGGCAAGGAGCAGTTATGTAGTATGTGTGCAGAGTATTCCCCCATCCAAGGTAGACACATGTACGACAGTGGCTTTCCATCTGTCCTTGATTTTGCAGAATGTTCTGGTTTTCTGTCATATTTTTATACTGTTGATTTATGCTTCTTATTATTCAGAAAATGCATGCTGTTGTAGTGCCCTGTTACTTTGTGTTTAAGTAACAATGCTTTAATGACCATCGGGTAAGCTTGTCTGAGATTGTAAGATGCAAGTAACCTTTAATAAGCATACTGTTAAATAATTACCAACACTGAAAGACTTTTTGTTGTTGCAGAGAATATTTACATAACTAGATAATGTACAAGCCATAGGTATTGAAACACATATGACAGTATTTGTAATAAAGGACAGGATTACAGTATTTTCAGAAGCTCATTACATTTGTTGGGGATTTGCAGTCATCTTTGCAGGCTTTACCTGTAAACTAAACAAAATGCCAATCTATAATGTGTGGCCATAACCTGTGCAGTAATCCTTTAAGCAATTTATCTTGAGCTTGCTTCTTGTTTGCTATTCATTTTTTACTTTGATCATGTTTTCCCCATGAAACAAGTAGATAGTTGTTGTCAGGCAGCAGGTCTTTTTTGGATAAGAAACATTTTTACAAGTGGGGGGATTACAGAGATTTCTACTTTCAGCATGTTACTTGGTACTTTTATAAAGCTGAATATAGGTTATAATTAAAACTGCAGTGCAAGGAGAAGCTTGTTTTTTTATACTTGATTTTGACTAGTATTCCAGTAATGTATTTAAAAAGTAATCTATTTTTTCATGTCTCACAATATTTTTGTATCCATCTAGATATTAAGTAAGCTGTCATGTAGTCAATGCACTGAAATATTTTTTTATTCTGCACTTCATTTTGTCTTGATTGGACTCTCGTAATGATGGTTTGGCACCCAGGGCAGCATATTTAATTAAAGTTCCAGTTGTGTTTTTGAGCATAGCTCCATACCTTTCTAGTCAGCGACACCCCTTCCCATTGGCCCCACCCATTCAGCTGTCTCCTGCAGCTCCCCTTTAATATGAAGTCACCAGCCGCCACTGGTCCCTAGTTTGACCTTTACATATATTAAAATGTTTCAGTAAGGCCATACTTTGTACCATAGCATTTTGGTTGATTGAAAAAGTCCCCAGTTTGACCTTTACATATATTAAAATGTTTCAATGAGGCCATACTTTGCAGCATAGCATTTTGGTTGATTTGAAGAGTCCCCAGTTTGACCTTTACATATATTAAAATGTTTTGATGAGGCCATAATTTGTAGCATAGCATTTTGGTTGATTTGAAGAGTCCCCAGTTTAACCTGTACATATAGTAAAATGTTTTGATGAGGCCATACTTTCTAGCATATCATTTTGGTTGATTTGAGGAGTCCCCAGTTTGACCTTAACATATATTAAAATGTTTCAATGAGGCCATACTTTGTAGCATAGTATTTTTTCCTGATTTGAGGAGTCCCCAGTTTGACCTTTACATATATTAAAATGTTTTGATAAGGCCATAATTTATAGCATAGCATACTGGTTGATTGGAGGAGTCCCCAGTTTGACCTTTACATATATTAAAATGTTTCAATAAGGCCATACTTTGTAGCATAATATTTTGGTTGATTTGAGGAGTCCCCAGTTTGACCTTTACATATATTAAAATATTTCGATAAGGCCATACTTTGTAGCATAGCATTTTGGTTGATTGGAGGAGTCCCCAGTTTGACCCTTACATATATTAAAATGTTTTGATAAGGCCATACTTTGTAGCATAGTACTTTGGTTGATGTGAGGATTAATTTCTCATGTAGAAAGTTATTCACAGTAATGTAATAACATTTCTAAAGGTTTGCTACCCCTAGGTAGCCAATCTGTTCACTTATTTTGTTACGGAATATAAAATAGTATATTATGATATTATAAACTATGTTTGTAGTACATGGAGTGCAGTGATTATTCTCCAGTATTCACAAAAAGACAAATTAGTTAAATGCTAGAGTGGCTTGAGACCTGACCATTACAAATGTTAAGCACACCTGCCTAAATTTGTTCAGCTCAGATCCCAAGTTAAGCAGTAAAATTTACCACTACAAATTACACTGACATAATAAAATATTTCTTTCTGCCTGTTCTCTGTTGGTAACATGTCCCTGACTTTCTGTTTTAAACTTGGAAAGTAACTAGGATAACAGTATGTGTGTTTGCCTGATTTTCTGAAGCATACAAAGTCTAGACTTAAAAGTATGTCATTTTTTGTGCCTTTAATCACAGTAATTTGTCCAAAAAACATAGATTTACGAGGAACACACTTATTGTATACGCAAAAATCTGGAAATTCTGCAACAATCTGGTCAGTGAAGCAGCATGGAAGATAAGTAAGTATAAGAGAATGTATTACACTGTCTTTCTGAAAGCACTTGCTAAGTGTTGTATGGTTTTGAAATCCAGTAAAACACTATGACTTGCAATACATGGAGCAGATAAAACTCCATGCACTACAAATAGTTATAAACAGGTCAATGATTGCTAACCTAATATTATAGGTGTGTCCATAGGTGTGTAATAGGCTAATGGCCCTAGAGCCTTTACAAGCCTAGCCTATAGGATTACCCTGGCATCATGCCACCCAAACTTAGTTCCCAGTGTCTCTGTTGAGTGGAGCCACTGGAGTGATCCCCAGGGTGAATTTTCTATTTCCCATCCACTCATAAGATTTCTCTTGAAGAGGGTCAGTGAGGTGCTCCGCTTGACATGTATGGAAAGTCTGTTCCATAGCATAGGCAGTCTCTGGGTTATGAACCTGTCCCTCCAGCTTGTTCTGTTGATTGTAGTAATGAGGTTGAGGTCTCTGGAGCGTGTAATGCAGAGGGATTGGGATTTCTTTAGATGTAGCATTTCTAACAGAGCTTGGTTAGACATGGCTTTGTAAGTCAAGCAGAGATTGCCTCTAAGAAGGCGATATGAGACAGAGAATAGTTGGAGTTTTTTGAGTCTGTTCATATAGGACAAGTGTTAAAGGCCTAGGATCCTCTTTGTGGGGTACTTTTGCAGCCACTCCAGTTGTTGAAGATGTCTAGTGAGGTACATGCCAAATGGGGCATTGCACTCAATGATTGGACTAATGTGGGAAGAGTACAGGGAGACAATGACCTGTTTCTTCCTGGATGCAAAACCCTTAGTAATGAGATGTGGTGCATAGAAGGACTTTCTGACCACAGTGGCAATGTGGTGGTTAAAAGAGAGGTTGCTCTCAACCTGTGTTCCCAGATCTCTTATAATGCCTTCTGTGTTTAGTGGACTACCATCAATGTGGTAATTCATGGGAACCAGGTTTTTTCCAGAGGGGATGACGACACATTTTTTGGTATTGAGCTTAAGGCCATGGTTCTGACACCAGTCATTGGTCTCAGTGAGACCTTTATGTGGGATGTCAGCATCACTTGCAGAGTTAATTATGGCTCCCAACATGCAATCGTCTGCAAACTTTGAAGCCGGAGTCCCTTCGTTTTGGCCTGGAATTCAGAGAAGTAGATACCAAACAGGAGAGAACCCAGGACCAAACCTAGTGGGACTCCACTTGTGACTGGTCGGCAATTTGACATGGAGTCAGCTGTTTTCACATTGTGGGTTCGATCTTAGAGCCAGTTTGCAACCCATCTAGTGAATACAGGTTGATGCCTAGCTTAGTGAGTTTTTCTATGATTCCTGAGTGGGGAAAGGTATCAAAGGCCTTGGCCAGATCAAGGTAGGCTGTATGAACCACCTTGCCTTCATCCACAGCTCTGGTGACTGACTCAAACAAATCTACCAGGTTGATCAGGCATGATCTACCCTTCACAAAACCAAACTGTGTGGGATCCAGAGTTTGGAGATTCCCTATATCCTTGTTTATTGGGTCCATGATGATGGGTTCTATAGCTTTGCATATCAGACTCATCAGGCTAATGGGGCAATAGTTGCCAGGGTCTGTAGTCACTCCTCCTTCATGAAGAGGGATGACTGTAGCAGTGCACCATTAGGTAGGGACAAAGCCTGAAGTGAGGCTGTGATTGAACAGGACTGTGATTGAACAGGGCACGCAGGAGAGGTGCCAGTTCACTCTGTCATTCATGTAGAACATAGCCAAGGATATTGTCAGGTCCCATAGAAGCTGTATTCTTGGCCTTGGACAGTGCTGTTTTAACCTGTGCAGCAGTAATACTGGGTGTCTGGCAATCTACTGGTATTGTGATTGGTCCTTTGGTGGGGGTGAGAGAGATAAAGTTGGCACTGACTCTGTATCTGTTGGCTCAATATAGGAGGTAGCATTGTGCAGTAGCTCCGAGCAAATCTTGGTATTGCCTTGGAGATGCTTTTCATAACTATAGAAGGCCTTGTGGTTGTCTTTGCTATCTGCTGCAATTCTGTTTTCATAGCTAGCTTTAGGGGATTTGATGAGGGATCGCAACTTTTTGTTGAGGTTGATAAGGGAGTTTTTCAAGTCTTAGGACTTCACCTTATACCACATCAGTTTCCTACTTATATGTTCTCAGCATGGATGCCAAGATTCACCTCTTGAGCTTCACTCTCAAGGTGAATTTCTTGGCATCCACATCTCAAACACATAATAACATGGTTAGCACTGGCAAACCACTTTTAATCCTTTGTATTATATCTACTTGATATCATGAAGTAACGTCAGTGAGGTGCAGCCAAGGATTCTGGTTTACTTAGCAAGTAGCAGGAAAAGCAAGAAACAGACAGAAAATCCACATTTACTACTCAAAAACATCAGCATTGTGTTATCGAAAACATACTAGAACAATATAGCTGTCTGGTTTTGTAATTTTTTTTTTTTTGTGGTTTCTACAGGTTTTGAGTTCTTTTTTGGTATTACTTTAGTTTCTAACAATGCACAAAACCATATTCTGTTTTCTTTTCCTAAAACAAGAAGTTATATTACAGAGGTATCAAAACTTCAGTTTTTGTTGATTTATTTGTTTGTTTGTTTACTTATTTATTTATGTCTGGTATGTCTTTGCTTGTTCATCTGAGCCTTTAATCATAAATTGTTTTGTCAATGGCATTCATAGATTGGATGGGAATATACCTGCAAGTTTTCATAGCGCTGCTTAAAGCATACTAAATCAAAAATAGAGGCATTCTGCATTTGTCAAGTACTATATGTCATAATCATTACCAAAACCATAATAGGCTTTTTGAAGATTCACAGTGGGACATGACAAACTGAACTGAGAAATAATTAGTACTCTTTGTAAACTTTTAATGCAATAAAGATATATGGGAAAAAGTGTTCTTTGCTCTTGATACGCCTAGGACAGAATGAACTTTTTAACTGATGGAATGATTGGTTGATGTTTGTTAATTGGGACAGTGGAATGATCCCAAAGGACCCAATTCCCACAGAGCCTGGAGAGTACAGCACATACAGAGCAGCAGATTGCGGGTTAAAGACATTTTATGGATGATGGTTTATAGTTTAGATGCATTTCATGAAACATAATGTTTAATACTTAACATATTTATTAGTAACAGTTATATAGAATATCATTGATTTTGACATGCAATTGCTAAAGATTAAGTGATTTAGACTTTGAGGAAAGAGAGTAAAACTTCCTGTGAAGTATATTACATTCGTTGTCTAAGATTCTGAGATTCTCCCTGGCTAAGTATTGTTTACAGCATTTACAGTGTGAGACAGTTTATCTTGAAAATAGGAGTCTGTTGAGTATTTGGTATTGATACAACTGTGTATTGATAGGGCCAAAAAGTTGTAACATAGAATTATAATGCTACAACAGGAAAATATCCAGTTCTAGTATGTGCTGTGTACTTATCAAACATGGCATTCTAACTTCGCAAATTTTATACTGTTTATGTGGAGTACATTACTAGATAGCACCTGAAAGTATCCAGTGCTGACAGAAAGTTAATTATTCATTCAATTGTACTGAATAGTATGCTAGAATAGCATCACCAACTAGATAACGCCAAGAGCAGGAAAAGTGGTCTTTTTCTCTCCTGATTGGTTAATGAGTTTTTAAGTTAATTTATGGTAGGCAAACTTCATATGAATCTGGGAGACTCATTCATGTGTGGACAGTGAAAAAGTATTGGAAAAGACAAATTAGGATATGAGTTTGGAAAAATAATACACACCTTATATGAACTTTCTGGATGATAACTTAATGAATATATTTCCTACTGCTACATTTCAAAATCTTAACTTTTTCAGGGTACACTTATTTATGTTCTTATAAAAGGGTATTTTTATTTCTAGTTAATATGTTCTTTGTCACTATGTGTAATCATTACTTCTTTAGAAGTAATTGGAATTTCATTTTCAACATTTCTTATATTAAAGAAACCTTAGAGTCCCCATTTTATGATAATGAACTATATTTTGTAATTATTATCATTTCTAGATGTGATTTAGTATGACAGCTGGTGTATATGCAAAGCTACCATAGATTCAGGGTGCAGTTACATTTATGCTCATAGTCCAGACTTACAAACCTTAGAACACTTCATCTGTAGTGGTTGTTACAGCAGAGTAGGGGTACAAATGCAATATGTTGCCCTAGACTCTGTGAGTAGCCAAACTTTGCCAAACCAAGAGCATCTAAGCAAAATGTGCCTTCACATGTCTGTATATACTCTGGCAACAGTGTCTCAACAAATTTCTTCATGTCTTGCATATTATCACTTTTGTTGCATGCATTAAATTTTATAGCACTGTATGTATGATGGCATTCAGGGCATTATTATCTCTTTTGTTGCATGGACTAAATTTTGTGGCACTGTATGCATGATGGCATTTAGTGCATTATTATCTATTTTATGGTATGGACTAGATTTTATGGCACTGCATGTACAATGGCAATCAATGCATTATCATCTCTTTTATTGCTTGGACTAAATTTTATGCCGCTGTATGTATGATGACATCCAATGCATTATTATCTCTTTTATTGAATGGACTACATTTTATAGGACTATATATATGATGGCATTCGGTGCATTATTATATCTTTTGTTGCATGGACTATTTTTTATGGTACTACATGTATGATGGCATTCAGGGCATTATTATCTCTTTTGTTGCATGGACTACATTTTATGACAATGTATATACAATGCATTTAGTGCGTTATTATCTCTATTTTTGTATGGACTACATTTTATTGCAGTGTATCTGTGATGGCATTCACTGCATTATTATCTCTTTCATTGCATGGACAACATTTTATGGCAATGTATGTATGATGGCATTCAGTGCATTAGTATCTCTTTTGTTGCATGGACTAGGACTATATTTTATGGTACAGCATGAAAGATGGCATTCAGTGCATTTATATCTGTTTTGTTGTATTGGCTACATTTTATGGCACTGTATATATGATGGCATTCAGTGCATTATTATCTCTTTTGTTACATGGACCAAATTTTATGGCCCTGAATGTATGATGGCATCTGGTGCATTATTATCTCTTGTTGCATGGAGTACATTTTACGGGTCTGCATGTATGAGGACTTTCAGTGCATTATTAACTCTATTGTTGCATGGACTACATTTTATGGCACTGTATGTACGATGGCATTCACTGCATTATTATCTCTTTTGTTGCATGGACTACATTTTCGAGCTCTGTATGTATGATGACATTCAGTGCATTATTATCTCTTTGTTGCATGGACTACATTTTATGGCACTATATGTACTATGCCATTCAGTGCATCATTATCTCTTTTGTTGCATGGACTACATTTTATGGCACTGCATGTACGATGGCATTCAGTGCATTGTTATGTCTTTTACGGCATGTACTACATTTTATTATGTCACTGTATATATGATGGCATTCACTGCATTATCACGTCTTTTTGTGCATGGACTACATTTTATGACACTGGATGTACAATGGGATTCTTTGAATAATTATCTCTTTTGTTGCATGTACTACATTTTATGGCACTGTATGTATGATGGCATTCAGTACATCATTACCTCTTTTGTTGCATGGATTACATTTAATGGCACTGTATGTATGATGGCATTCAGAACATTATTATCTCTATTGTTGCATGGACTACATTTTATGACACTGCATGTACGATGGCATTCAGTGCATTATCTCTTTTGTTGCATGGACTACATTTTATGTCACTGTATATATGATGGCTTTCAGTGAATTATTATCACTTTAGTTGCATGGACTACAGTTTATGGCACTGAATGTACAATGGCATTCAGTCCATTATAATCTCTTTTGTTCCATGGAGTACATTTTATGGCTCTGTATGTATGATGACATTCAGTGCATTATTATCTCTTTTGTCGCATGGTCTACATTTTATGGCATAGAGTGCACAATGGCATTGAGTGCATTATTATCTCTTCTGTTGCATGAACTACATTTTATGCACTGTACACATGATGGGAATTAGTGAATTATTATTGCTTTTGCTGCATGGACTACACTTTATGGCACAGAATGCACAATGGCATTCAGTACATTATTATCTCTTTTGTTACATGGACTACATTTTATGGCTATGTATGTATGATGACATTCAGTGCATTATTATCTGTTTTGGTGCATGGGCTAGATTTTATGGCACTCTATGTATGATGGTTTTCATTGCATTATTATAGCTTTGTTGCATGGACTACATTTTATGGCATGCTATGTACAATGGCATTTAGCACATAATTAACTCTTTTGTTGCATGGAATACATTTTATGGCACTGCATGTACAATGGCATTTGGTGCATTATTATCTCTTTTGTTGCATGGACTACTTTTTATGGTACTACATGTATGATGGCATTCAGGGCATTATTATCTCTTTTGCTGCATGATATACATTTTATGACAATGTATATACAATGAATTTAGTGCATTATTATCTCTATTGTTGTATGGACTACATTTTATTGCAGTGTATCTATGATGGCATACACTGCATTATTATCTCTTTCATTGCATGGACAACATTTTATGGCAATGTATGTATGATGGCATTCAGTGCATTAGTATCTCTTTTGTTGCATGAACTAGGGCTAGATTTTATGGCACTGCATGAAAGATGGCATTCAGTGCATTTGTATCTCTTTAGTTGTATTGGCTACATTTTATGGCACTGTATATATGATGGCATTCAGTGCATTATTATCTCTTTTGTTACATGGACCAAATTTTATGGCCCTGAATGTATGATGGCATCTGGTGCATTATTATCTCTTGTTGCATGGAGTACATTTTACAGGTCTGCATGTATGAGGACTTTCAGTGTATTATTAACTCTTTTGTTGCATGGACTACATTTTATGGCACTGTATGTACGATGGCATTCACTGCATTATTATCTCTTTTGTTGCATGGACTACATTTTCGAGCTCTGTATGTATGATGACATTCAGTGCATTATTATCTCTTTGTTGCATGGACTACATTTTATGGCACTATATGTACTATGCCATTCAGTGCATCATTATCTCTTTTGTTGCATGGACTACATTTTATGGCACTGCATGTACGATGGCATTCAGTGCATTGTTATGTCTTTTACGGCATGTACTAAATTTTATGTCACTGTATATATGATGGCATTCAGTGCATTATCACGTCTTTTTGTGCATGGACTACATTTTATGGCACTGGATGTACAATGGGATTCTTTGAATCATTATCTCTTTTGTTGCATGGTCTACATTTTATGGCAATGTACATATGATGGCATTCATTGCATTATTATCTCTTTTGTTGCATGGACTACATTTTATGGCTCTGTATGTATGATGATATTCAGTGCATGATTTTCCCTTTTGCTGCATGAACTTCATTTTATGGCACTGTATGCACGATGGCATTCAGTACATTATTATCGCTTTTATTGCATGGACTACATTTTATGGCAAGGGATGTCTGATGGCATTTGGTGCATGGACTACATTCTATGCCTCTGTATATATGATGACATTCAGTGCAACTTTTTTCCCTTTTGTTGCATGAACTGCATTTTATGGCACTGTATGCACTATGGCATTCAGTACATTATCTCTTTTGTTGCATGGACTACATTTTGTTCCACTGTATGTACGATGGCATTCAGTGCATTATCTCTTTTATTGCATGGACTACATTTTATTGCACTGTATATGTGATGGCATTAAGTGAATTATTATCACTTTTGTTGCATGGCTACATTTTGTGGCACTGAATGTACAATGACATTCAGTCCATTATTATCTCTTTTGTTGCATGGACTACATTTTATGGCTCTGTATGTATGATGATATTCAGTGCATTATTATCTCTTATGGTGCACAAGCTAGATTTTATGGCACTGTATGTACAATGGCATTCACTGTATTATGATCACATTTGTTGCATGGACTACATTTTATGGCACTGTGTGACAATGGCATTCAGTGCATTATTAGCTCTTTTTTTGCATGGAATACATTTTATGGCACTACAAGTGCAATGGCATTCAGTGCATTATTATCTCTTTTGTTGCATGGACTATATTTTATGGCACTGCATGTATAATGGCATGCCATGCATTATTGTCTCTTTTGTTGCATGCACAAAATTTTATGGCACTGAATGCTCGATGGTAGTTGGTGCCTTATCTCTTTGTTGCATAGACTACATTTTATGGCTCTGTATGTACAATGACATTAAATTACTTATTTTCTCTTTTTTTGCATGGACTACATTTTATGGCACTGTATGCACAATAGCATTCACTACAGTGTTATCTACTTTGTTGTATGGACTACATTTTATGGCACTGCTGCACAATTGCATTCAGTGCATTATTATCTCTTTTGTTGCATGGACTACATTTTATGGCACTGTATGTAAGAAAACATTCAGGGCATTATTATCTATCTGTGGCATAGACTACATTTTTGGCACTGTCTGTACAATGGCATTTACTGCATTATTAAATCTTTTGTTGCATAGAATACATTTTATGGCACTGTATTTTATGACACTGCATGTACGATGCATTCAGTGCATTATCTCCTCTGTTGCATAGACTACATTTCATGGCACGGTATATATGATGGCATTTAGTGAATTATTATCACTTTTGTTACATGGACTACATTTTATGGCACTGGATGTACAATGGCATTCAGTCCATTATTATCTCTCTTGTTGCATGGCCTACCCTTTATGTCTCTGTATGTATGATGAGATTTACTGCATTATTATCTTTTTTGTTCCATGGACTACCATTTACAGCCTTGTATGTATGATGGCATTCAGTGCATTATTAACTCTTTTGTTGCATGGAATACATTTTATGGCTCTGTATGTATGATGGCATTCAGTGCATTATTGTTTTTTTTTGTTGCATGGTCCATATTTTATGGCACTGTATGTAGGATGGCATTCAGTACATTATTGTCTCTTTTGTTGCATGGACTACTTTTTATGGCACTGTATGTACCATGCCATTCAGTGCACTATTGTCTCTTTTATTGCATGGACTGCATTTTATGACACTGCATGTACGATGGCATTCACTGAATTATTTTTTTTGTTGCATGGACTACATTTTATGGCTCTGTGTGTATGATGACATTCAGTGCATTATTAACTCTTTTGCTGGATGGAATACATTTTATGGCACTGTATTTAAAGACACTGCATGTACAATGGCATTCAGTGCATTAATATCTCTTTTGTTACATGGACTACATTTTATGGCACTGTATATATGATGGCATTCAGTGAATTGTTATTGCTATTGTTGCATGGCTACATTTTATGGTACTGAATATAAAATGGCATTCAGTCCATTATTATCTCTTTTGTTGTATAGACTACATTTTATGCCTCTGTATATATGATGACATTCAGTGCAACTTTTTTCTCTTTTGGTGCAGAGACTACATTTTATGGCACTCTATGCACAATGGCATTCACTACATTAGTAACTCTTTTGCTGCATTGAATACATTTTTGGTACTGAATGTACAATGGCATTTGCTGTATTATTATGTCTTTTTTTACATAGACTACATTTTATGGATCTGTATGTCCGATAAAATTCAGTGCAATATTTTCTCTTTAGTTACATGGATTAGATTTTGTGTCACTGTATGTATGATGGAATTCTATGCATTATTTTCTCTTTTATTGCATGGACTACATTTTATGGAACTGCATGTATGATGGCATTCAGTGCATTATTGTTTCTTTTGTTGCATGGACTACATTTTATATCACTATAGGTACGATGGCATTCAGTGCATTATTGTCTCTTTTGTTGTATGGACTCCCTTTTATGACACTGCATGTATGATGGCATTCAGTCCATTATGTCTTTTATTGCATGGACTACATTTAATGGCACTGAATGTATGATGGTATTTGGTGCATTATTATCTCTTTTTTTGCATGGACTACATGTCATGGCTCTGCATGTATGATAAAATTCAGTGCAATATTTTCTCTTTTGTTGCATGGACTACATTTTATGGCACTGCATGTACTATGGCATTTGGTGCATTATTGTCTCTTTTATTGCATTAACTACTTTTTATGGCACTGAATCTATGATTGCATTCAGTGGATTATTATCCCTTTTGTTGCTGGACTACATTTTATGGCATTATATGTACAATAGCATTCAATGCATTATCTCTTTTTTTGCATGAACTACTTATTATGGCACTATATGTATGATGTGATTCAGTGCATTATTATCTCTCTTGTTGCTTGGACTACATTTTTATGGCACTGCAGGTACGATGGCATTTGGTGCATTATTTTATTTTTCCATGGACTACATTATATGGCACTGAATGCGATAGCATTTGATGCATTATTATCTCTTTTGTTGCATGGACTGCATTTTATGGCACAGAATGTACCATGGCATTCAGTGCATTGTTGTATCTTTTGCTACATGGACTGCATTTTTTGTCACTGCATGTATGATGGCATTCAGTGCATTATTGTCTCTTTTGTTGCATGGACTACTTATTATGATACTATATGTACAATGGCATTCAGTGCATTATTATCTCTTTTGCTGCATGGACTACATTTTTTGGCACTATAGGTAAGATGGCATTCAGTGCATTATTATCTCTTTTGTTGTGTGGACTACATTTTATGGCACTGTA
The DNA here is from genome assembly GCF_019279795.1 of Protopterus annectens. NCBI lineage: Eukaryota > Metazoa > Chordata > Ceratodontiformes > Protopteridae > Protopterus > Protopterus annectens. The sequence goes on from NC_056728.1 coordinate 1,332,089,452, forward strand.
TGCATGATGGCACTCAATCCATTATTATCTCCTTTGTTGCATGGACTACATTTTATGGCCCTGTATGTATAATAGCATTCAGTACATTATTACCTATTTTGTTGCATGGACTACATTTAATGGCACTGTCTGTATGATGGCACTAACTGCATTATTAACTCTTTTGTTACATGGAATACATTTTATGGAACTGTAATTTATGGCATTGTATGTACGATAGCATTCAGTGCATTATTATCTCTTTTGATGCAGGGACTAAATGTTATGGCATTGAATTTATGATGGCATTCAGTACACTATTATTTCTTTTGTTGCAAGAACTACATTTTATGCACTCTATGTTTGATGGCATTCAGTGCATTATCTTTTCTGTTGGATGAACTACATTTTATAACACTGTATATATGATGGTATTCAGTGAATTATTATCACTTTTCCTGCATGGACTACATTTTATGGCACTGAATGTACAATGGCATGCAGTCCGTTCTTATCTCTTTTGTTGCATGGCCTACATTTTTGTCTCTGAATGTATGATGACATTCAGAGCATCATTATATATTTTGGAGCACAGACTACATTTTATGGCACCATATGTTCGATGGCATTCACTGCATTATTATCTCTTTTGTTGCATGGGCTACATTTTATAACACTGTATGTATGATGGCATTCACTGCATTATTAACTCTTTTATTGCATAGAATAAATTTTATGGCACTGTAATTTTATGGCACTGCATGTACGATGGCATTCAGTGCATTATTATCTATTTTGTTGCATGGACTACATTTTATGGCACTGAATGACTCATGGCATTTGATGCATTATTATCTATTTTGTTGCATGGACTACATTTTATGGCTCTATATGTATCATGCCATTCAGGGCCTTATTTTCTCTTTTGTTGCATGGACTACATTTTTGGCACTGTATGCATGATGGGATTTTGTGCATTATTGCCTCTTTGGTTGTATGGACTACTTTTTATGGCACTGTGTCTAGGATGGCATTTTGTGCATTATTATCTCTATTGTTGCATGGACTACATTTTATGACACTGTATGTACGATGGTATTCAATGCATTATTATCTCTTTGTTACATGGAGTTCATTTTATGGCTCTGTAGGTATGATGGCATTCAATGCATTACTATATCTTTTGTTGCATGGATTACATTTTATGGCACTGTATTTATGATGGCATTCAATGCATTATTATTTCTTTTCTTACATGGAGTACATTTTATGGCTCTGTAGGTATGATGACATTTAGTGCATTATGGTCGCTTTTTTTGCATGGACTACTTTTATGGCACTGTATGCACAATTACATCCAGGCATTATCTCTTTTGCTGCATGGAGTACTTTTTATGGCACTTTATGTATGACGGGATTCAATGCATTATTATCTTTTTTGTTGGATGGACTACATTTTTTAACACTGTATGTACGATGGCATTCAGTGCATTATTATCTCTCTTATTGAATGGACTCCATTTTATAACACTGCATGTACGATGGCATTCTTTTCATTATTTCTTTTGTTGAATGGACTACATTATTGTATGATGACATTCAGTGCATTATTAACTCTTTTGTTACATGGACTACATTTTATGGCACTGGATGTACAAAGGCATTCAGTCCATTATTATCTCTCTTGTTGCATGGCCTACCCTTTATGTCTCTGTATGTATGATGAGATTTACTGCATTATTATCTTTTTTGTTCCATGAACTACCGTTTACAGCATTGTATGTATGATGGCATTCAGTGCATTATTAACTCTTTTGTTGCATGGAATACATTTTATGGCTCTGTATGTATGATGGCATTCAGTGCATTATTGTTTTTTTTTGTTGCATGGTCCATATTTTATGGCACTGTATGTAAGATGGCATTCAGTACATTATTGTCTCTTTTGTTGCATGGACTACTTTTTATGGCACTGTATGTACCATGCCATTCAGTGCACTATTGTCTCTTTTATTGCATGGACTGCATTTTATGACACTGCATGTACAATGGCATTCACTGAATTATTTCTTTTGTTGCATGGACTACATTTTATGGCTCTGTGTGTATGATGACATTCAGTGCATTATTAACTCTTTTGCTGGATGGAATACATTTTATGGCACTGTATTTAAAGACACTGCATGTACAATGGCATTCAGTGCATTAATATCTCTTTTGTTACATGGACTACATTTTATGGCACTGTATATATGATGGCATTCAGTGAATTGTTATTGCTATTGTTGCATGGCTACATTTTATGGTACTGGATATAAAATGGCATTCAGTCCATTATTATCTCTTTTGTTGTATGGACTACATTTTATGTCTCTGTATGTATGATGACATTCAGTACTTTTTTATCTCTTTTGGTGCAGAGACTACATTTTATGGCACTCTATGCACAATGGCATTCACTACATTAGTAACTCTTTTGCTGCATTGAATACATTTTTTGGCACTGAATGTACAATGGCATTTGCTGTATTATTATGTCTTTTTTTACATAGACTACATTTTATGGATCTGTATGTCTGATAAAATTCAGTGCAATATTTTCTCTTTAGTTACATGGATTAGATTTTGTGTCACTGTGTGTATGATGGAATTCTATGCATTATTTTCTCTTTTATTGCATGGACTACATTTTATGGCACTGCATGTATGATGGCATTCAGTGCATTATTGTTTCTTTTGTTGCATGGACTACATTTTATATCACTATAGGTACGATGGCATTCAGTGCATTATTGTCTCTTTTGTTGTATGGACTACCTTTTATGACACTGCATGCATGATGGCATTCAGTCCATTATCTCTTTTGTTGCATGGACTACATTTCATTGCTCTATATGTATGATGACATTCAGCGCATTATTAACTCTTTTAGTGCACGGAACACATTTTATGGCACTGTATTTTATGGCATTGCATGTACAAAAGCATTCAGTGCATTATTATCTCTTTTGTTGCATGGACTACATTTTATGGAATTAATTGTATGATGGCATTCAGTGCATTATTATTGCTTTTGTTGCATGGACTACTTTTTATGGAACTTCATGTATGACGGCATTCAGTGAATTGTCTCTTTTGATGCAAGGACTACATTTTATGCCACTGTATGTATGATGGCATTCTGTGCATTATTATCTCTTTTGTTGAATGGACTACATTTTATGACATTGCATGTACGATGGAATTCAGTGCATTATCTCTTTTGTTGCATGTACTACATTTTATGGCTCTGTGTGTATGATAACATTCAGTGCAATATTGCCTCTTTTGTTTCATGGGCTACATTTTATAGCACTGTATGGACGATGGCATTAACTGCATTATTAAGTATTTGTGTTGCATGGAATACATTTTATGGCAATGTAATTTATGGCACTGCATGTACGATGGCATTGTTGCATGGACTACATTTTATGGCATTGGATTTATGATGGCATTCAGTACATTATTATCTCTTTTGTTGCATGTGCTATATTTTATGACATTGGATGTACGATGGCATTCAGTGCATTATCTCTTCTGTTGGATGCTCTACATTTTATGGCACTGTATATATGATGGCATTCAGTGAATTATTATCGCTTTTGTTGCATGGACTACATTTTATGGCACTGAATGTACAATGGCATTCAGCCCATTATTATCTCCTTTGTTGCATGGACTACATTTTATGGCAATGTATGTATGATGACATTCAGTGCATTATTATCTCTTTTGTTGCACATACTACGTTTTATGTCACTGTATGTACAATGACATTCACTGCATTAGTAACTTTTTTGTTGCATTTAATACATTTTATGGCACTGTATTTTATGACACTGAATGTACAACGGCATTCATTGCATTATTATGTCTTTTATTGCATGGACTACATTTAATGGCACTGAATGTATGATGGTATTTGGTGCATTATTATCTCTTTTTTTGCATGGTCTACATGTCATGGCTCTGCATGTATGATAAAATTCAGTGCAATATTTTCTCTTTTGTTGCATGGACTACATTTTATGGCACTGCATGCACTATGGCATTCAGTGCATTATTGTCTCTTTTATTGCATGAACTACTTTTTATGGCACTGAATCTATGATGGCATTCAATGGATTTTTATCCCTTTTGTTGCTGGACTACATTTTATGGCATTATATGTACAATAGCATTCAATGCATTATCTCTTTTTTTGCATGAACTACTTATTATGGCACTATATGTATGATGTGATTCAGTGCATTATTATCTCTCTTGTTGCTTGGACTAAATTTTTATGGCACTGCAGGTACAATGGCATTTGGTGCATTATTTTATTTTTCCATGGACTACATTATATGGCACTGAATGTACGATAGCATTTGGTGCATTATTATCTCTTTTGTTGCATGGACTGCATTTTATGGCACAGAATGTACCATGGCATTCAGTGCATTGTTGTATCTTTTGCTACATGGACTGCATTTTTTGTCACTGCATGTATGATGGCATTCAGTGCATTATTGTCTCTTTTGTTGCATGGACTACTTATTATGATACTATATGTACAATGGCATTCAGTGCATTATTATCTCTTTTGCTGCATGGACTACATTTTTTGGCACTATAGGTAAGATGGCATTCAGTGCATTATTATCTCTTTTGTTGTGTGGACTACATTTTATGGCACTGTATGCATGATGGCACTCAATCCATTATTATCTCCTTTGTTGCATGGACTACATTTTATGGCTCTGTATGTATAATAGCATTCAGTACATTATTACCTATTTTGTTGCATGGACTACATTTAATGGCACTGTCTGTATGATGGCACTAACTGCATTATTAACTCTTTTGTTACATGGAATACATTTTATGGAACTGTAATTTATGGCATTGTATGTACAATAGCATTCAGTGCATTATTATCTCTTTTGATGCAGGGACTAAATGTTAAGGCATTGAATTTATGATGACATTCAGTACACTATTATTTCTTTTGTTGCAAGAACTACATTTTATGCACTCTATGTTCGATGGCATTCAGTGCATTATCTTTTCTGTTGGATGAACTACATTTTATGACACTGTATATATGATGGTATTCAGTGAATTATTATCACTTTTCCTGCATGGACTACATTTTATGGCACTGAATGTACAATGGCATTCAGTCCGTTCTTATCTCTTTTGTTGCATGGCCTACATTTTTGTCTCTGAATGTATGATGACATTCAGAGCATCATTATATATTTGGGTGCACAGACTACATTTTATGGCACCATATGTTCGATGGCATTCACTGCATTATTATCTCTTTTGTTGCATGGGCTACATTTTATAACACTGTATGTATGATGGCATTCACTGCATTATTAACTCTTTTATTGCATAGAATAAATTTTATGGCACTGTAATTTTATGGCACTGCATGTACAATGGCATTCAGTGCATTATTATCTATTTTGTTGCATGGACTACATTTTATGGCTCTATATGTATCATGTCATTCAGGGCCTTATTTTCTCTTTTGTTGCATGGACTACATTTTTGGCACTGTATGCATGATGGGATTTTTGTGCATTATTGCCTCTTTGGTTGTATGGACTACTTTTTATGGCACTGTGTCTAGGATGGCATTTTGTGCATTATTATCTCTATTGTTGCATGGACTACATTTTATGACACTGTATGTACGATGGTATTCAATGCATTATTATCTCTTTTGTTACATGGAGTTCATTTTATGGCTCTGTAGGTATGATGGCATTCAATGCATTACTATATCTTTTGTTGCATGGATTACATTTTATGGCACTGTATTTATGATGGCATTCAATGCATTATTATTTCTTTTCTTACATGGAGTACATTTTATGGCTCTGTAGGTATGATGACATTTAGTGCATTATGGTCGCTTTTTTTGCATGGACTACTTTTTATGGCACTGTATGCACAATTACATCCAGGCATTATCTCTTTTGCTGCATGGAGTACTTTTTATGGCACTTTATGTATGATGGGATTCAGTGCATTATTATCTTTTTTGTTGGATGGACTACATTTTTTAACACTGTATGTACGATGGCATTCAGTGCATTATTATCTCTCTTATTGAATGGACTCCATTTTACAACACTGCATGTACGATGGCATTCTTTGCATTATTTCTTTTGTTGAATGGACTACATTATATGGCTCTGCATGTATGATGACATTCAGTGCATTATTAACTCTTTTGTTACATGGACTACATTTTATGGCACTGGATGTACAATGGCATTCAGTCCATTATTATCTCTCTTGTTGCATGGCCTACCCTTTATGTCTCTGTATGTATGATGAGATTTACTGCATTATTATCTTTTTTGTTCCATAGACTACCGTTTACAGCATTGTATGTATGATGGCATTCAGTGCATTATTAACTCTTTTGTTGCATGGAATACATTTTATGGCTCTGTATGTATGATGGCATTCAGTGCATTATTGTTTTTTTTTTGTTGCATGGTCCATATTTTATGGCACTGTATGTAGGATGGCATTCAGTACATTATTGTCTCTTTTGTTGCATGGACTACTTTTTATGGCACTGTATGTACCATGCCATTCAGTGCACTATTGTCTCTTTTATTGCATGGACTGCATTTTATGACACTGCATGTACGATGGCATTCACTGAATTATTTTTTTTGTTGCATGGACTACATTTTATGGCTCTGTGTGTATGATGACATTCAGTGCATTATTAACTCTTTTGCTGGATGGAATACATTTTATGGCACTGTATTTAAAGACACTGCATGTACAATGGCATTCAGTGCATTAATATCTCTTTTGTTACATGGACTACATTTTATGGCACTGTATATATGATGGCATTCAGTGAATTGTTATTGCTATTGTTGCATGGCTACATTTTATGGCACTGAATGTAAAATGGCATTCAGTCCATTATTATCTCTTTTGTTGTATGGACTACATTTTATGTCTCTGTATGTATGATGACATTCAGTACTTTTTTATCTCTTTTGGTGCAGAGACTACATTTTATGGCACTCTATGCACAATGGCATTCACTACATTAGTAACTCTTTTGCTGCATTGAATACATTTTTTGGCACTGAATGTACAATGGCATTTGCTGTATTATTATGTCTTTTTTTACATAGACTACATTTTATGGATCTGTATGTCCGATAAAATTCAGTGCAATATTTTCTCTTTAGTTACATGGATTAGATTTTGTGTCACTGTATGTATGATGGAATTCTATGCATTATTTTCTCTTTTATTGCATGGACTACATTTTATGGAACTGCATGTATGATGGCATTCAGTGCATTATTGTTTCTTTTGTTGCATGGACTACATTTTATATCACTATAGGTACGATGGCATTCAGTGCATTATTGTCTCTTTTGTTGTATGGACTCCCTTTTATGACACTGCATGTATGATGGCATTCAGTCCATTATCTCTTTTGTTGCATGGACTACATTTCATTGCTCTATATGTATGATGACATTCAGTGCATTATTAACTCTTTTAGTGCACAGAATACATTTTATGGCACTGTATTTTATGGCATTGCATGTACAAAAACATTAGTGCATTATTATCTCTTTTGTTGCATGGACTACATTTTATGGAATTAATTGTATGATGGCATTCAGTGCATTATTATTGTTTTTGTTGCATGGACTACTTTTTATGGAACTTCATGTATGACGGCATTCAGTGAATTATCTCTTTTGCTGCAAGGACTACATTTTATGCCACTGTATGTATGATGGCATTCTGTGCATTATTATCTCTTTTGTTGAATGGACTACATTTTATGACATTGCATGTACGATGGAATTCAGTGCATTATCTCTTTTGTTGCATGTACTACATTTTATGGCTCTGTGTGTATGATAACATTCAGTGCAATATTACCTCTTTTGTTTCATGGGCTACATTTTATAGCACTGTCTGGACGATGGCATTAACTGCATTATTAAGTATTTGTGTTGCATGGAATACATTTTATGGCAATGTAATTTATGGCACTGCATGTACGATGGCATTGTTGCATGGACTACATTTTATGGCATTGGATTTACGATGGCATTCAGTACATTATTATCTCTTTTATTGCATGTGCTATATTTTATGACATTGGATGTACGATGGCATTCAGTGCATTATCTCTTCTGTTGGATGCTCTACATTTTATGGCACTGTATATATGATGGCATTCAGTGAATTATTATCGCTTTTGTTGCATGGACTACATTTTATGGCACTGAATGTACAATGGCATTCAGCCCATTATTATCTCCTTTGCTGCATGGACTAAATTTTATGGCAATGTATGTATGATGACATTCAGTGCATTATGATCTCTTTTGTTGCACATACTACGTTTTATGTCACTGTATGTACAATGGCATTCACTGCATTAGTAACTTTTTTGTTGCATTTAATACATTTTATGGCACTGTATTTTATGACACTGAATGTACAATGGCATTCATTGCATTATTATGTCTTTTATTGCATGGACTACATTTAATGGCACTGAATGTATGATGGTATTTGGTGCATTATTATCTCTTTTTTTGCATGGACTACATGTCATGGCTCTGCATGTATGATAAAATTCAGTGCAATATTTTCTCTTTTGTTGCATGGACTACATTTTATGGCACTGCATGTACTATGGCATTTGGTGCATTATTGTCTCTTTTATTGCATTAACTACTTTTTATGGCACTGAATCTATGATGGCATTCAGTGGATTATTATCCCTTTTGTTGCTGGACTACATTTTATGGCATTATATGTACAATAGCATTCAATGCATTATCTCTTTTTTTGCATGAACTACTTATTATGGCACTATATGTATGATGTGATTCAGTGCATTATTATCTCTCTTGTTGCTTGGACTAAATTTTTATGGCACTGCAGGTACAATGGCATTTGGTGCATTATTTTATTTTTCCATGGACTACATTATATGGCACTGAATGTACGATAGCATTTGGTGCATTATTATCTCTTTTGTTGCATGGACTGCATTTTATGGCACAGAATGTACCATGGCATTCAGTGCATTGTTGTATCTTTTGCTACATGGACTGCATTTTTTGTCACTGCATGTATGATGGCATTCAGTGCATTATTGTCTCTTTTGTTGCATGGACTACTTATTATGATACTATATGTACAATGGCATTCAGTGCATTATTATCTCTTTTGCTGCATGGACTACATTTTTTGGCACTATAGGTAAGATGGCATTCAGTGCATTATTATCTCTTTTGTTGTGTGGACTACATTTTATGGCACTGTATGCATGATGGCACTCAATCCATTATTATCTCCTTTGTTGCATGGACTACATTTTATGGCCCTGTATGTATAATAGCATTCAGTACATTATTACCTATTTTGTTGCATGGACTACATTTAATGGCACTGTCTGTATGATGGCACTAACTGCATTATTAACTCTTTTGTTACATGGAATACATTTTATGGAACTGTAATTTATGGCATTGTATGTACGATAGCATTCAGTGCATTATTATCTCTTTTGATGCAGGGACTAAATGTTATGGCATTGAATTTATGATGGCATTCAGTACACTATTATTTCTTTTGTTGCAAGAACTACATTTTATGCACTCTATGTTTGATGGCATTCAGTGCATTATCTTTTCTGTTGGATGAACTACATTTTATAACACTGTATATATGATGGTATTCAGTGAATTATTATCACTTTTCCTGCATGGACTACATTTTATGGCACTGAATGTACAATGGCATGCAGTCCGTTCTTATCTCTTTTGTTGCATGGCCTACATTTTTGTCTCTGAATGTATGATGACATTCAGAGCATCATTATATATTTTGGAGCACAGACTACATTTTATGGCACCATATGTTCGATGGCATTCACTGCATTATTATCTCTTTTGTTGCATGGGCTACATTTTATAACACTGTATGTATGATGGCATTCACTGCATTATTAACTCTTTTATTGCATAGAATAAATTTTATGGCACTGTAATTTTATGGCACTGCATGTACGATGGCATTCAGTGCATTATTATCTATTTTGTTGCATGGACTACATTTTATGGCACTGAATGACTCATGGCATTTGATGCATTATTATCTATTTTGTTGCATGGACTACATTTTATGGCTCTATATGTATCATGCCATTCAGGGCCTTATTTTCTCTTTTGTTGCATGGACTACATTTTTGGCACTGTATGCATGATGGGATTTTGTGCATTATTGCCTCTTTGGTTGTATGGACTACTTTTTATGGCACTGTGTCTAGGATGGCATTTTGTGCATTATTATCTCTATTGTTGCATGGACTACATTTTATGACACTGTATGTACGATGGTATTCAATGCATTATTATCTCTTTTGTTACATGGAGTTAATTTTATGGCTCTGTAGGTATGATGGCATTCAATGCATTACTATATCTTTTGTTGCATGGATTACATTTTATGGCACTGTATTTATGATGGCATTCAATGCATTATTATTTCTTTTCTTACATGGAGTACATTTTATGGCTCTGTAGGTATGATGACATTTAGTGCATTATGGTCGCTTTTTTTGCATGGACTACTTTTTATGGCACTGTATGCACAATTACATCCAGGCATTATCTCTTTTGCTGCATGGAGTACTTTTTATGGCACTTTATGTATGATGGGATTCAGTGCATTATTATCTTTTTTGTTGGATGGACTACATTTTTTAACATTGTATATACGATGGCATTCAGTGCATTATTATCTCTCTTATTGAATGGACTCCATTTTATGACACTGCATGTACGATGGCATTCTTTGCATTATTTCTTTTGTTGAATGGACTACATTATATGGCTCTGCATGTATGATGACATTCAGTGCATTATTAACTCTTTTGTTACATGGACTACAATTTATGCCACTGTATGTACGGTGGCATTCATAGCATTATTAAGTCTTTTGTTGCATGGAATACATTTTATGGCACTATATTTTATGGCACTGCATGTACAATGGCATTTAGTGCATTATTATCAATTTTATTGCATGGACAACATTTTATGCCACTGTATGTACGATGGGATTATTTGCATTATTAACTCTTTTGTTGCATGGAATATATTTTTCCCACTGTATTTTATGGCACTGTCTGTAGGATGGAATTTAGTGCATTATTATCTCTTTTGTTGAGTGGACTACATTATATGGCTCTGCATGTATGATGGCATTCAGTCCATTATCTCTTTTGTTGCATGGACTACATTTCATTGCTCTATATGTATGATGACATTTAGTGCATTATTAACTCTTTTAGTGCACGGAATACATTTTATGGCACTGTATTTTATGGCATTGCATGTACAAAAACATTAGTGCATTATTATCTCTTTTGTTGCATGGACTACATTTTATGGAATTAATTGTATGATGGCATTCAGTGCATTATTATTGCTTTTGTTGCATGGACTACTTTTTATGGAACTTCATGTATGACGGCATTCAGTGAATTGTCTCTTTTGATGCAAGGACTACATTTTATGCCACTGTATGTATGATGGCATTCTGTGCATTATTATCTCTTTTGTTGAATGGACTACATTTTATGACACTGCATGTACGATGGAATTCAGTGCATTATCTCTTTTGTTGCATGTACTACATTTTATGGCTCTGTGTGTATGATAACATTCAGTGCATTATTACCTCTTTTGTTTCATGGACTACATTTTATAGCACTGTCTGTACGATGGCATTAACTGCATTATTAAGTATTTGTGTTGCATGGAATACATTTTATGGCAATGTAATTTATGGCACTGCATGTACGATGGCATTGTTGCATGGACTACATTTTATGGCATTGGATTTACGATGGCATTCAGTACATTATTATCTCTTTTGTTGCATGTGCTATATTTTATGACATTGGATGTACGATGGCATTCAGTGCATTATCTCTTCTGTTGGATGCTCTACATTTTATGGCACTGTATATATGATGGCATTCAGTGAATTATTATCGCTTTTGTTGCATGGACTACATTTTATGGCACTGAATGTACAATGGCATTCAGCCCATTATTATCTCCTTTGTTGCATGGACTACATTTTATGGCAATGTATGTATGATGACATTCAGTGCATTATTATCTCTTTTGTTGCACATACTACGTTTTATGTCACTGTATGTACAATGGCATTCACTGCATTAGTAACTTTTTTGTTGCATTTAATACATTTTATGGCACTGTATTTTATGACACTGAATGTACAACGGCATTCATTGCATTATTATGTCTTTTATTGCATGGACTACATTTAATGGCACTGAATGTATGATGGTATTTGGTGCATTATTATCTCTTGTTTTGCATGGTCTACATGTCATGGCTCTGCATGTATGATACAATTCAGTGCAATATTTTCTCTTTTGTTGCATGGACTACATTTTATGGCACTGCATGTACTATGGCATTCAGTGCATTATTGTCTCTTTTATTGCATGAACTACTTTTTATGGCACTGAATCTATGATGGCATTCAATGGATTTTTATCCCTTTTGTTGCTGGACTACATTTTATGGCATTGTATGTACAATAGCATTCAATGCATTATCTCTTTTTTTGCATGAACTACTTATTTTGGCACTATATGTATGATGGGATTCAGTGCATTATTATCTCTCTTGTTGCTTGGACTACATTTTTATGGCACTGCAGGTACGATGGCATTTGGTGCATTATTTTATTTTTCCATGGACTACATTATATGGCACTGAATGTACGATAGCATTTGATGCATTATTATCTCTTTTGTTGCATGGACTGCATTTTATGGCACAGAATGTACCATGGCATTCAGTGCATTGTTGTATCTTTTGCTACATGTACTGCATTTTTTGTCACTGCATGTATGATGGCATTCAGTGCATTATTGTCTCTTTTGTTGCATGGACTACTTATTATGATACTATATGTACAACGGCATTCAGTGCATTATTATCTCTTTTGCTGCATGGACTACATTTTTTGGCACTATAGATAAGATGGCATTCAGTGCATTATTATCTCTTTTGTTGTGTGGACTACATTTTATGGCACTGTATGCATGATGGCACTCAATCCATTATTATCTCCTTTGTTGCATGGACTACATTTTATGGCCCTGTATGTATAATAGCATTCAGTACATTATTACCTATTTTGTTGCATGGACTACATTTAATGGCACTGTCTGTATGATGGCACTAACTGCATTATTAACTCTTTTGTTACATGGAATACATTTTATGGAACTGTAATTTATGGCATTGTATGTACAATAGCATTCAGTGCATTATTATCTCTTTTGATGCAGGGACTAAATGTTATGGCATTGAATTTATGATGGCATTCAGTACACTATTATTTCTTTTGTTGCAAGAACTACATTTTATGCACTCTATGTTCGATGGCATTCAGTGCATTATCTTTTCTGTTGGATGAACTACATTTTATGACACTGTATATATGATGGTATTCAGTGAATTATTATCACTTTTCCTGCATGGACTACATTTTATGGCACTGAATGTACAATGGCATGCAGTCCGTTCTTATCTCTTTTGTTGCATGGCCTACATTTTTGTCTCTGAATGTATGATGACATTCAGAGCATCATTATATATTTTGGAGCACAGACTACATTTTATGGCACCATATGTTTGATGGCATTCACTGCATTATTATCTCTTTTGTTGCATGGGCTACATTTTATAACACTGTATGTATGATGGCATTCACTGCATTATTAACTCTTTTATTGCATAGAATAAATTTTATGGCACTGTAATTTTATGGCACTGCATGTACGATGGCATTCAGTGCATTATTATCTATTTTGTTGCATGGACTACATTTTATGGCACTGAATGACTCATGGCATTTGATGCATTATTATCTATTTTGTTGCATGGACTACATTTTATGGCTCTATATGTATCATGTCATTCAGGGCCTTATTTTCTCTTTTGTTGCATGGACTACATTTTTGGCACTGTATGCATGAGGGGATTTTCTGCATTATTGCCTCTTTGGTTGTATGGACTACTTTTTATGGCACTGTGTCTAGGATGGCATTTTGTGCATTATTATCTTTATTGTTGCATGGACTACATTTTATGGCACTGTATGTACGATGGTATTAAATGCATTATTATCTCTTTTGTTACATGGAGTTCATTTTATGGCTCTGTAGGTATGATGGCATTCAATGCATTACTATATCTTTTGTTGCATGGATTACATTTTATGGCACTGTATTTATGATGGCATTCAATGCATTATTATTTCTTTTCTTACATGGAGTACATTTTATGGCTCTGTAGGTATGATGACATTTAGTGCATTATGGTCTCTTTTTTTGCATGGACTACTTTTTATGGCACTGTATGCACAATTACATTCAGGCATTATCTCTTTTGCTGCATGGAGTACTTTTTATGGCACTTTATGTATGATGGGATTCAGTGCATTATTATCTTTTTTGTTGGATGGACTACATTTTTTAACACTGTATGTACGATGGCATTCAGTGCATTATTATCTCTCTTTTTGACCGGACTCCATTTTATGACACTGCATGTACGATGGCATTCTTTGCATTATTTCTTTTGTTGAATGGACTACATTATATGGCTCTGCATGTATGACGACATTCAGTGCATTATTAACTCTTTTGTTACATGGACTACAATTTATGCCACTGTATGTACAGTGGCATTCATAGCATTATTAAGTCTTTTGTTGCATGGAATACATTTTATGGCACTATATTTTATGGCACTGCATGTACGATGGCATTTAGTGCATTATTATCAATTTTACTGCATGGACAACATTTTATGCCACTGTATGTATGATGGGATTCTTTGCATTATTAACTCTTTTGTTGCATGGAATATATTTTTCCCACTGTATTTTATGGCACTGTCTGTAGGATGGGATTTAATGCATTATTATCTCTTTAGTTGAGTGGACTACATTTTATGACACTGCATGTACGATGTCATTCAGTACATTATCTCTTTTGTTGCATGAACTACATTTTATGGCTCTGTATGTATATTGACATTCAGTGCACTTTTATCTTTTTTGTTGCATGGACTACATTTTCTGTCACTCTATGTGCAATGGTATTCACTGCATTATTAACTCTTTTGTTGCATGGAATACATTTTCTGGCACTGTATTTTATTGCACTGTATGTAGGATGGCATTCAGTGCATTATTATCTGTTTTGTTGAATAGATTACATTTTATAACACTGAATGTACAGGGGATTCAGTCCATTAATATCTCTTTTGTTGTATGGACTACATTTTATGGCATTCTATCTATGATGGCATTTACTCCATTAGTAACTCTTCTATTGCATGGAATACATTTTATGGCACTGTATTTGGTGGTACTGCATGTATGATGGCATTCAGTGCATTATTATCTATTTTGTTGCATGGACTACTTTTTTCATGCTGTATGTAAGATGGCATTCAGTGCATTATTATCTCTTTTGTTGCATGGACTACATTTTATGGGACTGTATGTACGATGGCATTCACTGCATTATTAACTCTTTTGTTGCATAGAATACATTTTATGGCACTGTATTTTATGGCACTGCATGTACGATGGCATTCAGTGCATTATTATCTCTTTTATTGCATGGACTACATTTTATGGAATTACTTGTATGATGGCATTTAGTGCATTATTATCCCTTTTGTTGCATGGACTACTTTTTATGGTGCTGTATGTAGGATGGCCTTCAGTGTATTATTATCTCTTTTGTTGAATGAACTACTTTTTTGACATTGCATGTACAATGGCATTCCGTGCATTATCCTTTTTGTTGCATGGACTACATTTTATGGCTCTGTATGTATGATAACATTCAATGCATTATTATCTCTTTGTTGCATGGACTACATTTTATGGCACTGTCTGTATGATGGCATTCAGTGCATTATTAACTTTTTTGTTGCATGGAATACATTTTATGGCACTTTATTTTATGGCACTCTGTACAATGGCATTCAGTGAATTATCTCTTTAGTTGCATGGACTACTTTTAATGGAATTGAATTTAGAATGGCATTCAGTGCATTATTATCTCTTTTGTTGCATGAACTATATTTTATGACACTACATGCAAAATGGCATTCAGTGAATTATCTCTTCTGTTGGATGGACTACATTTTATGGCACTGTATATATGATGGCATTCAGTTAATTGTTATTGCTTTTGTTGAGTGGAATACATTTTATGTCTCTGTATGTATGATGACATTCAGTGCATTATTATCTCTTTTGTTGCATGGTCTACATTTTATAGCATTGTATGTATGATGGCATTCAGTGCATTATTAACTCTTTTGTTGCATGGATTACATTTTATGGCACTGTACTTTATGGCACTGCATGCACAATGGCATTCAGTGAATTATTATCTCTTTGGTTGCATGGACTAAATTTTATGGAACTGAATGACTGATGGCATTTGGTGCATTATTATCTCTTTTGTTGCATGGACTACATTTTATGCCTCTATATGTATAATGCCATTGAGGGCATTATTTTCTCTTTTGTTGCATGGACTACATTAAATGGCAATGTATGCATAATGGCATTCAGTGCATTATTATCTCTTTATTTGAATGGACTACATTTTATGGCACTGTATGTATGATGACATTCAGTGCATTATTGCCTTTTTGGTTGCATGGACTACTTTTTATGGCACTGTATCTAGGATGGCATTCAGTGC
Source organism: Protopterus annectens (assembly GCF_019279795.1). Lineage (NCBI taxonomy): Eukaryota > Metazoa > Chordata > Ceratodontiformes > Protopteridae > Protopterus > Protopterus annectens. The sequence goes on from NC_056728.1 coordinate 1,332,106,328, forward strand.
ATTATTATCTCTATTGTTGGATGGACTACATGTTATGGCACTGTATGTATGATACATTGCATGCATTGTTATCTCTTTTGTTACACAGACTACATTTTATGACTCTGTAGGTATGATGGCATTCAGTGCATTATTATATCTTTTGTTGCATGGGTTACATTTTCTGGCACTGTAGGTATGATGGCATTCAGTGCATTATTGTCTCTTTTGTTGCATGGGCCATATTTTATGGCAGAGTATGTACGATGGCAGTCAGTGCACTATTGTCTCTTTTGTTGCAAAGACTACTTTTTATGGCACTGTATGTACAATGACATTCAGTGCATTATTATCTCTTTTGTTGCAAGGACTACATTTTATTGCATTGTATGTATGATGGCATTCAGTACATTAGTATCTATTTTGTTGCATGGACTAGGACTACATTTTATGGTACTGCATGAATGATGGCATTCAGTGCATTAGTATCTATTTTGTTGTATTGGCTACATGTTATGGCACTTTATATATGATGGCATTCAGTGCATTATTATCTCTTTTGTTACATGGACTAAATTTTATGGCCCTGAATGTATGATGGCATCCAGTGCATTATTATCTCTTTTGTTGCAAGGAGTACATTTTATGGCTCTGTATCTCTTTTGTTGCATGGACTACATTTTATGGCACTGTATGTACGATGGCATTCACTGCATTATAATCTCTTTAGTTGCATGGACTACATTTTATATCTCTGTATGTATGATGGCATTCAGTGCATTCTTGCATGGACTATATTTAATGGCACTGTATGTATGATGGCATTCAGTGCATTATTATCTCTATTGTTGCATGGACTACATTTTATCACACTGCATGTACGATGGCATTCAGTGCATTATCTTTTTTGTTGCATGGACTACATTTTATGTCACTGTATATATGTTGGCTTTCAGTGAATTATTATCACTTTAGTTGCCTGAACTACATTTTATAGCACTGAATGTACAATGGCATTCAATCCATTATAATCTCTTTTGTTCCATGGGCTACATTTTATGGCATGAAGTGTACGATGGATTTAGTGCATTATTATCTCTTTTGTTGCATGGACTATATTTTATGACACTGCATGTACGATGGCATTCAGTGAAATGTTTTTCCCTTTTGTTGCATGAACAACATTTAATGGCACTGTATGCATGATGGCATTCAGTACATTATTATCTCTTTTGTTGCATGGACTACATTCTGTGGCACTGTATGTACGATGGCATTCAGTGCATTATCTCTTTTATTGCATGGGCTACATTTTATCGCACTGTATATGTGATGGCATTCACTGAATTATTATCGCTTTTGTTGCATGGCTACATTTTATGGCACTAAATGTACAATGGCATTCAGTCCATTATTATCTCTTTTGTTGCATGGACTACATTTTATGGCTCTGTATGTATGATGACATTCAGTGCATGATTTTCCCTTTTGTTACATGAACTACATTTTATGGCACTGTATGCACAATGGCATTCAGTGCATTATTATCTCTTTTGTTGCATGTACTACATTTTATGGCACTGAATGTACGATGGCATTTGGTGCATTATTATCTCTTTTGTTGCATGGACTACATTTTATACCTCTGTATGTATGATGACATTCAGTGCAATTTTTTTCCCTTTTGTTGCATGAACTACATTTTATGGCACTGTATGCACGATGGCATTGAGTACATTATTATCTTTTTTGTTGCATGGACTACATTTTGTCGCACTGTATGTATGATGGCCTTCAGTGCATTATCTCTTTTATTGCATGGACTACATTTTATCGCACTGTATATGTGATGGCATTCAGTGAATTATTATCACTTTTGTTGCATTGCTACATTTTTTGGCACTGAATGTACAATGGCATTCAGTCCATTATTTCCTCTTTTGTTGTATGGACTACATTTTATGGCTCTGTATGTATGATGACATTCAGGGCATTATTATCTCTTTTGGTGCACAGGCTACATTTTATGGCACTGTATGTAGAATGGCATTCACTGTATTATTATCACATTTGTTGCATGGATTACATTTTATGGCACTGTGTGACAATGGCTTTCAGTGCATTATTAACTCTTTTGTTGCATGGAATACATTTTATGGCACTGTATTTTATGGCACTGCAAGTGCAATGGCATTCAGTGCATTATTATCTCTTTTGTTGCATGGACTAGATTTTATGGCACTGCATGTACAATGGCATGTCATGCATTATTATCTCTTTTGTTGCATGCACTAAATTTTATGGTACTGAATGTACAATGGCATTTGGTGCATTATTATCTCTTTGTTGCATGGACTACATTTTTAGCTTTGTATGCACAATGACATTCAGTGACTTATTTTCTCTTTTTTGCATGGACTACATTTTATGGCACTGTATGCACAATAGTATTCATTACAGTATTATCTATTTTGTTGCATGGACTACATTTTATGGCACTGTATGAACAATTGCATTCAGTGCATTATTATCCCTTTTGTTGAATGGACTACTTTTTATAGCACTGTATGCATGATGGCATTCAGTGCATTATTATCTCTTTTGTTGCATGGACTACATTTTATGGCACTGTATGCACAATTGCATTCAGTGCATTATTATCTGTTTTGTTGCATAGACTACATTTTTGGCACTATCTGTATGATGGCATTCACTGCATTATTAACTCTTTTGTTGCATGGAATACATTTTATGGCACTGTATTTTATGACACTGCATGTATGATGCATTCAGTGCATTATCTCCTCAGTTGCATGGACTACATTTCATGGCACTGTATATATGATGGCATTCAGTGAATTATTATCGCCTTTGTTGCATACATTTTATGGCACTGAATGTACAATGGCATTCAGTTCATTATTATCTCTTTTGTTGCATGACCTGCATTTTATATTTCTGTATGTATGATGACATTTACTGCATTATTATCTTTTTTGTTCCATGGACTACAGTTTGTGGCACTGTATGTATGATGACATTCAGTGCATTATTAACTCTTTTGTTGCATGGAATACATTTTACGGCTCTGTATGTATGATGGCATTCAGTGAATTATTGTTTTTTTTTGTTGCATGGACCATATTTTATGGCACTGTATGTATGATGGCATTCAGTGCATTATTGTCTCTTTTGTTGCATGGACTAGTTTTTATGGCATTGTATGTACGATGGCATTCAGTGCATTATTGTCTCTTTTATTGTGTGGACTTCTTTTTATGGCACTGTGTGTACAATGGCATTTGGTGCATTATTATCTCTTTTGTTGCATGGACTACATTTTATGGCTCTGTATGTATGATGACATTCAGTACATGATTTTCCCTTTTGTTTCATGAACTACATTTTATGGCAGTGTATGCACGATGGCATTCAGTACATTAGTATCTCTTTTGTTGCATGGACTGAATTTTATGGCACTAAATGTACGATGGCATTTGGTTCATTATTACCTCTTTTGTTGCATGGACTACAGTTTATGCCTCTGTATGCATGATGACATTCAGTGAAATGTTTTTCCCTTTTGTTGCATGAACAGCATTTAATGGCACTGTATGCATGATGGCATTCAGTACATTATTATCTATTTTGTTGCATGGACTACATTTTGTGGCACTGTATGTACAATGGCATTCAGTGCATTATCTCTTTTATTGCATGGACTACATTTTATTGCACTGTATATGTGATTGCATTGACTGAATTATTATCACTTTTGTTGCTTGGCTACATTTTAAGGCTCTGTATGTATGATGACATTCAGTGCATGATTTTCCCTTTTGTTGCATGAATTACATTTTATGGCACTGTATGCATGATGGCATTCAGTACATTATTATCTCTTTTGTTGCATAGACTACATTTTATGGCACGAATGTACGATGGCATTTGGTGCATTATTATCTCTTTTGTTGTATGGACTACATTTTATGCCTCTGTATGTATGATGACATTCTGTGCAATTTTTTTCCCCTTTTGTTGCATGGACTACATTTTATGGCACTAAATGTACAATGGCATTCAGTCCAATTTTATCTCTTTTGTTGCATGGCCTGCATTTTATATCTCGGTATGTATGATGCCATTTACTGCATTATTATCTCTTTTGTTCCATGGACTACAGTTTGTGGCACTGTATGTATGATGGCATTCAGTGCATTATTGTTTTTTTTTGTTGCATGGACCATATTTTATGGCACTGTATGTATGATGGCATTCAGTGCATTATTGTCTCTTTTGTTGCATGGACTAGTTTTTATGGCATTGTATGTACGATGACATTCAGTGCATTATTATGTCTTTTGTTACATTGACTAGATTTTATGGCATTATATGTACCATGCCATTCAGTGCATTATTGTCTCTTTTATTGCATGGACTTCTTTTTATGGCACTGTGTGTACAATGGCATTCAGTGCATTATTATCTCTTGTTGCATGGACACATTTTATGGCACTGTTTGTATGATGGCATTGAGTGCTTTATTATCTCTTTTGTTGAATGGACTACATTTTATTACACAGCATGTACAATGGCATTCCGTGAATTATTTCTTTTGTTGCATGGACTACATTTTATGTCTCTGTGTGTATGATGACATTTGGTGCATTATTAACATTTTTCATGGATGGAATACATTTTATGGCACTGTATTTAATAACACTGCATGTACAATGGCATTCAGTGCATTAATATCTCTTTTGTTACATGGACTACATTTTATGGCACTATATATATGATGGCAATCAGTGAATTGTTATTGCTTTTTTGTGTGGCTACATTTTATGGCACTGAATGTAAAATGGAATTCAGTCCATTATTATTTCTTTTGTTGCATGGACTACATTTTATGGCTCTGTATGTATGATGACATTCAGTACTTTTTTATCTCTTTTGGTGCAGAGACTACATTTTATGGCACTGTATGTATGATGGCATTCATTACATTAGTAACTCTTTTGCTGCATTGTATGCATTTTGTGGCATTGTATGTTATGGGAATGCATAAATGATGGTATTCAGTGCATTATGATCTCTTTTATTGCATGGACTACATTTTTTTGGCACTGAATGTACAATGGCATTTGGTGCATTATTATGTCTTTTTTTACATAGACTACATTTTATGGCTCTGTATGTCTGATAATATTCAGTGCAATATTTTCTCTTTTGTTACGTGGATTAGATTTTGTGTCACTGTATGTATGATGGAATTCTATGCATTATTTTCTCTTTTATTGCATGGACTGCATTTTATGGCTCTATAGGTATATTGGCATTCAATGCATTATTGTCTATTTTGTTGTATGGACTACCTTTTATGACACTACATGTATGATGGCATTCAATCCATTATCTCTTTTGTTGCATGGACTACATTTCATTGCTCTATATTTATGATGACTTTCAGTGCATTATTAACTCTTTTGTTACATGGACTACTTTTTATGGCACTGCATGTATGATGGCATTCAGTTAATTATCTCTTTTGCTGCATGAAGTACATTTTAGGCCACTGTATATGATGGCATTCAGTGCATTATTATCTCTTTTGTTGAATGGACTACATTTTATGACACTGCATGTATGATGGCATTCAGTGCATTATCTCTTTTGTTGCATGGACTACATTTTATGGCACTGTCTGTATGATGGCATTAACTGCATTATTAACTATTTTTCTTGCACGGAATACATTTTATGGCACTGAAACTTATGGCACTGCATGTACAATGGCATTCAGTCCATTATTATCTCTTTTGTTGCATGGACTACATTTTATGGCATTGAATTTATGATGGTATTCAGTACATTATTATCTCTTTTGTTGCATGACCTATATTTTATGACACTGGATGTACGATGGCATTCAGTGCATTATCTCTTCTGTTGGATGGACTACATTTTATGGCACTGTATATATGATGGCATTCAGCGAATTATTATCGATTTTGTTGCATGGACTACATTTTATGGCACTGAATGTACAATGGAATTCAGTCCATTATTATCTCCTTTGTTGCATGAACTACATTTTATGGCACTGTATGTACAATGACATTCACTGCATTAGTAAGTCTTTTGTTGCATGGAATACATTTTATGGCACTGTATTTTATGACACTAAATGTAAAATGGCATTCATTGAATTATTATGTCTTTTAGTGCATGGCTACATTTTATGGCACTGGATGTATGATGGCATTTGGTGCATTATTATCTCTTTTTTGCATGGACTACATTTTATGGCTCTGTTTGTATGATAAAATTCAGTGCAATATTTTGTCTTTTGTTGTATGGATTACATTTTATGTCACTGTATGTACAATGGAGTTTAGTGCATTATTATCTCTTTTGTTGCATGGACTACATTTTATGGCACTGCATGTACGATGGCATTGTGGGCATTATTGTCCCTTTAATTGCATGGACTACTTTTTATGGCACTGAATCTATGATGGCATTCAATGGTTTATTATCCCTTTTGTGGCTGGAATACATTTTATGGCATTGTATGTATGATAGCATTCAGTGAATTATCTCTTTTTTGCATGGACTACTTATTATGGCACTATATATAGGATGGGATTCAGTGTATTATTATCTTTTTTGTTGCATGGACTCAATTTTTATGGCACTGCAGGTACGATGGCATGCTGTGTATTATTATTTTTTGTTGCATGGACTACATTTTATGGCACTGAATGTACAATGGCATTTGGTGCATTATTATCTCTTTTGTTGCATGGACTACATTTTATGGCACTGAATGTATGATGGCAGTCAGTGCATTAATGTCTCTTTTGTTGCATCAACTACTTATTATAGCACTATATGTACAATGGCATTGAGTGCATTATTATCTCTTTTGTTGCATGGACTACATTTTAGGGAACTATAGGTACAATGGCATTCAGTGCATTATTATCTCTTTTGTTGTGTGGACTACATTTTATGCCACTGCATGCATGATGGCAGTCAGTCCATTATTATCTCCTTTGTTGCATGGACTACATTTTATGGCTCTGTATGTATAATAACATTCAGTGCATTATTACCTCTTTTGTTGCATAGACTACCTTTTATGGCATTGAATTGATGATGACCTTCAGTACATTATTATCTCTTTTGTTGTATGACGTATATTTTATGACACTGGATGTATGATGGCATTCAGTGCATTATCTCTTCTGTTGGATGGACTACATTTTATGGCACTGTATATATGATGGCATTCAGAGAATTATTATCACTTTTGTTGCATGGACTACATTTTATGGCACTGAATGTAAAATGGAATTCAGTCCATTATTATCTCTTTTGTTGCATGAACTACATTTTATGGCAATGTATGCATGATGACATTCAGTGCATTATTATCTCTTTTGTTGCACAGACTATGTTTTATGGCACTGTATGTAGTATGGCATTCAGTCCATTAGTAAGTCTTTTGTTGCATGGAATACATTTTATGGCACTGTATTTTATGACACAATGTACAATGGCATTCATTGCATTATTATGTCTTTTTTTGCATGGACTACATTTTATGGCACTGAATGTATGATGACATTTGGTGCATTATTATCTCTTTTGTTGAATGGACTACATTTTATGGCTCTGTATATATGATAAAATTCAGTGCAATATTTTCTCTTTTGTTGCATGGATTACATTTTATGTCACTGTATGTACAATGGAATTTAGTGCATTATTATCTCTTTTGTTGCATGGGCTACATTTTATGGCACTGCATGTATGATGGCATTCAGTGCATTATTATCTCTTTAATTGCATGGACTACTTTTTATGGCACTGAATCTATGATGGCATTCAGTGGATTATTATCCCTTTTGTTGCTGGAATACATTTTATGGCATTGTTTGTACGATAGCATTCAGTGCGGGTTCAGGCATCTCGGCAGTGAGACATTTCCCTGTGGTACATTTGAATGGGGACACATGGCTGAAGTGACATTTAGCTGCAGTGAAATATAGCTGTTTCCAAATTCCCTGCAGACAAAGAGAAGCACACACTGCCATGCCTACAGCTGTAATAACCAAATGCATAGGGACAGAAGAAGTAATGAGTGTTGTGCTCAGTGTGCAGTACATACATATATAAGTACAACATGTAGACGTGTGCTACAGCATGGAGGAAATCCTGCAGGCTACTGTAGTCACATTTATGCTCCAGTATGTGTTTTAGGTAATGTTTCCTAGACACTGTGAAGGGGGTAGTGGTTCACACACACTGATTATAAAGGCAGTGCCCATTGAGCACTCCATTTTTACTGCCACTGGCATGCTCTCTGGCCAGCCTGCTGTTGATGCCTGCCATACTGCCTGCTGTCTCATGTTCCCTTGGGGACCATGGAAATTATTTTCTCCCTGTGTATTTGGTTATTGAAGTTGTGGGCATGGCAACACTTTCTTCTCTTTGCTTACAGGGAATTTACAAAGAGCCATATTTCTCTGCAGCTGAATGTCACTTCAGCCATGTGTCCCCAGTCAAATGTACCACAGGGAAATGTCTCACTGCCTAGGTGCCTGAACCCCAGTGCGGGTTCAGGCACCTCGGCAGTGAGACATTTCCCTGTGGTACATTTGAATGGGGACACATGGCTGAAGTGACATTTAGCTGCAGCAAAATATAGCTGTTTCCAAATTCCCTGCAGACAAAGAGAAGCACACACTGCCATGCCTACAGCTGTAATAACCAAATGCATAGGGACAGAAGAAGTAATGAGTGTTGTGCTCAGTGTGCAGTAAATACATATATAAGTACAACATGTAGACGTGTGCTACAGCATGGAGGAAATCCTGCAGGCTACTGTAGTCACATGTATGTTCCAGTATGTGTTTTAGGTAATGTTTCCTAGACACTGTGAAGGGGGTAGTGGTCCACACACACTGATTATAAAGGCAGTGCCCATTGAGCACTCCATTTTTACTGCCACTGGCATGCTCTCTGGCCAGCCTGCTGTTGATGCCTGCCATACTGCCTGCTGTCTCATGCTCCGTTAGGGACCATGGAAATTATTTTCTCCCTGTGTATTTGGTTATTGAAGTTGTGGGCATGGCAACACTTTCTTCTCTTTGCTTACAGGGAATTTGCAAAGAGCCATATTTCTCTGCAGCTGAATGTCACTTCAGCCATGTGTCCCCTGTCAAATGTACCACAGGAAAATGTCTCACTGCCTAGGTGCCTGAACCCAGTATAAACATATGACAGAAACCAGAACATTCTGCAAAATAAAGGACAGATGAAAAGCCACTGTAGTACTTGTGTCCACCTTGGATGGGGGTATACTCTGCACATTTACACTGCATAACTGCTCCTTGCCTTGCTTGGACACATCCAGAGTCACTACATGGGGAAGTGGGGTGCAACAAGTATGTCACAATTTGAAATGTCTCTGGCTGACTGTGATGGCCCTGACACATTTGTCATACCTCTCAACCTCAGAGCAAGAAATCTGGACAAAGTCATACATAGAAGTGGGACAAAGGCCCAAAAATAAGGACAATTTTTAAATATTGCTCTTATAAACTTGGAAAGATAATAGAATAGTAGGTATTGCATTAGTATGAATTTTCTGAAGGGTATGAAATCTGAAACTGAAATGTCTGTCATTATTTTCTAACTTCAGTTTTTAATGATTTGCCATTAATTTGCCAAAAAAAACCCCACACGTTTATGAAAAATGGACCAAAAATGTGATGCAAAAATATAAAATAGCCACACAATACAGTTGGTAACCCTTCAAAGAAGGTACACTTTTTAATATTAGTACTGCTAACTTGAACAGCTGACAACATAAAAGAATCCACATGGATTTCTGAAATAAAAGTAATCTATAACTCTGATTATTAGATTTATTTATTAATTGTAATCCCTCCATGTTTTCTTCCAAAATTGCCATTTTGCGGAGGGATTATTAGGGGAAGAGCAACATTTTGAGCCAAAATCTGGGACAGTTGAGAGGTTTGAATATGCCTAATTCTATAAAGCAATTTATTTGCACGTACCTCTCAACCTGTTAATGCAGGAAATCTGGACAAAGCCAAATATATTGGGAAACATATAAACAGTACTAAAAATTGCTCTTGTATAAACTGAGACAGTTAATAGAATAACAGGTCTTATTTTAGCATGCATTTTTCTGAAGGTTATGAAGTCTGAAACTCAGTGTCTGTCATTATTTAGTATCTTCATTCCTAAATGATTTGCCAGAAAACCACAAATTTTATGAGGAACAAACTAAAAATAAGAAGCAAAAATCAATTCAGTCTGCAATAATCTGGACAATTGAGAGATATAGTTCAGCCAGGGCTGTCTTTGAGTTTGCTGCACTTCCCCCTCACAAAATCATGGTCGAATGGAGCCCCGGCAGCCATTCCAATGAACCATTACTTGGCTATTTCACCCCATTTACCATAAACACTAATGTGCATACTGTTTTATGTCTGCAATGATTTGGACTTCATTTGAAAGTTTTATTTTGCATTTTACAGTGCAAACCCTATTAGATATCTGCTAAACAAAGCAATGCAGTCTCACAATGAAAACAGACTTAGCATTAAAACTTCTCTGCCCTTGAAACTCACATTAATTTAAACAACATTGAAACCCACATTCAAAGAAAATACATTTTGCCAGTGGCAGATAAAGATTAACTTTGGGTTCAGGCTGTTTTCAAATCACAGGCCCCTTGCACACAGAACATACACATGCTCTTTCATACACCTTCCTTATTGTATTAAATTATATTCCTTGTACAATACAGTGCAGTTTTGGAGGGAGTTTTAAATTTATTGTTTTCAATTTTTTTCAGTAAACAAATAAACAAAACGCATGCACCAATAATGGCAAAACTGCCCAATTCAAAACATTTCCATCATAAAAGTTTACTCAAACATCTACAGTCCACCACTATCAGTACATATGCACAATCTCTGAAGAAGTAAAAGTCATCTAAATAAATCCACATTAAAGAGATGTGTAACTAATGAAGAGGTTGCTGCTAGCAAACAACTTTATATTTCATTGTTTCATCTACAAATAAAATGACTGTTGCCCTTGAAAAATAAATTGCTTATCTTACACTAAAAAATGATAAGCTAGTAATATTGTAATAAGGAATGGATGGCAAACTGATAACAGGTTCATAGTTACTAGGCATCTTCGCCAAAAAGGAGTGCAGCATCCACTCCCTTTGCCACACAGCACAGTATCAGCAGTGTATCTATCTACTGTGGGAGTAGAACTGACAACCTTCTGCATCAAAAGTAAGTACACTACCTGTTGTGCTATTAACAATGCAAGCAGACTCACTATAAGCAGCACTAAACTTTTGCTCACCTGCAGCTCTCAGCTCCTTGTAAAATCTAATCACTCAACTGTATCTCTGAACTTTGCATCACAAGAAATCTGGAAAAAGCCAATATTTATTGGGGGGCAAAAGCCCAAAAACCAGGGAGACATTTTAAATATTGCTTGTATAATGTTGGAAAGTTGCTAGAATAAAGTGCTGTGTTACCACCATATATTTCACTACCAAGTCTTGAACCCAGGATCCTGTGCAAAACAGTCAGAGCAACATGCCACTATGCCAAATCAGCTGTTTTGTGAAAGAGAGGAAGACTGAAACTTAAATGGCTACCATTTAGTTGATTCAGTTCTCAACATAGCTGTTAACCTCTTAGCACAAAACACATGAACAAAGCCAATAATGGAGGAATACACTCCCCAAACATATTCAGTGAATTCAGTTCTCACCATAGCTCTCAACCTCTTAGCAAACAACACCCGGACAAAGCCAGTAATTGGGGAATACAGGCCCCAAACATATTCAGTGGATTCAGTTCTCAACATAGCTCTCAAACTCTTAGTTAAAAACACCCGGACAAAGCCAGTATATGGGGGAATACAGCCCACAAACATATTCAGTGAATTCATTTCTTACCATAGCTCTCAACCTTAGCACAAAAAACCTGGACAAAGCCAATAATAGAGAAATACAGTCCCAAAAATAGGGACAAATTTCAAATATCCATCTTATAAACTTAGAAAATTGCTAGACTAAAAGCTTTTGTGTTACCATGTACTTTCTGAAGAATATGAAGTCTGAAATTCAAATATTTGTCATTTTTATTTAACATTTGTTAAGCAGGAAAGTCTGACTTGGAGCAAAAGCCAATTTTCAGCAGAGGCACAGGAAGAAACATTCCAGACAGACACATATCTTTGTAAGATGGGAGGACATCAGAGGAAACCCACACAAACATAGGGAGGACATGCAGACTCCACACAGAAGCCAACCCAGCCAAGAATCAAACCAGAGAACCTGTAGCTGACAGGCAACAATGCTACTACTGCACCAATGCACTACTGACTTTGCAAGGATGCAAAAATACAGAAACCACAGATTTTATGAGGAACAGAACAAGTATGTGGGGAAAAATCTGCAATTTTTTACAAATGGTGGTGGGTAGAGAATTCAGGCTCTTGCTACCTGTGCCCAAGGTACAGGGTTCAAGCCTGTTCTCTACTCACCACTATATAACACTTGGGGCATTTTACACACACACACACACACACACACACACACACACACACACACACACACACACACACACACACACACACACACACACACACACACACACAGTCCAGTTCCCTACCTGTGTTGACAAACACACACACCAGTTCCCTACCTGTCCCAACACACACAAACCAGTTCCCTACCTGTGCTGACACACACACACCAGTTCCCTACCTGTGCTGACAAACACACACACCAGTTCCCTACCTGTGCCGACACACACACACACCAGTTTCCTACCTGTACTGACATGCACACACCAGTTCCATACCTATGGGGACACACACATCAGTTCCCTACCTGTGCTGACACACGCACACACACACACACACACACACACACACACACACACACACACACCAGTTCCCTACCTGTGCCGACACACACACACCAGTTCCTTACCTGTGCCAACACACACACACCAGTTGCCTACCTGTGCAGAGAGAGAAGGCTCCAGTTACAGTCCTCATGAGTCCATCTACAGTCCCACACAGGCAATGGTAAGTGCAGACGTTGCAGTCCAGATGTCTTCTGTGGGTTTCAGGGCAGAGATGGCCTTTCTTCCTGTCTGGACTGCTGACAAAGAAGTCTGGAGTTCCCAATCTGTGAAACTTGCATGCATTAGTTCTGATAGAGTTCCCAATCTAAATCACACATGCGAGAGTCATTTTATTTGTTTTTCTTTCCATTTTTTCTTTTCTTTTGTTTTCTTTCCACAGCTGGGGGGGGGCTGCAGTCCTGCAGTCTTATAGCACAAGCTGCCCCTGGACAGTTCTGAGGGTGAGGACTAGATTCTCACTGTTCTCAAGCCAGACATGGATGCTCCTTGAGGTGCCCACCGATTGCCAATCAGGGTGTCCCCCAACCTTTTGTGTCTATCACCATCACAGTCTGCTTGTATGCCCTGTATGTGTACACCTGCTACCTAATCTACCTAACCTACTTGTTCCTCTCACTCCTAAGCCCCTTCTGCAACATTCTGCTCTCTTAAAAAAAAGAAGAAAAAAAAAAGCAGCACCTGTCCCAGAAACAAAAATACACCCCATACATATCTCTCCACATCCCCTATGTGTCATGTTGACACATTTGATTTGGTCCAATTAGCTATAAATATTATTCAATTGTTGTTACTCATCCCTGGTGTGGTGACTCTCCAAAGTCATACAATTATTTGTACAATTCTACATTTATATTGAGAAGAAGTGGACAGCTATGGTGCTCTCCTCCACCCAACAGCAAATTCCTGTATTCTTACCCCTGTGCCTTAGCCTCTGCTTGCCATCCCTATTTTCACCACTGTCATGTCAACCCCTTTTTCATATGTTTAATTTGTCAAATAATAGAATCACACACAAGGTCAAATTATTATTTCTTGATATTTTATATTCCTATCACATAGTTAACTGCAAATATCTGCAATTCTCTCAAATTACAACATTTAATTAACATTCCATTTCAAGAATGTTGTAAGAAAACATTTCAGAAAACATTCCAGCCTCAAATATAGCTGGTTCTGCATGTCACACAATAATATTGCTATTCATCTCTCTCTCTCTGTGTGTCACTCTCTCTCTCTCTCTGTTCACCCTTCTGTTTTAGTAACTTGTCACTGTTCTTAAAGTTGTGTGATTTAATTTAAACAGTGTGATTTAAACAGCATAAATTTGGAGTTCCCTTGTGGCATGATGAGGAAATGCCTGAATCTATAGACAGGTTTTTGCATAGTTGCAAGGGTTCAAATCCAAGTATTAGCTAAGTGTTACTGACAGTTTTAACTGCACTGTTTTTTTGCACAGCTGTTGCCTACATATTGTTATGACCATTTTCACAATGCCTGGCACTGAATACCATCTACAACTGAGGCTAAACAGAAGTGCACAGCTTATGGCAAGATCTTGTGAGGTTTCTTCTTTGGCTGTGTTACTCTGGTGCCTTTCATGCTGCTTTTCTTAGCTACGTTTAGTCAGGTCAACCTACTTTTGAGCAAGCTGAAGAGCTGAATATACAGCATAAAGTTGTCATGAGGATATTGAAATGTACTATATGCATTCTCCTTTTCTGGAATCTGTTGTGATGTAGGAGTTTCTATATGGTGTGTTTAGGTAATACCCTGATTTGTAGCTTTTCTTTTTTCTGGAATAATCTCAAGGTTCAAATCCAGATGTATGCCAAAGTTTTTGTGAATGTTTGTATGACTCCTCTGAGTGTAACTGTTGGCAGTATATTTCCTTAACACATAATTATCTTGCTGCTGTATTAATGTGCTTGGTCCCTGTTGTGAAGGCTGTCTTATACAGATCTTGCCTGAATAATTAGGATGATAAACAGTAACACAACAGAAATATGTCCAGAAATTAACCATAAAATAATCCCTTATTATGTCTGTATGTGTATTCCTGACACCAACTGCCCACTTCTTCCTAACTTTTCTTTGCCATCTAATAAACCTCCAAGATTACAAACTGTTGCCATAAGTCATGCTTCCACCAATAATATGCTTGATCTCACATGTTTCATAATACACCTGTATCATATACATATAAGGATTAAGTACCTGCAACTGTTGTGACAAATGTGCAGATCGTGCCACCAGAAACATGACCATAACACATATCTGTTCTGTATTCCATCATATTCAGTTTATTTGTGCAAAAGTCAGCAAACAGCACCATAGACTACTGCTAATTCTAAGTTCAACATATGAAGAAATAATTATGTATGCACTAATACTTTGCCATCAGCAGAGCTACTAAGCTTGCCACAGCTGTGCTTCAAGTAGAGATTAAATAAATTACAGGAAGTAATGCTTTGATTAGGTTACACACTGTCTGTCTGCATGTCTGGATTGAATGTTGACTAGTTATTTGGATTTCAGAGTGATGTTGACTCGGTTAAGTCAATCTGTTAATGTATGTCTGCACTCCAATAGTTACACTTGCAGCTGTGTTAGAATGTTAAGTAACCTGTTTACACAAACTCCATCACTGTTATTCTGCAGTGTGCTGTCTTATGTAGGAAGTGTGTGTTTGTATTGTCAATGCTCATTGTGCAATCAAAAGACAAGACTAGTGTGCACTCATACTGGAATGAACCTGCAGGAATGCTTGATTAATAATCCACTGGTTTACAACTGTGATTGCCATTGACATCCCATACTGTGAAACCAGTACATGTCACTCACAGTAATCCAACATACATGAATAACAGTAAATAAATCTGAGAAGAGAAGTATGTCATTACATGGGACAAGCACAGTGCTGTTACTTTGGCCTTGTCCACAGACATGCATTTGTCCCAAAACCAGTGATGCACAGGAACTGATGTTCCAAACAGTGAAGTTTTAATACTTACAAATGGGATTTTTCACATTGTTAAATTCAGATTTTTGCTGTGGTGATTATGAGTAGTACTATGCTCTCTAGTTTGCATAATAAAATAGGTAACAGGTTCAATTCCTACTGTGAGGATCTTGTGTGTGCATCTGAGGGGGATATTTATTTATTTGTGTTACATTTGTTGACAGGGATTGTCTGACTGAGCTGAAGAGCCCTTTTTCAGCGGAGGCCTGGGGAGAAAAGCTCCAACATATACAATTTTCATTATAACTTAGCATTAAACAGCAATGTTACAGGATTATTACAAGGCATTAAGTAACAATACAATGTTACACAGTGTCAATAATCAGGAATATAGCATAACTATTTCAAGATGTATAAAAAGAAATATGTCATTAAGATGAGTATAGTTTTTGGGGTAAGTGATTACAAAACCCCAGTTTTATCATGATGTAGTTGCATGAAGGCAAGACAGTTACAATAGAAAGTTTCTCTGAGGCAATTTGCTTAATAGATTTTAGAAGACAGTAGAAAGAGTAGTCAAGGAAGATTAGAGAGAGCTAGTGAGAAGAGTGAGTTATGGGCAGAAAGAAGATTAAGGTATGAGAAGTAGGGGATTTTAAGGAGGGAGAGTGCAGTGGCAGGACCAGTGACATTTAAAGTGCTCTTTGGTGGCTGTCTTAAATTGTTTAGGATGAGTAAGGGTCATGTTTTTAGTGGGAGCCTATTCCAGGCAATAGTGGGGTGATAGCTGTACATGTTGTATCCAAATTTAGAATTGGGTTTGTAGATTTGTAGTAGGTATTGGTTAGAGCTTTGGAGAGGTCTGGAGAGAGAATAATGGGAGATGAGAGGGGATAGTTCTGGGCAGTAGGAAGGCTGGTATAGGATATAATGGATGATATGGAGGTGAGAGAGAAGAAGCTGGTGGGGCAATTCAAGCCAGTTTAGGTGTTTTAGAGAGATACAGTTATGGGATTTGTAGGTTTGTTGGGCAACAAGTCTAGCTACCTTGTTGTAGGTAGATTCAAGTTTGGTCAGGAGTGCTGAGTAAGATTTGTGAGAATATGAGAATTGTACATTAGACTGGGTAGAAGGTACTTAAGAGAGAGAGTAATCTTAGCTTCAGAGGTAAGGAATTTCTTGTTACGGTAAAGGAGCCCTAGTTTTGAATGAGTCGTTTTGATACAGTTATTAACATGCAAGTCAAATTTAAGCTGATCGTCGATTGTTATGCCTAAGAGCTTAGTACTGGATTCTACCTGAATGGGAGTGTTATTAAGGGATGGTATGGAGAAGAAGGGGTTAATATTATTGAACATTTTAGGTAGGAAGAGTAACAGCTTTGTTTTTGTAGGGTTAAGGATGAGCTGGTTGTTGGAGAGTCATGTTTCAACTAAGTTAAAAGATGCCTGAGTAGCTGAGAAGAGCTTAGTGGGAGGGTTGGCTGTGGTGATGACTGTAGAGTCATCTGCATAAGATGACTGAGGACAGGAGTTATAGAGCTGATTAGTAAAGATATTAAAAAGTAAAGGCCCTATTATAGACCTTTGAGGTACACCCATTCGGACAGGGAGAGGAGGGGAGAGTGCAGAGTGCCATCTCACTGATTGAGATGTTTCAGTGAGGTAGATGGAGAACCATGCAACAGTATCAGAGGAGATGTTGTGCTACAGAAGAGAGTATGAGACAGTGTTGAAAGCTTTTGAGAGGTCCAGGAATACGCAAGAAATAAGTTTATGGTCATCCATAGCTATAGAGACAGTGTTGAGGAAGGATAATAGAGCTGTAGTGGTGCTATGTTTGGGTCAGAAGCCATGTTGAGTGGGTGTAAGCAGTTTTTTCTGCATTAGATACTGTATAACTTGTTTATAAATACATTTTTCTCGTACTTTAGAGAGAGGGGAGAGGATAGTGATAGGTCTAAAGTTGCAGATATCAGAGGAGTTACCTCCTTTGTGTATAGGTAGAGTATAGCATTGTTTCCAGATGGAAGAGACTTTAGATACAGAGATAGAGCAATTAATTAGGATAGATACAGGGAGAGCAAGAGAGTCAGCTGCTAGTAGAAGAAAAGTGGAAGGAATATAGTCAGCTGATGCTGAGCAAGGTTTTAATTTAGAGAGTAGAGTTTTGATGTAGCTAGTAGGTACAGGTTTGAGGGAGAAAGTATTTGAGGAGATAGTATTAGGAGTAGGTTCAGAAAAGTTGGAGATGTTAGTAGTAGAGGAGTTTGGGTTAGGTTCAGTAGCTTAGATATTGAATCGATAAAATAGGTATTGAAGATAGTGGCAGTTTCTTCATATGTCTTGTCTGGGCATGGATTGGGGGAGCTAAGATTACTGGGATGTAATATTTGGTTAATAGAGTTCCAGACTTTTTTAGGATTAGATTTTAGGGCTGTCGGAGGTTTGTCATAGAAGTCCTTTTTATCTTTGTTTATGTGTTTTTTTTTTGTCAAATTTCTGAGTTTTTTATATTTCTGTAAGTCTGCAGAGAGCTTAGTTTGTGACCATTTTCCCATAGTTTGTCTCTAATTATTATAAGGGTATGAGTGGCTTTTGAAAGCCATGGAGATATGGTGGACTTAATTCAGACTTTGCGAGGGGGAGCAAGTGAGTCTATGATGCTAAGAAAGGTGGAGTTGAAAGCTAGGACTGCTTCTTCTAGTGTGAGTTGGGTAAGGAATTGACAGTGAGAGGAGGGCATTAAAGGTTTCTGGATGGAAGTTAGAGAGTTTATGACAAGTGATAAATTTAGGAAGTTTTGAGAAGTGGGGAGTGAACTTAAGCACTTCTATAGGGGAGTGATCACTCAAGGTGTTTGGTAGGGTTTCAGGGTTATGGTATTTGGAAGGATTAGATGCAAGTACCCAGTCAATAAGAGTACTAGATGTGTGAGAGTTGTTTGTATGGGTAGATTGGGAGATTAGCTGTGTAAATCCATATAAATTAATATGAGTATTAGAGTCTGGATTACTGAGAGTTAACCAGTTAATGTTGACATCTCCAAGGTGGATAGTTTCATTGGAGATGTGTTGAGAAAAGTACGAAAGAATATTTTTGAGCAGAGGAATGTTGTCTCCTGCAAGAATATAGATGGCTGCTACTGTGATAGTGGTGTGGCCATTTATTTTAAGGTTAGCTGTAAGTACTTCAGCAGGAGAAAAGGACAGGATAGGTTTCGTAATACTTGTAATGGTGAGGTGGTTGGAGTAGAGGATGGCAATGCCACCCCCTTTTTTGTTTTGGTGATCTATGCGGAGTATATTATAACCAAGGGGGAGAATGTCTTTATCAGAGGTTTGGGGTTTTAGCCAATTTGCTGTTAGCGTGATGACATCAGGGGTGTGGAAGGCTATCCAGGCATGGATTTCACTAACTTTGTTTTGAATACTATGGGCATTCATAGAGTAAAAGAAAATATGTTTGTTTGGAGAGGATGAGTTTATTAAGTTGGGAGAGGTAGAATTATGCATGGTGGGGTGATAGATGGGCCCAGGATTTGGATGTATGTTTCCTGATAGGAGCAGAGCTGCATGAAGTTGGTAAAGTTTGAAATTAAATGGGTTATAAGTCAAGTACTTAGTCCTGGTTTTAGATACTAGAGAGTGAGGGGGAGGAAGTTTGATTTTAGGCAGAGGGATGTTCATGGAAAAGATAGAGGAGGAGATTGTAATAGAGTACTGCAGAGATGAGAAACAGTTAGTATGAGGATTAGTGGGCTCTCTATGGACAGGTGGTAATGGAGTAGTACAAGATGTAAGAATGAGAAGGAGAAGTAATGGAGGCACGAGGAAAATGGAGAGGGTTGCAAAAGCCATGGCCTAAGTTGGGGAAGTAGGATTGGGATGGAGTGAGGAGTGGATAAGGGACTAGGAAAAGTAAGTTGTTGGACCTGTTAGAGAGTTGAAGTAAAATTTAAGTGGAACAACCTCTAGGGGGAGTAGGGCATATGTAGAAAGAAGGAGGATTTGCAGCAGACTAAACTGTGAAGTGATAAGTATGGGAGGGTAAGGTGTTTAGAATGTTATAGCAGACAGGAAGGGGTGGAGTTAGGAGAGGAAGGGATTAGGTGGTTAGGTGTAAAGGAATTAATATGGGGGTGGGTGGGAATAGGGGTGGGAGGAGAGCGAAGTGAGCCCGAGTCTTGCGAGGACGAACAGAGCAGGATTGGCCAGGAAGAGTCACCCCAAGAAACAATCAGCAAGCCAGGAGGGAAAGAGTAAGGAGCACACAGTGAGAGTCAGCAGGTAAGTAG
This sequence comes from Protopterus annectens, assembly GCF_019279795.1. Lineage (NCBI taxonomy): Eukaryota > Metazoa > Chordata > Ceratodontiformes > Protopteridae > Protopterus > Protopterus annectens. The sequence continues at coordinate 1,332,126,569 of NC_056728.1, forward strand.
AAGAGGTGGGGAGGTGTAGACAGAGAATGAAGAGATGTAATAGCAAGGTATACACAGGTATTTGCAGTAAGATAAAAACAGTTAAAAGGAAACCACAGACAGAAAAACAAAAAGAGTAAAGCTAACTAAGAGAGAGTTGACACTAGGGTAGTGACTAACTTATGGATGGCAGAGAAAGACAGAGGCAAGGTTTCTAAACAGGTGAGTATGGGGGGGGGGCTCTCAGTGGTATGCAGGTATCCTGTACAGTAGACAAAGTAAGACTACTTTGTGGTATGAGCTTAGAAAATATTTTTAGTGCAAACTGGCTATACAATAGAGCACAGGATTAATTCCAGGAGTTGGAGCAGTATCAGTAAACATAGATATAGTGTAGTATAGTAGGTAGATATAGTATAGTAGGTAGATATAGTGACAGGTAAGTAATGCTTCAGATTCAAATGTGCTTTATCCACTTCCAGTGACGAGAATGTATTTAACTTTGGACAAAGTTCCTGCTGTACCTTATCCTACTTTTCCCACATGTATCTTCTCTGCATCACACTGATGAGATCATCTTGTCAAAAGTGCACTCTATCCCTTTAAGAATCAGACTTGCCCTATGGTGTTTGCAGCTAATACTTTGCTCTCTTGATTGTATAACTAAATAGGTAGGAGGCTCAAATCTCACAGTGGAAAACTTGTGTGTGTGTGTCTTTAATATCAGATATGTACAGCTTCCTGAATGGACATCTCATATCAAATTCCAGTAAGTGGAAGATTTTAACATGGGAGAGGATGCCCTCATCCCCTTGTCTCACTTTACCCCAAACATCTTCTTTCCATCTCACTGATGTGGTCAGCATGCCAAAATCGAACACTGTGCCCTTATATCTCACAGTTCTCCTACACCTGTGGAACTTGCAACAAATTCTGTGTGGTATAGATTGTGTACATTGATAGGTAAGGGGATTGAATCCAGCAATGGGTAGATAATGTCATTACATGTAATGTTGGGTACAATCGTGTCTGTGATAACATCCCTTATGTTAAATTCCACTTAGAAGATCTAATTTCTCTGGCAGAGGATAACCCTATAGACTTGCATTCCCCCCAGGCAATAAACATTTTTAGAAACACTGTGCTTACATTATGCACTTAAAAATAACCACATCAAAGTGATCATATGAGTTACCCTGGGTGCTTGCTGTTGATACTGTGCTTTCTAGATTGTATCAGTAAAGAGGGAGGTGGTTTGAATCCATCAATGATAGACTACTGTCCGTGGGTGTTTGTCTGTCGTGCTGTGTAGAGAAGGCTTCTAATTCATGTAGTATGTTTAACTGTGTAGTTGCACTTCAACCACCTTCTTACATTTTTAGAAGAACATCAACATATGAAAGAACGGTGAAGTCACCCATTCAAATGTTCACTGTCACAGTTATAAAAGAACATCACTTGTGGCATGTGCAATTCAGGCAGTGTTCTGTACCTGGTAATCTTGGGTATTCTGTTCAAATCCAGCCATCACTTTTTAGACTCACTTGTGTCAGTATGTCTGTGGATGTGCAGGTAGGTAACAATGTTGCCAGACAGCTTTCTGTTGTGTACATTCATGGATGGGAATTCCTATTACAATACTTTCTGCTCATTTTCCACACAGAAATGCTTTCCTGGATAAGGATGATGGCATGGGATGACATTTGTTTTTCCCAGGAGAACTACTAAGGCTTTTCCTGTGGCACGCGGACATGAGACTATGTTCTGTATTCTGGTGCCTTAGTAAGATGTGTTCAAATCCATGATTACCCACACATTATGGCTGATTGCCATTATCTTGTCACAGTGATGACTGCATTAAGCATCTTGTGTGTTAGGATATACTTAGCAGCAGGCAATGCTGCATGAGAAATGCACATATAACACTATTTTAAAGAAATGATAGGAGCACATCTGCCTTATAGCAATAAAATAATGTCATGGCTTCAAAGACCAAAACATCTCACACTTATAGCACCAGTTGCATCATGGGATATCCATTCTTCCTAATACCATGTAAAGTATGTTTAAAGTAAGAGGATACCCAAGTGTAATATTGGAAAGGGTGGTGGAACAAGTAACTGAAGGATGGGGTTCAAGGTACAAGCCTTTGTTGGCTAGTGGTGAGACCATCCATAAACAAACCACCCAGCCTTCCACTAAGAATGATTACAATACTAGTATGGTTATTCCCTATGCAACTGGAGAACAGACACTCAAGATCATAAAAAGAAACTGGGTTATTTTCAAAGCTAATATTGAAATTTCTAACAGCTTAGGGCAAATACCCAGCTTTGTTTATAAAGCTGGGAAAAACTTAAAATTTTTGACTGAACACCTTATTATATCCAGGACATTGTCTTTGAAAGGAACCACTAGATGTGGTCACTGTAACCAATGCCCATATGTGTTGAATCAAGATGAGGTACATATAGGGGGCAACACAAAAGGCATTTTATTGCAGACAGGTAAATGTGATACAAAAGGGATTATTTATGTTGCTATTTGCCAGACATGTTTATATTATTACATTGGTAAAACAGAGAGAAAATTTTGCCTGAGGATATATGAACATTTGTATGCTATAGCTAAAGGTAATACCAACAATGCTCTTTTTAAACATTCATTAACCTGTCATGGTTTCCCAAAATTTATGTTTGGTATTCTTGAAGTGATTAAATGCAACCCAAGAGGTGGTTGGTGGGAATTGAATGCGGATCTGAGGGAATTTTATTGGATTGTAAAGTTAAATGCTTTAATAGAACCAGGATTAAATGAGTATTTATCTTTACTGCCTGTATTAAAGAAAAAAGTGTTAACATTTTAAATGTTTCATATGTTTTTAACAGCAGGGTATGTGTTGTTTATTATATTTTTTAAAAGAAACAACTCTTTTTATGTACAAGGCAATATTTATTAATTATCTTTTCATTCAATTATTCAATTAACTGTATTCAATTAACTGTTAATATAAAAGGGTTGACTTGTAAGGGAAATTTGTTCTGATGAAGTCCCCGAAGGCTTGGGGAAGAAAGCGCTTAATTAATAAATTGGTGGAGCTATATTCTTGACTTTTGGTTTATGAGTGAGCTTATGGTGTGACAACTACTCGTTTGGGCATTGAACTGTTTCTTGAGCCTTAGTAAGATGTGTTCAAATCCATGATTACCCACACATTATGGCTGATTGCCATTCTCTTGTCACAGTGATGACTGCATTAAGCATCTTGTGTGTTAGGATATACTTAGCAGCAGGCAATGCTGCATGAGAAATGCACATATAACACTATTTTAAAGAAATTATAGGAGCACATCTGCCTTATAGCAATAAAATAATGTCATGGCTTCAAAGACCAAAACATCTCACACTTATAGCACCAGTTGCATCATGGGGTATTCATTCTTCCTAATACCATGTAGCTTCTGTCATCACAGTCAGGTGTTCAAAACCCACATGGCCTGACTGCAAGCATTGTGTGTCCTAATACTGTTTTGCATGAATGACATCCCCAAGTGTTATAATATATAGAATTACAGCAGAATAAACCTCCCACAGCCCTTTTATCTCATACAATTTGCAACAAAATCATATGATGTAATGGCTTCACATAAGTGAAGTCTCACAGCTTTGTTAAGACTTCCACTGTGGTGCATGTGATTCATACACATGTTTGTAGTCAGTAGGCTTACATAGCTCACTGTTCAGTTCCACCCAAGGGTAATATTCTATGTACATATTGCCATTACACAAGTAACACTGCATGACATTATTATTCTTAATTTGTATTTATTTATTATTAATGCAAATAATATATGCATTGGTGTTGTTTATAGGTTCATAGGTTCATAGGTTCATACTAGGCTATCTGCCCTAGGGCATTTATAAGCCTAGCCAGAGTGTGTTTGGCTTTCGCCACCCATTTTAATTTAATTTTGCTATGCCTTTTTTTGAGGTTAGTATACTGTGCCTCTGTCTAACAGTGACACAGAAGTGATAGCTGGGGTAAACCTACGATCTCCCATCCACTCATCAAGATTCCTCTTGAAGAGAGTCAATGTGGGACTCTGCCTAACCTGGACTGGGATTTTATTCCAGAGTGAAGGAGCCTCTGGGTTATGAATCTGTCCCTCCAGCATGTCCTATTTATTTCAGTGCTGAGGTTCAAGTCTCTCGAGCGCGTAGCTCGATGGGATTTGGATTTTCTGAGGTGCAGCATGTCCATTAATTCTGGGTTGGACATGGCTTTATCGTCAGGCACAGATCGCCTCTGAGCAGGCGGTATGCCACTGAGTAGAGCTGGAGTTTCTTTAACCGGGCAGCATATGGCATCTGTTCGAGCCCTTTGATCCTCTTGGTGAGGTACTTTTGGGGTCTTTCCAGTTGCTGCAGGTGTCTGGTAAGGTACATCCCAAAAGGGGCATTGGACTCAATTATGGGCCTGATGAGGGATGAGTAAAGAGGTACGATGACCTCCCCTGATCTAGATGTGAATCCCTTCATGATTAGGTGAGCTATATAAAATGTTTTTCTAACCACTTTGGCCACGTGGTTGTCAAATGAGAGATTGCTATCAACTTGGGTCCCCAGGTCCCTAATGACTTCTTCTGTTCTTAATGGATTACCACCTATGTGGTAATTTGTGGACACTTTGTTTTTGCCAAAGGGGATGACTATACACTTTTTGGCGTTTAGCTTGAGGCCATGGCTCTGGCACCAGTTGTCTGTTTCTATGAGGCCCTTTTGGAGGATGCTTGTGTCGGCTGGAGAGTTGATTATGGCGCCCAGTTTGCAGTCATCTGCGAACTTGGTCAGCCACAGTCCTTCCGTGTTGGCCTGTACCGCCGAGAAATATATACTGAACAAGAGAGGTCCCAGGACTGAGCCTTGTGGGACGCCACTTGTAACTGGTTTGGAGTCTGACATGGCTCCAGCAATTCTAACCATGTGGGTTCTGTCCTTGAGCCAGTTTGCTACCCATCTAGTGACGCAGGGGTTTATATTTAAGCTGGTGAGCTTATCTATAATGCCCGAGTGGGGTATTGTATCAAAGGCTTTTGCGAGGTCCAGGTAGGCTGTGTGGACCACCTTCCCTCGTCAATGGCCTTGGTGACTGTTTCAAAGAAATCGACCAGGTTTAAGAGGCAGGATCTGCCCTTAACAAAGCCAAACTGGGTAGGATCCAGTGTCTGTAGGTCCCCAATATCTTTATTTATGAGGTCCATGATGATCCTTTCCATAGCTTTGCAGACCAAGCTAGTCAGGCTTATGGGGCGATAGTTTCCAGGATCCGTTGAGGCACCACCTTTGTGGAGAGGGACCACTGTTGCTGTACGCCACTCTTTGGGTACATATCCTGTAGTAAGGCTAAGATTGAACAGTAGTTTTATGTTTGGGTTTAGCTCTTCTTGGAGTTCATGTAGGACACAGCCCGGGACACCATCTGGTCCCATTGATGCTGTGTTTTTTGCTTTGGAGGCACTGCTGTTTTGGCACTGCACTGTAATGTCTTGTGAGCACACCTAATATAATCCCTGTATTATATGCACAGCATTATCAGAGACCTTAAAGTACTGCAGTGTCATTATGTCTGTGTTGTCATTTGCCACTTGTGTATTTTGATTGCTATTATTTTATAATTACATGTATATACAAATATGCTTGTCTAAGACGTGTCAATATAGTATGCCCCCTGCCTATGGTTGTCCAATGACAAATGTTAACAGATGTCCTTTTCAGCTGTGCATGACACAGCTGCTATATGGTTCATTCATTGTTTATACAGGATAAAAATGGAAGATATTGCAATACAGTCAGTTATCACATATACATTCCCTGTCTGTACATGTCATGCTCAATAATTCCACTGTATGCAAATGGCCCAGAATGTATCCACTGTCCTTGCTAAATATTATCTCAACTCAGCATGTTATCAACATTAATATCACATTTACTACCATTTCTAACAATGTTGCACTACGTCTCTCTCACATCCATTGTTAGTATGTCTGTTTTTATGTTATGTGTATGGGTAAACACTTGGAAACAGGTTATTTATTCGTACCATCAATATGGTGTTCTTTATATTCAAAAATGTTTCTTTCTGGCATTGTCACATATGAATGCATTAAATGAGCACATGTTTTTCCATTTACTCTCCTCTTGTAATTATTTCTGCATTATGCACATTATATTCTTTGTAAATTAGGCTGATTTCATGGCAGCTGCATCTACATGCTTAAAAGTCACTTGCTTTTAGTTCATATAAACTGTCAGCATGTACTGGCATAATAGGTTTGCCTACAGACAAGCAGCTTTACTTGCATCATGTGCTTATGATCCCAGCAACGTTTTTGACTATCACCCAGCTGCTGGCCATGAAACAGTGTTTGAAATTGTGTAATTGCAATGAGCAGCATGCATATTCAGTGAACTTAGCTGCTCATTGTGCAAATATGCTGAAATCACGTAGGTTTCACGTGAAGCCTACATGATTGTTAATAAATCCAATGGATTTTGTACTACAAACTTGTAAATACTAACTCTCTACTGGATAAAGAGGCACTAGATCAAAAGAGCCTGATTTGCATGTTACATTTTCTTGCTTTTGAAATGGTACTTTTCTAAGAAGTCAGTTTTGCTTGAAGACTGCAATTTACAAAAAACATAGCAATTTTCTAGATAAATAAATGGTCTGATTGCTGCTTTGCTAAAATGTATGTCATTCTGTAACTAGTAATATGTAGTTCAACTTCACAGGTTAGGAACACTATGTATAATGCAAGTGTCAGCTTGTACCTTAGACTTATTCATAATAATATTACAATGGAGGCATTTCATGTAATAAAATTTGCCCCAGGTCTGTCTTCCCTTTAAATGTACGAATGATTTATGGTTTTCTCAGTGTAACTAAATGGGTTTTCAAAATAACACTAATTATCTGGCCCAGCTACCTGCCTAACAATATAATAACAGCTATGAATGAAAAATTGTGCTGTGATGTGATTTATATATATTTAAATTCAGCATTTGACAGGGTCATACACAAAACACTGATCAATAAATTAGTACAACTAGGTATTGATGTTCTGTTGATAAGATGGATAGCTGCATGGCTTACAAATAGGACATGGCAAGTAACACACACCAACTGGACAGGTGAAATCCTTGGTTACAGTCAAGATGTCCCACAGGGCTCTGTCCTAGGCCCTTACTTGTTTAGATTATATGTTTCAGACCTTATTTTTTCATCTGAGGTGTTCTACAGTCTATATGCTGATGACCTGAAATTGGGTAAACTGATTACAAGTGTTACAGATAAGACATGTCTGCAAACTAATTTGACTAAATTGACCATTTGGAAAAGGTGAATAATATGTTGATACATACATCAAAAACTAAGCATATGAGATTTGGGAGACATAAACTGAAAGGTGAATATTTAATACAGCACACAGTGATTGAAACTGTAGACTCATTTAAGGACCTGGGTATATGGGTAGATTCAGCTATGAGTTTTTCTAATCATAAATTGGCTAATGATAGTTATAGAACTATAGGTTGTATAAACAGATTTATAAAGTCTAGGAAATCAAACATAATGAAGTAATTGTTTGTTAGTTACATTATACCCAAACTTGAGTATGGAATAACAATATAGAAACTCTATAGGAAAACAAGCATGAATAAACTGGAAAGAGTACAGCAGAAATAGGGTCTATATTATATTCTTGAAAGTCAACAATGTAGAATCTGACACTGTCGGCATGAGAATATCGAACGCTCAGAATCTCGAGTGTGTAAACAGAAATCTCCATATGGGGATATTTCCGTTTACTGCAATGTAGTGCGGTCTCGGAGTTGGTATATTTAAGTAGCGGGGGACATGGGGGGGTACCTGTTAGGGTACTTTTTTCTTTTTTTATTTTGTCTTTTTATAAGGTCAACATTTGAAGACATCGACCATATGGTGTCAACCATATGTTGTTCGATGTTTTCAACCATCAATCTTATAGTATAGACCCGGGAAATATACCAAGGGTATCCATGGATGTGAAAATCTAAGTTATTATGAAAGACTAAAATATCTGAACTTGTATAGTGTCTCTTACAGATATTTAAGAGTCAGGTATATAGGGCATTTAGGGACAACTACCTCTGGGAATGTTTGGGATTATCAAAAAGTACCAGAGAATCATCAGATAACTTATGTAGAAGATTCTATAGGAATGAGAAGTGTACTAATTGGTTCTCTGACAGAGTAGCCGATGCTTGGAACAGACTACCAAATTACATTAAAGCAAGTACTAGTTTAGATATTTTTAAGAACAGCCTGGATACTTATTATGGGAATAAGTGTTTTAGTATATTGACAAGCTAGTAGGGCATTTATGCCCATGCTTGAAACATTTGTATGTATGTATGTATATATGTAAAATAAATACATAAATATTATTCTTGTGTAGATTTTAGTAAAGATATGTACTCCATTTGTGTATAACCTAATTTTCAGTTTTATTATTATCAAAATGCTCAGGATATTTCTTGAACACACAAAATGTTACAGAACATTTTGTTGTAATTGATTGTCAAACTTGAAAAAGGTACGACTGCTCAAAAACAAGTTGTTACATGCTGGGAGTTGAAAATGTCATCCTAATATTATTTCTGAAATATACTGAAGTTCAGATATAGCATATATATTTTATACAGATTATTTAGGGTGTGTATGTTTGTGTGTGCATATGTGTATGTGTTTGTATGTGTCTGTGTGTGTTTTAAAATTAAATTATGCATTTTCCTTACTTCCTTTAAGAAACTGCTTTTCATTTACTGCTCAGTACAGGTTACAATGTATAATTTCCCATTTAGATGACAAAGCTAACTGTACTTATTTCATAATCTCTGTGGGGAATAAGAAACCTTCCATTTTCATTTTTGCTGTAATTCTGCATTGTCTATGCTTGGTGGCAAGTACAATGCAGAGATCTCCAAAGACTTTTGATAAAACTATAAGAATAAGCCCATATGGAAGATAAGATTTTCTCTTCTCTATCTCAGCAAAATACTCCATTATAAGAACAAATGTACAGAGTCAATTAAAATTGTCACCAGTCAACATTTTTAATGCAAAGAATCATTGACTGCATAGCTGTGGTATAAATGAAGGCCCTCTATAAAATTTCCACGTATGAGTTACTTACTGTATTAGTATAATTTTTGAAAAAGTAAGGGCTAATCTCTGTCAGAAAAAGAAAAATGTAATTAACCTTGCAGTATGGCTTGTGTGCCATGTGCACAAGGAGATGTCAGAGTCATTCTTAAGCTGCAAAATAGGAGATAAGGCTTTGGCTGGTTTGGTTACACACTTGTGTTTTGCATTTAAATCACCCTAATCCTTTGAAGCGGAACTTTTCATCAGAGTTTAAAGTTAAACACTGATGGAAAAAAAAAAACTGGCACTAAACATGTAGCTTTTTGAAAGGAGCATTGTTATATAAAAAGAAAAGAAAGAAAAAAATAAACAAAGTGAGGACTCTTTTGAAATGAACCATTCTCATTTCAGTCTATGAGATTAGGTCACTAATTTAATCACCTGTTGTTTATAATTCTTAATCTTCGGCTACTGTTCATCTTCATGTTCAGAGTCATCAAATTAGACTGCTGTTTCTTAGCCTAGTTAGGATACCACAATAACCCAATAACCCTGGGATGACAAGCCATCTGTAAATTAATGCATGCCAGTAACATAAGTGAGCAAAGCCATACATGTGTGTAGTAAAAAAAATTAATAACATTAAAAATATTATTTTTTTTTTCTTGCTTTAGAAATGCAGTTCAGTAGCTCTCAGTCTGAGGTACATTCATTTTAGCAAGATGTTATTATACAACTGTACCTGTTAAAAGTATCTAAAAGTCATGTGTGTAACCTTCTAGAAATACTTTTATATTTTTCTGTTTTCTATAGTACTTTGCAACACATGGTATGACAGCATAGATATCATATGAGTTTTAAGGCACAGATATGTTATGATAGAAATACAAAGGGTCTAGAGGAGCTTTCTTCCTATGAATAAATGTCTTAAGTGATCATATCTTGATTTGTGTTAATAGATTAATAGACTGATAGTTTTTTTTTTGAGCAGAAAAAGAGAAACTGTCTAGGATTAAAATGGCCGTAAGGGCAGCCAGCATAGTACTTACCTATCGATTTATGAACCTATGAGTTAAAGCCTTTGAAAATATTTTTCCACATAGATAGATTCCAAGGTAAACCAAGGAAAAGTCCAATTAAAAACAAGAGTATATTCATCCTTCTTCGATAGTCAATCAAATCAAGAGATTTATGATGTAATCTCTTGATATGATTGGCTATGTAAGAAGGATCTATCCCTCAGGCAATACTTCAATATGATTGGCCAGAGGTATTTTAAATAAGGAAACTCAGGATTTGTTTTTAGGATCTGAAGAAGCCTTTATGCCAAAAGTGCTTGTTCATTACCTGAGGTGCTAGTTTGTCTGTTTACTAAAAGTTTTAACGTTCCTATTTCTATGGTGACCCACTCATTATTTTTGGTGTCTCTTAATTCTAAGCTGTTTTTCAGGGAAAAAGCAAAGTCAGTAAGGAAACTCTCGGGGGATAGTGTGTCTTGGCTTCATACCTCTCAGCTATCAAGATTTTTGCAGAATGTTCAGATTTTCCCTCATATTTTTGGTCCGTTCTTCATAAAACATATACTTTTCTAAAGCATATCATTGAGGGCTGAAGTCACTAAATAATGACACACATTTGAGTTTCAGACTTCATTTCCTTCAGAAAAATAATTGCTAACAGAACATCCTTTCTGGGTTTACAGGTGTAATTTTTAAATTGTGTCCCTATTTTTGGACATTTGTCCCCTTCATTATTTTAGGCTTTGCCCAAATTTCTTGAGCTAAGAAGTTAAGAGTTATGCTTGGCTTTCTCCAAGATGGAATTCTCAATATTTTCTTGAAGATTAAGGTCCTAAAAAGCTGAGAACATATACACTTCTTAAACTATCATGTTAAATGTTGCAGTGTGTGAAACTATTCAAAGTTAGATATGGCATTAGTGTTAAAATAGTTTTCTGAATAACACTATTAATATATATGCACAAGGCTGGAAGACCGAGTGAAACATATGGAGATGTACTCAAGGCTTACATAGATCACTTCTTTATAACACTAAATCAAAGTGGCAATTGTACCATTTCAGAATACAATTTTCATCTTTTGAAAGAAGAAAAATATCTGCTAGCCCTCTGTAATACTGACATTTCCAGTATATGCTCAAATTATTTAAAATAAGCAAATGTTGCTTCTGGAAGTAAACTATATTAATTACTATTACCAACTCATGCCTTTAATTTGAAAAAAAAAAACTCTAAGCCGATATCAACAATATTCAGTAAATAATTTTCTTGCTATTAATAAGTCATAGGCTAAAATATTAATATAAACAATCTCTTAAATTATCATAAGATCATAGGTTTGTAGGAATTATAAGGAAGTGAGTTGAAAAACCATTTGCACCTTTCAAGCACACCTTCATGTTATACTCCCTATGTTTAGAACAGAAAACCAGGGGGGTCTTTGGATGCATATGATGGCCCTCATCCAGTCATCAAAGCTTGATCAAAACATACAAGGATGACATTTTACTTACAATACAAATTTCAGAGGTGGGGTAAAAATTGGGCAATAAATGTGACCCTTGAGCATGTGTTATTTATATGTTGGTGGATGGTTAAATCCTTAACTCTGGTACTTGTGAAACTGTTGATTTTGCAGATGCATCAGATCAAGCAGGGTTGAGTCCCTAATAGCAGAGAATGCAAGACATAAATGTCCATGTAAAAGGCTGTAAAATACTTATAAGACTTCTAGTCACAGATTTTTAGGTTAGTAAGCTTTTTTTTGTTATGAAGCTCTGGGGCTTTTTTACTTGCTCAATTTGTTTGGATATATACATGCCAAAGGGGTTATTGTAGTCCATAACTGGCCTAATCTGAGCTGTGCACATAGGAATGATAGCTTTTTTGACCTGGATGATATGCCTTTTAATTATTATTTGAGATAAATAGAAGAATTTTTCAAACTACTGATGCTACATGGTGATTGGAGTACAGGGTGATATTGACACATGTGACAAGATCTCTGACTACTTTGGCATTTTAGGACTAGGAGACTGGCTATACAAATGTTGAGGGAGAAAGTTGTTTACCAAATGTGACAGTGCTGCACTTTTTTGCACTTAATTTTAACACCATTTCCATACACCACTGGTTATTGAAGGTAGGTCTTAATGAAATGCTCCTGTATTGGTGGGTCGTTTGACAGTAACTTCCAGCTTGCAGTCATTGGCAAACTTAGTTATCCACAGGACTGGTTCCATGCTTTGAAGGTCAGTGGAATATATGCCAGAAAGAAGGGGCTCACATCACAGAGTCCTTCTTACTTTCTCAGGTAGAACTTACTACCATAACAATCCAGGATCTATCTTTCAGCCAATTTGCTATCCAGTTCAGCATTACATAAGAGTCAATGTTTAATGCTCTTATCTTATTTAAAAGGTCATATATTGAGAGATGGTGTTGAATGCTTTGGCTAGATACACACAGGATGTGTGGAAAGAATGACCATTATCTACTTCCTCTATGATCTTCTTGAAGATGTTGCTAAACTGAGTAAACATGCTCTTTCCTTAAATAAAAAAAATACTCCTAGATATCTAGTTGGATGAGATTTTTGATATTGGAGTTTGCGGAGTCAGATATGTGTTACATAGCCTTACAAATAAGATTATTCAGACTAATGGGTCTATAGTTTCCAAGACATGTGATAGGGCCACCTTCATGAAGGAGCATCACAGCAGCAGTTCTCCAAGATTCAGGGGTGCACCCCTTGACTAATTTTAGGTTTGATAGATAACTTTAGATTAAGCAAGTTATGGATGGGTTCCACTAGGGTATGTGTGCTGCTATATTTTCTGTGTAAATATCTACATGGTACAGCTATTGTTTTTTATTTTATTGAGAACATTTAGGATGTGTTCCTTTATGATCATTGGGTGTAACAAATTCAGGGATTTTTAAGTTTGTAGGTGTATAGGTAAGCACTGGGTGAGCTTCCCTTGTGGAACATTTTAGGCTTAGCCAATTTTCCTTAGGAACAAACAAACACTGTACCTCTTTTCTGTGCTGTAAATACCTTAACTATTGTGCAGTTATATGCTATGTTTATACTCATTTAGAAGAAAACTTAATCATACCAATAAAACAAAATGGTAACAAAAGAAAGTCATATGGAACAAAGGATCATTTGTTGCTAAGTAAAGTCATAATGGTGAACTGTAAAAAGGGGAAGAACCTAAATATGGCATTGATAGACTACAAAAAAAGCATTTTATAGCATTTCACATTCATGGATAAAAGAGTGCTTACAAATGTGTAAGATACACCCTACACTGATTGATTACATTGTGGCAACCATGAAATAGTGTCAAACCACTTTGCAGTTAAGCCATGATAAAGGGCAAATTATTATTCTAGGGATAAGACTTCAAAGAGGGATATTCCAGGGTAGCTCTCTGTCACTGTTGTTCTTTTATCATGATCTTAACCTATTAAGTTGTCTACTTAACAGATTAGGTCAGGGCTACAATTCCGCACCCATAAAACAAACAAAGAAAGTATAAAGACTTCTCATCTTCTTTTTGTGGATGATTTAAAGCTATATAGTTCATCAGATAAGGAACTGAAATCACAACTACAAGTGATCAAAACATTCTCGGATGATATAAGAATGTCATTTGGTTTTGATAAATGTACAAAAGCAACCTTTAAAGCAGAAAAGCTGCAGCACCTAGAAAACATCAGTTTGGGACAGGAAAGTGATATAAAAGCACTTGAGCAACAGAGAGTATATAAATCTTTAGGAAATGGTGGATGATCAAAAAAAACATGAACAAATTTGAATAAAACTTAGTAAGGAATATTTTAGAAGACTAAAATTGATATTGAAAATGGCTCTGATATCAAGGATTAAAGTCAAGGCTATAAACCAATTTGCTCCTCCTGTCCTACCTTAAATTTTTTGAGTGATTGACTGGTCCCAAAATATATTGGATAAGTTGGATAAAATAATCAAATTATTTCTAAAATTCAGTGTATACCAAAATTATATATTCCTCATTCTATAAATGGTATGGGTCTCCTCAAAATTGATTTCATGTATAGATCCAAAACTGTAGGACTGCATATATATATCTGCTGACCTCCCAAGATCCAAAAATAGTGAAAGTTTTAAAACATGAAAAGAATAAGTCTAAGATGACTTCCCTGTTTAGTTTAGCAAAAACGTATCAGTGTCAAGCTGGAATGGAAATCAAACCAGAAGTAGACAAAAATCAGGCAGCACTGAATGTGCCAAAAAACAAAAGAAAGAATATAAGATGAAGGATCAGATCAGAAAGTAAGAAAGGTGGGAAATGCATAAATATAGTTGCAAGCTCAGAAAACTCTTGGAACAACATCATGTAAATCAGGACTGAGTGCAGGAATGATTAATGAGAGGTGAATTTAAACCAAAAGATGAAAGGGTAATATTGGCGGCCCAGGATTGTGGACTACGCATGTAGACAATAACAAAAATCAGCAACAGGTTTTTCAGTATCCCCAGGGCAGTCCAGGGGGCAGGAATACAATGTTCTACCAACAGAATTGGAACAGATTACGCAGGTAACTGATTCCAATGAAGGTGGTTTAGTTAATGATGAAGATGTTGATAGGGACTCATCTAGTGGTAATTATAAGGTGGTAACCAAGGACAACTATAGCATTTACAACTTTACGGAAATTACACCAACCTCTGACTTTTTTGAGTTGTTTACCAGAGGTTTTCACTTCGTCCCCTTAAGCACCATGGATTTATCCAAAACACTAGTAGAATTCAAATTATTCATCAGGAGACTAAATCTTGCATTATTCTTTAAAGGGCAATCTTTAACTAACCACATAAACACAAGGTGTAGTACCTTTAACCCCCCCCCCACCCACCCCACCTATTCTTTAAAGGGCAATCTTTAACTAACCACATAAACACAAGGTGTAGTACTTTTAACCCCCCCACCCACCCCACCTTAAGAATTTTTGAGGAATTAGTAGAAATGGATCTAAGAAAGAAACAAGCACTTAGTGCAAACCAACCACCTGATAACTTTGATTTCCACCTATATCAGTTAACTAATTTACTCAGAGGAGGGTATCAGGGTAATGAAACCTGATAAGGGTGGTGGTGTTGTTCTAATGTACAACTGAGCATATGAAACATATATTCATATTTTGCTACAGGATGCTGACACTTATGAACTAGTTTCTAGGAATGAAGTGAACATTGCGTACTCTAAGATCAGCTTTATGTTAATGGATAACTTGATGCAAGGTGCTATTAACGAGAAATTACATAACTATTTGCATGTCCCAAAACCTAGGATCCCGGTAATTTTTGGGATTCCAAAAGTGCACAAAGGCCTGAACCCTTTAAAATTCAGACCTATAGTAGCAGGAGCCGGGAGTATTACAGAGCCTCTAGGGAAATACATCGATCAGACACTAAAAGAATTTGTTTCAACCATAAAATATATTTGTAAAGACTCCTGGGAATTTCTTAATGATGTCCAAAAAAATTTTTACAACCCAGGGATATTAATGGTAACTATTGACATCATAGAGCTATTTCCCAGTATTCCTCATTCAATAGGTATAGATAGGTTTAATGAAATTTTGACAACACAATCTGATTTAAGTAATAACACGGTTAGGCTAATAGTGGAATTTATGGAAGTAGTTCTTGAGAATAACTTCATCTATTTTAATGGAGAAGTATTCCGGCAAAAGAAAGGTGTAGCGATGGGTGCTCCATTTGCCTCAACATACGTGAACATAGTATTATACTATTGGGAAAATAAATACATCTTTTCATCTGGTTGGGCTGAGCATATTACTTACTACAAACGTTACCTGGATGACATCTGCATATTATGGGATGGTGACATGGACAGTTTTTCAAATTTCATCACATACATTAATTCCACTACAGATTTTTTGGCTTTCACACATAATGTGAGCAAAAATTCTTTACATTATTTGGATGTTTTTTTATTCAAAGATTATGTCAATAACTTTTTCCAATCCCAAATATATAGAAAGACAACTTTTTCCAACACATTCTTACATTTTGATAGTGGGCACCCTTTTTATCAGAAAAAGGGTATAATAAAAGGTCAACTCATTCGTGCATCCAGGATGTCAAGTACTCAAGATTTATTTCTTAAAGAAGTTGACTTTTAAAAAAACTCTTTCTTGAAAGAGGCTATCCAGTCCATCTTGTGGATAATTTAGCTAAAGAAGTTCTTGATAACAGGGAATCTAAGTATCCACCATTACTTGGGAAAGGTAAGATTTTAGAGCACACTCAAGAGGCTGACCGACAATTGTCATATAATAACTTTGTGTATACATACACTAGGGACTCCCAACAGGTAGAAAATACTATTTTGACATATTGGCCAGTTTTGACATTACAGGAGGACATTAACAAAATTGTACCCGCCAAGCCTGGATTCACAAGAGAGAGAGATATTAATCTAAAGGGACTATTTGAGAATAAAAATAACAGAAAAACACATTCACATTTTTCTAACAAGGTAGGTACCTACAAATGTGGTGCATGCAACCAGTGTGTACACATATACAATAATAATAGTTTACACATTCCCTCTAGGAACTTTAAAATTAGTACAACAAAATATTTTAACTGCGCATCAAAAGGGGTGGTTTACCTCGGTGTTTGCATGGAGTGTCACAGTTTTTATGTTGGCAAGACCGAGTGGCCACTAAGAAAAAGGATTTATGAGCATTTATACGAAATTAGTAAGAAGAAAGATACTAATGCTTTTTTTAAACATTCAATGCAATGTATTAACATGCATTTAAAATTCCTTGTCCTAGACCAGGTGACCCAGGATCCCAGAGGAGGGGACTGGGAGACTCGTCTAGAGCATAAAGAACTTTTGTGGCAATTGAAATTAAATGCAGCAAACCCCCCAGGTCTAAATGATAGCATCAATATAGCAAGTGCACTAAAGCTTAGCAGGGAGAAATTATGAGTAAACAAAAAACTGTTTTGAAAATGCCAGGTAATCAACAGGCAGTTAGTTAGTGATGGATTTTGATTTTATGCTATTAACTTTCAACCAGAAGTACATGTTTTTACTATAAGGATTTATATTTAGAATATTTTAAGTGCATATTTGCATATATTTTTTAATATTTGTTCTTAGTATTTGCACTTTTAAAAAAAAATGTTATTTAACACACTGCATGAATTATTAGTGGTTTGTATTAACTACTTATATGCATTTATTTTTACAAGATTTTTTGACATACAAGGTATCTAGATAGTTTTTAAAACAACGTGTTATTGCAGTATTATTGACTTGCAATGAGTACAAATATTTTAACATCTTAAAAAATACTTCAAAGATACCTTAAAA
Source organism: Protopterus annectens (assembly GCF_019279795.1). Classification (NCBI taxonomy): domain Eukaryota; kingdom Metazoa; phylum Chordata; order Ceratodontiformes; family Protopteridae; genus Protopterus; species Protopterus annectens. Next base: position 1,332,144,159 of record NC_056728.1, read on the forward strand.
AATGTTTAAACTTTCAACTAATTATCATAATTAACACCAGGAGTGGTCGATTAAGTGATCACCTGATGTATGTATAATGATATAAAATGGCTTTACTTTTCACTGAGCAGTATCTTGACAAAGCCTGGTAGGAACCAGGAGAAAGCGCTTGATTAATTTTTCTGTTTTTATTCATTAAAGTTATTTAACTTCAATTTATTTCTGGTTGTATCACATCTGTGATTCCTGGACTGAGTGTTTCTACCCATGGAGCTGCTTTTTACTTGGTTTTTGTACTCGTTTTTACGTCAGTTGGACTACGCATGTGCTGGTTTACAAAGTCTACTGAACATGTGTTAGAAACTGATAAATGTAGGTTTTGTAAAACAGAATTGGAAACCGTCGGAAATCTTGTTGCTGGGTGTGATACACTAATGGCAGAATGACTGTATGCTGAAAGACATAATGTGGCAAGACTGTTGCACTGGGGATTGTGCAAACATTATAATATCAAAGTTGCTGGGAAGCATTGTAAACATAAGCCACAAAGCATTATAGACAATGATGAAGTTTATATCACATGGAATCACCCATTACCAGCAGTTCAAAAAACAGATACGAGGAAACCAGATATAGTAGTTCATGGAAATAAGACAAAAGCAGCATTGATCATTGAAACTGCTACACTTAGTAATTACAGTGTCTTACATACAGAGAGACACAAAGTCTTAAAATACCAAGATTTACAGGCAGAAGTGAGGACAATGTGGAAGGATATCTTACTCAACTACTGCCCCTCCTCCCCCCACAAATAATGAAAGATGTTGACTACATCACTTGCATGACTTTTCAGTTTCTCTTCCAAATTCACAGAGATAACCAGAAGCCCAAAAATGTGTCTCCAAGTGCCCCACATGTTCAAGTTATACAGCTGGCATCATGAGGAGAGAGAGATGGGGACATGTGAGAAACTTTCTTGGGCATATAAAAATTTGGTTTAAAGTTTTCCATATAAGGAGTTGCCATCTTCTGTTATCATAGCAGTTCTGAAAAGAGTGGGGTATGTCTATCTTGCTGACAACAGTCTTGACAAGAAGCACCTTGAAATATATGTGGTAGGCAAAAAATTACAGGTCTATATTATATAGTTGAAGTTTCAAAACTTCGAACCTCACATGAGCGAACTCATTTGAGCGAAGTTCGAAACATCGACTGTATAATAAAATAAAAAAAAAAAACTTACTTTACCACTCTGAGCAGGGGGGCAAGCCTCCCTGCACCTACCACCCTTCCCTACTTAAATATACCAACTCCAAGAACACACTTTAGTGCAGAAAGGGACAATTTCCCATTCTGCACATGAAAAACCATTGACTTTCACCTTTGACCTTTCCGATGTTTGATCATATGATGTCGACCATCTATGATTCGAACATCGGAACGGTCAATCATCTAACATAGACCCAAAAATTGCTTACCTGCATGAAATTTTTAGCTAAGTTTACATGGGCTCTGCCCAGCATTGCCCCCCATTCCAGGATAAGCATGGTTATCCACCCTGCCTGAAACACTATTTGAACTCTGGCCATCTGAGCAATAGTCTTGCTTAATCGCTGTATGCCAGCAGTACAGGCTAGCTTAAAGGCAACATTAATTCTAAGCTAGTCATCTTAGTGGGAAATTTTAATATGATTTTTATCTCCATAAATGCTACATAGCAATCCATCCCCACTCTGATCATGAAATTTTTTTCCAAGTTATCAGCATGAGGAGTGATTATAGGGATGCCATAATCCAAACAGCCATAAGGGAATTTTCTGTTTTAATAGCCTATTCCCTCTGCTGGTGGCTGATGCATGTTCTTGTATAAGTTATGGTCTGCTATGCTTTCCGCAATACACGTGTCACTGTATGCATGTGATAATGGACACTATACAGCTATGGCCTAACAGACACAAGCAAACATCATTGACCTTTATACTGCTGGCTGTGCATCCTCATCTGAAGTAGTTGCCTGTGCTGCAGTGTACAGGGCCACCTGAATCCACCCAGCATGCGAGAGTCTGTATTTGTCACTCGCTCCCACTGTACCTCACCGGCTCATCCAGTGCTTGGGTCAAATGCTGAACCCAGCTCACCATCATTCGAGTCAGAGTCGCAGCTCTCTCTGCCAGGAAACCAGGTATTTGTTACTGTAATGGATTTTAACATACACTGGCAAATCAGCAATGAATGTGTAAGAGACTGCATAGTACTGGGCTGTGATCAGTTAATACAGTCACTGATTACATCAAATAATGCAATATAGTGTTCCCTAATAATATACTGACTATATAATGCACATAATACAGTCTGAAGACAAGTTAAAAACGTAGACTTAACAAATTCACTATCTTCTTGCATATCAAATCTGTAGACAATATGCATATTAAAAATGTCTCTTCTTTTAAATATTTAAGAATTTAGCTGAGCTCACCTTTGACCTGTAATATCTGTCAGGCTTGGCCGGGGCAGGAGATAGAGAGTCAGGGTTGAAGCTGGATTCTAAATAGACATCATCCACAAAGTCCAAAACAGGAGGGATGGCTAGGGGTCTGTGTTGGGGGAGTAAAAGAAACTCTCTGAGCCTTTTCTTGGAATCAGAGTAGTCCTGACCTTCCCAGTGAAAATGTTCCCTCATAGTGTGTAAAGTTTCCCCAAAAAAGTAATCTTCTGGAGGGGAAGCTGAGGGAATAGAGTCCTCAGCTTCAGAATCTTCATAAGGAGAGAAGGAATAGTCTTGGTCCTCAGAGGAATCCGAAGAAATAGACAGTTGTTCAGAGGAAGCAGAATCTTCCTCTTGTCTAGGCCTTTTGTCAGGAGGAGGCTGAGAACCCCTGATAAGAGAAATCAAATCTTCAGCCATCTTGAGCATCTGTTTCTTAGGCATAGGGCCTTGAACAGGAGACTGAAGTGAAGCCTTTTTCGATTTAGAAGGAGTCTTCGACTTGGAAAACATTTTGACTGTAAAAGTCGTCGGTCTGAAAATGCCTTCAGAAACCGATAGCGTTTCAGAAGCACCGACGTCATTGGAAGGTAAATCGTCGGAAGGGCCTGAAATAAAAGGCTGCATCGGCCTAGTACATTCCGTCAAAATATCTGTAGTGGTCTCGGGTTCCAGAACTGCGCGTAGTCAGAGGCTGCGTCGGAGCCTCACTGATAACCGGAAAACCGGAGACTGGATCAACCGAGGCCTCGGAATCGGGCTTAGGCCTGGGCTGTCGGTCCTTGTCCCTGCGCTTTTTGTGGACGCTGGTAGTCATTAGCTCCGATGGCATGGTGTAATTAAATTTTCTACCAAAAAAGTGTCGTGCGAAATCAAGTTGTCTTTTAATAGTATGTTTATTAAATCTAGCACAAAAACGACAAGAAGTGACGTCGTGATCAGGGCCTAGGCAAGGAATGCAATAAGAATGAAAATCCTTATGAGGTATTTGCTTCCCACAAGAAATACAATTATTAACTTTTTCTGACATCGGTCTGAGGCAAGAAAAGTTTCCCCAATGGGGTACTTAGCTTTATAGAAGACTTCGGTCTGAAATTCGAATTCGAAAATCTCAGGAGTTGGCCGACCGGCACTTGCGAACTGCTTCTGCTTCGGGCACCGCGCGACAAGAAAGACTGAAGAAAATGGCGTCGGTTGCAACATATATACCCCTGGCACACTGACATCAGGGATGAGGCGACAGCAACCAATGTCGGACCAAGACTTTGGAAATCCGGCCGACTGCGGGACCGCCTGATGACAGGATAACCCAAGTGTGATGACTGCAGCAGGGTAACACGATGAACATCTGACTTACCACTCCAAGTAAGTAACCACTTGGCCATCTGAAACAAAAATGTAAACCAAAGGAAACCAAGCTCACCCATGTGGGGGGCTTCACCCCCGCACCCCTCTATGTGGGGGGCTGCACCCCCTACACTCCCTAACCAAATATACCAACTCTGAGATCACACTAATGTGGGAGTAAGGGGCAAAGTTCAACAGGATGGCAAAGTGGTTACTTACCTGGAATGGAAAGTCGGTGTTCCGGGTTGTTAGTGTTGTGCGTTCATCGGCCTTTTCATCTCAGCATTTTGGAAGTCGGGTAAGTGAGTGTTAAGGTTTCTGAAGGGGACCCCTGAAAAGACATTTTTTTTGTTTTTTTTTTTTTTTGCTATGAATGATGTCACTGAACTAAAAGTATGCATAGCTCTTCCATGATAGTTTAACCTGTTTGCAATAATGACACGTGTTCATTTGTATCATACATCCAGATAATGCTCCCTTTTACTACAACTTTACCAACTTTTATTGGAATGATCTACATTTTTTATGCCTTTTCTGTTAATTTTCTAACAATAAGAATCAATAAAACTGCAATCATGACTTTAGCATCAAAATATTAACTCACACACTCGAGCCTTCTAAAAATTGTCTCATTCAGTAACATCATACTTAAATAAGTAAATGAATAAAAATATGTTGGGCACTTGATACCACATTTTGACTTAAAATGTACAAGGGAACATTGCTGTGAAAGTAGTTACACATCACAGAGATACCTATTCTATGTCTAGTAATGTCGCTAATAAAACAACGAGATGCATAGCACAAATAATGTGTTAATTCCAAGACAAAAAATATGGTCTTTCCATATTTTATACTACACTCTGCCCTGACACAGAGCCAGATCCAGCACTAGGTGTCCTGGGCAGTTGCCTAGGGCTTATGTTTGCTGGGGGGCCTGTTTTGGCTTGGGAGGGTGATAAAAAATCATCTGTAAATAAAATAAGTCTAAAGACTTCTGTAAATACAGGAGGGCTTTAGGACCCTGTGGGAGAAGGGTCTACATCACTACATCGAACTGTCACTTCAATAAATGGCATTTCATCGGAAATGACATTCATCAAATTCCCTTCGCTCCCACCCCCCCCTCGCTAATTATATGTAACAAGTCAGAGATCGCACTACAGTGGGGGAAGGGCAAATTTCACAATCCTCACTGTACCACAATCGCAGTATGAACAGTTCGACAAATGGCATGTTCGATGTAGGTGCACTGAAAATGCTGTTCGCTGAACTGGTTTTTCACTGAACTGATAGGGACCCATGGGAGACTTGCTGTAAGTACAAAGGAGGGCTTTAGGACCTTGCAGGATACTTCTTTAAATAACAGCAAGCCCTAGAAACCTCAGTGTTAGGATAATCTACTAATGTAAACAGCAGGAGATTTAATTTGATCTAATAGACAAAGGCAAGGACATCACCATGGGTGATTTCATTTAGTAGCCAAAGCTGAGGGCATCACAGCAGCAAGCAAAGGAGTTTTATCCAGCAAATGGAGCAACAGAGAGTGTGAAAACTGCTGAAACCATGAGTGCAGCAGCAGCAAAGGTATGTGTGCATGTGTGTAATGGCCCAGTTAGGTGGGCTGTCTAGTTAAGTGCATTACTCAGAGTAAATCACTGAGCCTTGATGATGCCCCATTTAGGTGGGCTGTCTAGTTAAGAAACTTTGCTCAGAGTCAAACCCTGAGCCTTGATAATTTCAAAGTAAGTGCCTTAAACCTCCACACCAACTGTCAGGTCTCCTTTAATTAATTAATTAACTAATTTATGTATTTATTTATTTATTTGTTTGCTTGCTTTGTTTTGCTTTTGTGAATCCTTGAGGATTACAGTCCATCAATGTCAGTCACAGAATGTCACAACTGTGTTGATCAGTGTCAGTGGTGCGGCATGTAACACACTCCTTTGTTGCAGAAGGCTGCGTGTTCTTTTCTCACACCAGGTACGTTAATTGCTGATACTACTGTGCACCATAAAAGGAAGTGGGGGTGGAATGCTTCACTCCAGTGTGCATCCTCCTTTAGATAAAATGCCTACTAACTATTTTTATAAGTTTATTTGCTGTGTAATGTAAACTATAATTGGTTGTTTAAATATTACACTATAGTATACTATACTATACTATACTATACTATACTATACTATACTATACTATACTATAGTATACAAAACTATACTATTCTTTGTAGTGAAAATCATATTAACTTCATAATTTGCTGTGCATCTCTGAGTCAAGTCTGGAATGGATCCTTGTTCTAGCCCACTTATCCAGTAATCAAACATAATAAATAAATAAGTAAGTAGATAAGTAAATAAATTAATAAATTCTTTATTCTGCATAATGTTGGTGTATGGCAGTTAACCTGAGAAAGTAGGCAGTTCCACCCACATAGCCCACACTCATTAAGACTTTTCGGGGGAATATTTTTTAATTTTGAACATCATCCTTCACGGATTACATTTTGTTTTATGACTTTGAATTGCAGATGAGGTTGCATTGAGTCTGGCCAGGTACTAAACTGAAAGTTATGCAGAAAAATTAATCATAGTGCCTTTACCGAACTATGTAAATATGGCTAAATAATTAAAGTTGAATATGCTTCCTCAGATCCAAATCATCTCCTTATGACATGCGTAATTTGGTTTTAAGGTATGTGAAAAAGGTTGGAAGATATTGCTATTTATGTATCTCAAGGACTAGTCATATATGCAGAAGAATTAAATATGTGATATATGAGAATAACTAAAACTGCATCTTCTCTTCTGCCAGACACTGAAATTATACCCAATAATCTAAACAGTATTTTGAGATAAACATAAATTCTACTAATGTTTACTTTTTTAACTGCCATATTCTGCAAGCAGATTACAATAGTCCAAAATTGCACATGACAGTGATAAATATAACCAGAAAATGTATTGCACATTAATTGGGGTTGTCAAAATTACTTTTTAGTGATTTAGCAATCGATGTAAAAAGTACTGAAGTGCTTTATCTAAAATAATGATGTACAGATTAAAATTTATGGGAATGTGAGTTGAAAATGATGCCAAAATTGAGAAGGAAATGTTGCTAACGTGCTTTCATAGTTGTGTACATTTTAACTGATATGACATGAAAGTAATTTTGATTGACTCAAGATAGATCTGATAATAAATATATCCCACAGCCATCTCAAATAGTGTTCTGATAGTTTTTGTGCCATAACAGCAGTTTAATATCTTTGTCCTCTATTGTGAAAAAAAATAAAAATCGTTTTCCTAACTTAACTGTTGCCATACAGTCCTACTACTTTGAGTTTACCTATAAATAAATTTACAGCAGCACAGCACGCAAGAAGTGATTGAGAGGGACAGAGTCATGAATAAAATGATTTATACAACCACTTAGTGTTTACACCGTGGACTACAAAACATACTGACTGCATGTGAGTCCTAAACAAATAATCAGATTTAACACTTGGCTAAATTTCCTGACTGACAGTGACAGTAAATGGAGTTCACTTAGAAAATGCAATCGGATTGTCCCAGAGGTTATTTCTAAGAAAGATCCATTTTGTAACGTTTTTATACAAACAAACCACTGCATTCCCATAGACAACATGCACTAGTATGAAAGTGTTGTGTACTGTGGGGCTTGTCTGCAATCTCAGCTGTATTATTAGTTATAAAACTGAACAACACTGCTGTCAGAATCACACAACCTAGTCATAAACATACTGACATGGTCCATGCACAAAGGCACCTGAATTCGACCAAGGTAATAGTGGATATTTAGTCTAAATAATTTACAGAGTTGGATTAGTAGAGGTATTTGGCAGATTTAGCTTATTCCAAAGTGTATGAGTGGATGGCTGCATATGTATATTTTTTGGATTATTAGATAATGTTTTATTTTCCTCTTGACAATAGTCAGTTTGTGCCAGTGGTTATAGTTACAAAATTCACTACAGCAGCAAGGCAATAGTGAATGTTCCTTCAGGAATCAAAGTGCACTTTTTGTTGTGCAGTGCATCATGTTTATATTTAAAAAGCTTTATGGTTTATTATACAATTGCATTGTTTCACAAAAAGTCACTGTAGTTTATGTGTGCATGTCTGTGTCAAACGTGACAGTTTCACAACAAAACTTAATATTTGCTGGTACTGTGTTTAAGATTTGTGAAACACTAGTCACTCATGGACCACACAGCTTAATCCTACATTTCCCATTGCTTGTAGTATGATCACAGCTTGATTGTCACTGCATTGACAATCACATGCACCCGTTCCCTTACCTTACTGTACCCGACCCTAACCTGACTAGACCATCATACAGTGCAGCTGGGAGGACAGTGCACCAGTTCAGGCATGGTTTTTGTGCACCACATGAGACAGTTTATCAAGTTTCTCAGCATATTCCCCACATCCCCTTTTCAATTACAGTGACTTGGCCAGTACAACCATTTGTGGCAAATTACAAGACATGCATATATATATAAATATATTTATATATATATATATATATATATATATATATATATATATATATATATATATATATACACACACACACACACACACACACACACACACACACACACACACACATACAGGCAGTGTACTGTTGCTGTCTACATCTGCCTGTGTTCCAATATGCTGCACTGCAGTTGGGAGTGGGGGCAGTCATAGAGGTTGTTGCCACTTTGGCTAGGATTGGGGCATGACACTATTTTGCATATGGGATAATGAAGGGATCTGGATGGGTGGAGCTTTGATTGTCGAAGTTTTTGTAGTATCTCAGTGAGGGGGAGTTCCTTTTGTTTTCTTCTGCATGTTTCTGTGATCTGGACCTATAGTAAGGCAGGGTTAGGTGTAGCCATCATAATTTCAAGAAGTATTGTACAGTACAGTACAGTGTTGGCCTGCCATATTTCATGCTCCACCATGTATGTCATTTAATTTCCTGGATGATAAGAGACTAACAGTGCATCCATAAATTTCCTCTTTCATTGCTTGATATATTCCACAGTTACAGTATCTGAATTTCTGAACCAAGCAATCCTTTTCATTTGCATACCTACTTCATACATGGCTTCTTCCATGTATGAAGATAGTTCAGGGAGTGCGAACATGTTTGCAAATTGAAAAAGGCTTTGGTATGTGACTTATTCCCTATCCCAGTCCTACACAACTGTGCATTTCATTGAAGAATTCCAATTCTACATTTTCCACAGCAGCTGCAAGCTGCATATTGGTGTGATTTACTGGTAAACATGTGACATTCTGAGACTCCTTAGTGCTAGTCTGAGAAAACTGTGACTGAATGACTGAAACTGCAGACTTACATATATCAAGTCTGAGACTACAATTTTCTAGAATATTTCCTTTTCTCCAAATTATGGTGATCTTAGAGCTGGTGTATATATCAATTTGTGTGGAGGGACTTGCCTTGCATAGTAGGGGATGTAGGGGGCTTTCCCCGTGGAAAAAAACAGCTTTAAGTAGAAGAGCAATGTGCAATATTCACTGCTCTCCCATATTTTCAGACCTGTTTTTTTCATAATTTTAAGGTTTGCCCATTCAAGTCTCAGAATTACAATAGGAAGCCAGATTTATTTGTTAGCAAGTTATTTGATTTTGTTGAACCCTGGTGAGAACTGGCATGTTCAATAAAGCTCTAGGCTTATTTGCTTTGGTACTGATTCTGGCATGCATGCTGCAGAGGAACAAAATGATCATCAGGAAAGTCTGTGTTGTCTCTAACACAAGGTTGTCTGTAACACAAGGTGTAACAAAGGGTTTCTGTTGTTCTACTCCACACTTCCCACTGTGTATTACTTTTTATTTAATTTATTGTAATTTGCAGAGATCATGAAAGGTGTCACAATTTGCAGAGGTCACATAAGGTGTAAAGCAACCAGGGTATTAAATGTTAGCAGCCTAAAGGCAGGTAGAATTTTAAATGTAAGAGACTCAAAATAAAAATACTTATTTTTATGGGATGGTACACTTCAGGGGTATATGTTTGCCAGCTGTGAAACTTGATATTTTTTTTAAATGAAGAATGGAGAAGAAAGTGTTCACTCATTAAAACCATGCATATTTAGGATGTTGTCACTCACACTGTCTCTCTCTCCCTCTCTACACCCCCCCCACACACACATACAAAATATAAAGCCGACCATCTAAATAAACACAAAAAACACAATGAACACTTTCCCATTCCACACTGTATGGAGATAACCGTTCCCCATCGTCGGCTTTTTGAAAGTCGATCATATGGTCTCGGCCATATGAAAGTTGACTTTGTGAAAAGGTGACCATGTGAAGGGGACCCGTATATATATATATATATATATATATATATATATATATATATATATATATATATATATATATATATATATTTATGGGTGAACTTTATAATTTTGAAATACTGAAACTCTAATAAATAGCTGATAAAGCTTTAATATGATGTACGACATACCAAAACTGTAATGGCATATCTGTGCTTTTCCTGACCCGGAAATATCGGTGCTGTTTACACTACAATGGAATCACAGAAAGGCAATAAGGTTTTCATAATAGATGGTTATGTTTACCACCTAGAACGAAAAGCTCCCAAAAGAAATTACTGGCGCTGTAAGTGGAAAATGTCAATGAAATGCAAAGGTAGGCTAATCACAACCCCTGTACCTAATGGTGAACGACTTTGTAAAACAGTGGATATGCATACTGGTGATCCCACGGAGGTTGACAGATATGCTCTGTGTGCTGAACTAAAGCATAGATCAGCTGTGTCCAGAGATTCACCCTATTTACTTGTTGAGGATGCATTAGCATCCAGTTCTTTAGATGTTGTGCCAAATCTCTGCAGCTGACAAGCTTTACTGCAACAAGTAGGAAGGGTTAGAAGGACAGCTACAACACAGAAAACCAGGAGAAATATCACTTTACACACACTAAATATACAGAAGTACCCCATTAAAAGTGGCATGTTTGTTGACAAAACGTGTAGCGGATGCTACTGGTCAAAATATAGTCATAGTCTTGAGCACAGTGAATAATTTGTACGATCTAAGCCACGCTTCTATTTGGTTGATGGATGGCACCTTCTTTTACAAATGTGTCATTTGCAGGCAGTTGTATAGTATCCATGGCCCATTACGTCATGATGGCTATAGCAAATAAGTTCCCTTGTTGTATTGCCTAATGAGTAAGAAGTCACTTCGAGCGTATAATGCTATGTGGGATTCTGTATTCCAGCTAATGGAAGAGCAGGGCTTTGAGATATGTCTGCGTTATGAACTTTGCGACTTTGAAATCACCGCAATGAAAAGAATCAGAATAAATTTTAATGGAGTGAAATCAAAAGGGTGTTTATTTCATTTTGGCAGAAATGTCTGGCAAAAAGTGCAGCAACTTGGTTTGACACACTTATACAACAACAATATCAGGTGTCAGATAGCAGTTAAATGTTTGATAGCTCTGGCTTTCCTTCCAGAAGAAGAGGTGGTACAAGCATATGATGATCTGAAAGATACATACCCTGCAGAGGGGCAAGATCTTATTAAGTACTTTGGAGACTGCTCTGTTTTGGGAAGGAAGAGAAGGTTTACTACAAGGTCTGCATGTGTTTCGCGTTTTTCTCCACTTTTTCCAGTTAGTTTTTGGAACGTCTATAAATTGAACACGTTATTCTTGCCTCAAATGCAAAACTCAGTTGAGGCATAGCACTGTAGGATTAAGTGTGTTTCATTGGGAGCCAAGGCAACTGATTTATCAATATTGATGAAGAAGTTGGCAAGAGAACAGGATAGGATGGACAAATTGAAGAAATGCCTTGCTAGTGGATGTCCACCCACTCTGAACAGACATAGACTGATGTTTCATCATAACAAGTTTGAAACAATATTGTCCAATCAGGAAGCGTATTCTACTATAGATTTCCTGAAAGCAATTGCTCGAGTACTACAAATGTGAGTCCTAGAACGAGTGGATTGATTAATATGTAATGCATTATCAGAATTTCAGGCTGTACTGCACTAAATACACAATGTTTATATTGCGAGGTGATTTAAAAAGGTGAAATGTTACAAAATATAAAAAAAGACGTTGCAGTAAATATTTTTGCGATTTTGAGACAGGCATTCTGAGATTTGTAGTTGCTAGATTTCCCTTTTGTGAGCTTTTTGGATTGTAAATTTCGAAATACTGAAATTTGGGATTTCAGTATTTCGAAATTATAAAGTGAACCCATATATGTACATATGTATATGTACTTACGTATTATCGCAACCAGATTTTTGCGGTAATAGCACTTGCTTCCCGATCATGACAAATGTTTGTTAATGTTGTTAAAATGTAATATAGTGTGTTTTCTTTTAACAGTACACCTTATTTTCTGGACTGCTATCGATACAATGTGCAAGACATGCTGTTGTTCTTTCTTAATGGTGTTTACTGGCACATCGTTCAATGGGCAGACTTGCAGGAAGCGACACGGGTGCCAGTAGAAAGAACAACAGCATACCTTGCATGTTGTACTGATAGCAGTCCAGAAAATAAGGTGTATTGTTAAAAGAAAACACTCTGTATTACATTTTATCAACATTAACAAACATTTGTCATGATCGGGATCCAAGTGCTAAGAGGCATTGTGTTTGATTTCCAAATAAAATCAGTTCAGTCATGTCATATAAGTTGGAATTGGGGGAAAAAAGGGCCAAAACATTGCAGCGAGAGTGCCAAATTCAAAAAAGATGCATATATCTCTGATCCAACAACTTTCCACTATGCTTAAAAAATCCACAACCCCTTGTTCCCAGTAAATAAATAACCGCATTCCTCAGAAGCCTGAATACCTGCTGTTAATGGCAAGCCGCTACTGAATGCCTTAACCAATTCTTGCATTCAGCTATGGCGGTAAAGGATGCTACAGCAGCCCTGACAATTGAAGCCAAACTGGAAGGAATGTACGTAGAATGGCCGTTATTTCACAGCATGGGCTGACAAAGAACATTCCGTGGGCGGCCTTGCAATGCAGCGACATGCTGCCACCAGTAAAGAGCATGAAGAAACAACAACAGTATGTTGTGTACTTTGTGTTGGTAGCACTCTGGAAAACAACCTATTTTGTTAAAGAAAACACACAGTTTTCCATTTCAAGCACATTAACTTGCACATTCACTGATCCGGAAGCAACCACTGTTGTCGTGAAAATCTGGTTGCGATAATACGTAAGTATAGATATATATATATATATTTATATATATATATATATATATATATATATATATATATATATATATATATATATAGGTTCGCTTTCAAATATCGAAGACCAGAATTCCAAACTTTATTTTAGTGAGGTCAAAATGACGAAAGTTTAAATCCTGAACCATGGACTTTTTTCTAGGGCAAGTAAACACTTGCCCATCTGGGGAAATATGCCCTTTTCCTCACTGCAGTGTAATCCTGGAGTTGGTATGTATAGTTAGGGGGCTGTGGGGGGTGTAGCTCCCCACCTAGGTGGGTTTCAGAAGGTTCTGAGTGTACTGCGTTGTTTTGAGCAAGCGTTTATTTGTCCTGGGTAAAATTTTTTGGTTCCGGATTTTAAGTTTTGTTATTTTTGTCTCATGAAAATCATGTTTGGGATACTGGTCTTTCGATATTTGAAAGTAGATCTATATATATGTATATATATATATATATATATATATATATATATATATGTGTGTGTGTGTATATATATATATATGTATATATATATATATATGTTTGTGTATATATATATATATATATATATATATATATATATATATATATATAGATATATATATGTGTGTGTGTGTATATATATATATATATATATATATATATATATATATATATATATAAATAAATAAAGCCATCTTTCCACAACCCCTTGGTCCCATTTTTGTACATAAGGCTGGGATATCACTTCAACAGTGACAATCATCTAAAGACAAGTTTCATACTGGCAGGTGGCTAGCCCTGCCATAGTTGTTCGCCCTTACCAAACATATGCACAAGCACACACATAACTACCACCAATTTAGAGTATGTAATCTACCCACTGCATGTCTTTGGAATTTGGGAGGAAAAAAGAGCACCCAAAAAACACACACATGAACACAGGCAAACTCGATAGAGAAATCATTCCAGCTGAGAATCAAACCAGAGAACCTCTTGCTGTGAGGTAGCTATCCACTGTGCCACTAGGCCACCTAGATAGATAGATAGATAGATAGATAGATAGATAGATAGATAGATATATATTATAGATAGATAAACAGGTAGATAGATATTTTTATATAATTATTTATATACTAGTTTCAAAGACATGCAATCACGTTTGGCTCCATGACCCGAAGAGATGGATCCCTTACTGTCACCAAGATCACTAAGGTCATATTAGCAGCCCCAGCACTGAAGGAGCTATGCAAGGATGAGGGAGAGGGATGGAGGGTGTGGCTTGTTATATGCATAGGAATAACCAAAAGAGGCTAAACAGAGCAACCTTCATATGCATAGTCATTAAATATAGAGATAATATGCAATATGATTATATGTTATTCATTGCCATGTATAAAAAAAGAATCTGTGGATCATGGATGACATTACTAAAGCAAAATCTGTTTATGGATAACGGACATTCATAGGATCATATGATCATAGGATCATAGGAAGTTACTAAGCTAATGGCCCTTGGGCCCTTACAAGCCTAGCCAAGTTCTATCCTTATTTCCACAATCAGCACCTATTGCCCCTTTCCAAGAGGGAAACAGGTGGAACCCCAAGAGTGCATTTACATTTACCCATCCAATCATCCAGATTGTGTTTGAAGTGAGCCAATGAGGTGTTCTGTTTGACATGAAGTGGGAGTCTGTCCCAAAGATGTGGTAACCTCTGGGAGACAAATCTGATCCTCTAGCAAGTTCTATTAATGTCCCATACCAGTTTAAGGTCTTTAGAGTGAGTAATCCATGTACCGTTTGACTTGTAGATAGGCAGCATTTCAAATAAAGCAAGGTCAGAGATCGCCTTGTATGAAAGGCAGAGATCCACTCTGAGTAGTCTGTATGAAACAGAAAAAGTGACTGATTTCAGATGATCTGCATAGGACAGATACTGAAGACCTTGAATTTTCTTTGTGAGGAACTTATGTGGTCTCTCCAATTGCTGCATATGCTTTGGAAGATACATACCAAAAGGGACATTGCAGTCAATTATTGGCCTGATGAAGGAAGAGTGCAGGGAGGATATAACTTCTTTTTTTTTCTGGATGCAATACCTGTACTTATGAAATGAACACTATGGAATGCCCTTCTTACCACTGTGGAGACATGGAGATCAAAGGTAAGGTTGTTGTTAACCTGTGTTCCCAGGTCTCTCACCACTGAGTGCGTACTTAGAGTGTTGTTACTGATGTGGTAGTAAGCAGGAACATCACTCTTACCAAAGGGGTTGATAATACCTTTTTTTGCTTTGAGTTTAAAGCCATGACTTTGGCACCAATCATTTGTTTGTGTAAGATCCTCTTGTAGGATGCTGACATTGTTAGGATAGTCTATGACTGCTCCCAGTTTTCAGTCATCAGCAAACTCCATCAGCTACAGACCTTTAGTTTTTGCTTGTACTTTGGAAAAATAGGTTCCAAAGAGTAGAGGTCCAATGATTGATCCCTGTGGAAGACCACTTGTTACAGGTCTGCTGTTGGAGGTAGATTCCCCTATTTTGACTATATAGGTTCTATCACTGAGCCAGTTAATAACCCATCTAATGATATACCTAGCTGGGTGAGTTTGTTAGTAATGCCTCATTGGGGATAGTGCCAAAGCCTTGGCTAAGTCTAGGTAGGCTGTATGTACAGAATTACCACCAGACAGGGCCTTGGTGACTGTCTCAAAGAACTCCACCAGGTTTAACAGGCATGATCTCCCTTTGACAAATCCAGTCTGAGTAGGGTCAAATGTTTGGAGATTACCTATATCTTTGTTGATAAGGTCCATGATGATTCACTCTATGGCCCTGCAGGTAAGGTTAGTCAGGCTAATATGTCTATAGTTTCCAGAGTCAGTGGAAGCACCACCTTTGTACAAGGGGATAATGTTGTCCATTTTCCATTCAGCTGGGATGAAGCCGGTGGTTAGACTATGATTGAAAAGAGTGCCCAATGGTGTTGCTTATTCTTGTTGGAGTCATGTAGGATGCAGCCTTGGATGTTATCAGGTCCCATAGATGCTGTGTTTTTGGCTGGTGTTTATTACCTGCCCTTTAGGTAGGGGACAGGTGATAGAGATGTAATGGGGTATGTGTGGTGGGGACAGGGGTGTGAAGTTTTCACAGAACCTGTCAGATAACAGGTTAGTTATGTCCACAGGCTCAGTATATGTGATATCATTAGCTACCAGTTCCACACAAATCTGGGCCTTCCTTTTAGGTTAAGAATATAACTAAAGAATGCCTTATTGTTGTCCTTAGTTGAGGAAGCTAATTTGCATTCGTAATTTGCTTTAGAGGACTTCACAGGAAGTCTACTTTGCTTGTTTAAGCTGAGGAGGTAGTGTTTCCAGTGTTGGGCTTGCTCCCTCTTACTCTTAGACAGCGATTTCTTCCTCTTATTGTAAACCCTGTTAATAACAGTTATCCACCATGGAGATTTGCTCTTCCTTCTGGAGCTTGTTTTGGTCTTATCAGGTATGGCCAAGTCAATGCAGTTATACAGGTGTTTGTATAAAGCATTGATGTAGAACTCCACATAGTTGCCAGTTCCATCTGAGGGGAGAGGTGCAGTGAAACTATTTATACCATCCCATAAGAGGTTATAATTTGCTTTGGAGAAGTTTTTTAGTTTAGTTGCTGCTAGGTGGGGGTCAGGTGTGATAGTTTATTTGAATTAGACTGATTCGTGGTCAGATATCACCAGGGAAGACCTCACAGTGGGGATGCTACAGTAGTCCCCATATTGGTAAGCACCAGATCCAGGATGTTGGCACCCCTTGTGGGGGTGTCAACCAGCTGGTCTAGGGCATCGGAGTTAACAAAGTCGAGGAACATTTGGGCAAGCAAGTTTGAGCACAAGTAATTTACCCAGTCAATGGATGGGTAGTTAAAGTTGCCCAAAGCCATGGTGTGTGGATATATCTTGATAGACTCAAGTAGATCCAAATAGGCAGAGTGGGTGTTCTAATTCATGGAGGGGTCCTATAGCTGGCAATGGCTTGAATAGGTTTCCTACCCACAGTTAATTCCACCTGAAGTATCTCCAGGGAATCATACTGTTTAACCAATCTGGAGGTGTATTTATCTTTAATGAATATTGATACACTGCCTCTTTTAGTTTTCATGCCTTCCATTTGTGGTCTGAACATGTGGAAGGAGGTCTAACCCAGTATGGCTGGGGTGCTGTCCACAGCCTTGAACCAGGTCTTCGTGACTGCACAAATATGTGCATCTCCCAATGTGAGAACTGCTTCCAGAGAGTGTAGTTTCATGTTAAGACTCCTAGCATTTAGCAGCATAACCTTTAGGTTGTTTTTAGATGGAGTTTGTACATTGGGAATTTTGTCCTTGAGACACTGCCTAAAAAAAGACACTATGTGCAGGAGCCTTAGCCAGTAGCCAAAATCCCAGGGGTGACAGATGAAACCATCTCTGGCAAAGCATTGAGGTTTGTCGATCATGTCATCCCAGGCTGAGAGATACTGGATCCCTTTAGAATGAAACCAGAAACTAAGCCAGTTATTGAAGTCAATCATTTTCTGTTTGTATTGAGGCATCATCCTAAATGAAGGTAAAATGCTGCTTAAGATTAGGGACATATCTGCCTGAGAAACATAGTCCAAGAGCTCAGTCATGCCTTTCTTCATATAGTCCAGAGAGGTACATCTCAAGTTGCTCACACCAACATGGGTTATGACGGAGTCATAACAGTACCTGTTGCTGAGAGACGTAAGTGCATGTGTGATATGGTGTATCCGGGCACCTGACAGACAGCTGACCATAACCTTTTCCTTATCCAGCCTTATGAAAATGACAGCTGTGTGTCTTGCGATGGAATCACCTATGACTAATATGTCTGATTTTGTGTTTTGCCTTAAGGGCTTGACAGGTGAGACACTGATGCATGAGCTATTATGTGTATTGTGTTCTGCAGAGGAAGTATTATGTGTAGCGTGTTTGTGTTTGGGAGGTCTCTGGTGTTTAGGTATGTTTCTGGTTAGGACCTCTGCATATGTAGGTATGTGTGATGTTGGTTCATGTGGAGTAGGAGATGAGGTGTGCAGGCTGACAACATGCTCATTGTCATATGTACTGACTGGTGTGTGAAAGAGCGTGGATTCAAGGTTCTTAATATAGTTGCATCTCTCACATTATTTATTTATTTATTTTACATTTATTTACCAGGGATGTCCAACTGGACAGATGTCTCCTTTTTCAGTGGAGGCCCGGGGAGAAAGGCTCCAGAAACAATTACTAACATACAATGCATAAGATATTTACATTAGCATTGTGGTTTACACATGTTGAGTTTGTGTGGACTAGGAGTCGAAGGTTGTCAGTGAACATGAGGCAGTTGCTACACTGTCTCAGGATTCCCATGTCAACCAAGCTGGCTGGAGAAACTGTGGGAAATTGTCCATCCATAGTGTTAGGTAAATTTAAATAATCAGGAAAAGAGGTCATACTTAGGAATGACTAGTGGGTGAAAGGTTTGTTTGTACCTCTGAGGTGTTCCTCCTGGCAGTAGAACAGAGTTGTGAAAAACCTTTGGAGGACCACAAGCAAAGTGCTAAGGGAAAATTTAACAAGCAAAATGTTTGCGTCTATAACCACCAACAGTAACCACCACTACGCTACAGTGCATGATGGTGTGCTACACGCAAACAAACACAAATGCGGGGCTTAAATAAAACAAGAAATAACCGTTTGAACTCAAACTAACCAATAAGGATGCTATCTCTGAGTGCTAGTCCAATCACCCTCAATTAGATGGGACCCAGACAGCACTCTCCTCCCATAAGGGTATAGAAGGGCCTTCACCAACAAAGATAGCTTTGATTTGATGCTCAGAAGTTGCAAAATATACTCATAAACAGCAAACCTGGATCTTGTCTTTGCTACAGCTGAACTAGTACAGTATACAGTAAAATGCGGCAAACAGCAGTTCAGACAATTCAAACATAAGGATGCAAATACAAATTAAAAGTGCAATATAAGAGCAAAAACAGACACTTATAGTTAGTTGGAAGCAATGGATGCCTCAGATCTTTCAGTATCTCAGTGAAGAGCTGGATTTAGTGCTCAGGTGATACCAAACAGTCTAGAGTCAGCAAGTATGAACCTAACCTATTCTATAAAATGCAGAAGTACTAGAAATTCAAAATGTATAAATCACAGCCACAACAGCAAAAAAAAAAAAAAAAAAAAATTTAAAAAAGCAGCAATTCAGTAGAAAACTTTTCCCAAAGTACAATGTAGGCTTTAAAATGCATATTTTTTTCAGTTCTTTTAGTGTTCAAATTATATCAGACAGTTTAGATTCAGTCTAAATTCAGCAAGCCTGAATCTAGTCTATGCTATAAAATATAGAAGTACCAGAAATTCAAAGTGCAGAAAATTGCAGTCACAACAGCAAAAAAAAAAAAAAAGTTTAAATAAATCGACAACTCAGTAGAATACTCCCACAAGAGTGTAGACCATAAACTGTCCTGTTGTGAAATAACTGGTTTAGAACCCAAGAGCTTAAACCAGAACCAAGTCACTTAGAATAACAGGCACAATAAGACTTTACCAGCAATTCCCAGCTTAAAAGGCTGTAGGCCACACTCTCCCTTCCAAAGAGTCTAGACCACAAACCTTCCTAATATAAAATAACTGGTTCTGGAGCCCAAGTGCTTAAGCCAGAACTAAGAGACTTTAGAATAACAGACACAATAAGACTTTAACCAGCAATTTTCAGCTTAGAAAAATGTATGCCATCCTCTCCTGCCACAAAAGTTTAGACCACACATCTTCATAATGTAAAATAACTGGTTTTGAACCCAAGTGCATAAACCAGAACAAAGACATTTAGAATAACCAGCACAATAAGCCTTCACCAGCAATTCCCAACTTATAAGGGTGTAGGCCACACTCTCCTGCCACAAGAGTTTAGACCACAAACCTTCTTAATGTAAGATAACTGGCCTGAAGCCCAAGTCCTTAAACCAATACTAAGAGGATTAAAATAACAAATAGAATTTAACCAGGCTACTAACAAGCAGTAATAAATGCAGCAGAATAATTGCAATTGAACACTTTTAAGAACAAGCAGCAAAGGAAAAATAAAGTAATAAAGTAGGAAGAGACACAAATACAGTAAAAGCAGCAGAATAAAGTGTATTTTTTATTCTGAAAAAGGGTAAACAAAAGATAATTCAAGGTTTGCAAACTAAGGGGGTGGATCTTCCCAAATGATCTCACTGTACTCAGTAGAATGAGATGATGCAATGGGACGGGGAGGAGTGTCCAATATCAAATTTATAGTAGAGGCGGGCATCTCAAAAAACACCCAGTTTTGAGAATACAACAACAGTTGGGCAGGTGAGTGGGAAAAGTAAAATGGAGATAGAGATCAGAACAGAAGTAAGGATTCCAGCAATATCAAGAATCCTTGTAACCCTGTTCACTAACCCTGAGAAATGTTTACAACACACAAAAACTTTGCAAAACTTAGACATTTTTTTGGCAAACTCAGAACAGCTTTTGCAGAATGCTGTTAAAACAAAAACTTAAGAGCAGTATAGTAGATTAAGTTTCTTTAACAAGTGCAAGCTAAAAAACAGTGATAAATTCAAAAATATATATAAATGCAGCACAGAATTGTTAGATATCACTGAAACAGTTAGAGCAAATGCAAAAAAATGTATATACTTATATTGCTTTTGTATTCCAAGATAGTTTTAGAAGCAATCCAAATCTTGCAGCCACAGGTGAACAGCCAGGCACAAGGAAGCTTTGAATAAAAGAGCGGAATCTTATAAAATGTAATTCTTTTATACCAGCAAGATGAAAGACTTTCTAAAGTTAAACCCTCAGGATAATCAGATAAAAACACAGAAAGCGATGGACCAGAAGTTCCCATTTAAAATGGAGACTGAAATCAGAACAGAAGTAAGGATTCCTGCAATATTAAGAATGCTTGTAAATAAGTTCACTAACCTTGAGAAATGTTCACAAAAGCTTTGCTAAACTTAGAAGTGTTTTGGCAAAATCAGAACAGCTTTTGCTGCATATTGTTAAAACTACAAAATAAGAGCAATACAGTAGATGGAGTTTCTTTAACAAGTGCAGGCTGGAAAATAGTGACAAATTTAATTTAATATATAAATGCAGCACAGAATAGTTAAATATCACTGAAGCATAAATTGCTGAAAAGCAGCAAACTCAGAAAAAAACATTGGAAAATATTTATCTTCAAGACCCATCACAAATGACTTTGAAAGAACCAAACATGGTAAAAGAATTTAAGAATGCATAATGTAATAGATATGAGGCATCACTTATTCTGGCTCTAAGAACAAATAATGCATTCACTAAGTAGGATCAACAGTTCCTCTAGAACATAAAGAAATGGTCAGACTGATGAATCATGCAGCCCTTTTCTGTGATCAGAAAATGTATGTTTCTTTATTTAGGTTTCTATAAACTACTGTTCAACCTATCACATAGAGAGATAACCTGTGTTCATAATAATACATCAAATCACAAAACTGCATGGAGTAAAGCAACACAGACACAGATACACAAGCATGCACATACACATGCATTCACATATGCATGTGCACGCACTCACACACACACACACACACACACACACACACACACACACACACACACACACACACACACACACACACACAATAAGAAAAAATATATTATGTTTCAGAGAGGGATCTTTGCCCCATAAGTCTCAGTTTAATTGAAAACTCCACCTTTAAACTGCAAATTTATGTATTTTCCATTATATCTTAGTATTCTGTGATATAGCAATATACCAAAATCCCTTTAATCACCTCTGATTACATTATTTATTTTACCACTAAATGGCCAACACAGGGTCCCTAATTTAATGTGATCCTGCTTTACAATTTCTGTATCTCTTTCTGTTAATCCATTTCAAGTTCTCTATATGATTCAGTGTAGATATTAGGAAGCATGCTTTTCATTTTCATTTAGATAAAAAGCAGTAGCGTGAGTCATTTGGAACCCATTGCAACCTGACTTTAATTTTTATTCTGAATTACCTTGATCTGTGGAATTCAGAAAGCATCTTCTAACCTTTTTCATAGTTAATTTTGAAATCTTCACAAAACAAACTAGATAAATTGCAGTATTCTCAAAGGCTATGAATTTGTAGTCTTTCAACCACTTGGAGTATCTCTGCCACATTGTTTATTAGCAGTCAAGCTTGCCTGTGCACTGAAAGACCCTTTTTCTTGTTCATGTGTACCTGATAACTATTACATCTTGGAAGGCACATGTAAGCTACTTGTGTTCATATTATATATAATAGAAATGTGCATGCCTCTGTCAGTGCACGGGCCTAAGGGTCAGAGCTGCTAATGCACTGCCTCCTAGCTCTCCAGTATTCGTCCATCAAGACAACAATAGGCAGCAGAGGAGACCCTGAAATAGAGAAGCACACAGCATCTAAATGCAGAATGAATATTTCACCCTGGTCATGATCATCACCACCCACTCTCTATGGCAGATGATAACAGGATCTTTCTGGCACTTGAAGCATGGGGCATCCAGTGTGGATGACCCAGTGGATGCATGCCACCCAATTTAATATGGATCTCAAGAAAGGAGAATAAGGGACTGTATGGACTTACCTGGTACTAACCCAGTAAAAGAGGTTTAAATGAATGTTGGGATCATTCCTGTTTAATGTTTTATGGTCATTTGGCTCCCTAATGAAATTTTGAGACTCTATTTCTTGGGTCCCTAGAGATCCTGGGCTTGTTTATCTACTACTTTGCAACATTGTAACATTGATATACTCTTACTAATTCTAGGACATCCCACCATCTCGCCGTTCATTCTTACAATGATGGGTTCAGAGCCGATTGTCGGCTCTGACTCACCTGAATACACATCTGAAAGACTCAAACTTGGCTCGTGGCAAGTAGGTATCCCATAATGCAGTGGTGTAACTCCCCAGATATATATATGCTATCCCCAATGGAAGGGAAACAAACTGAAGCAAGGAACTCCTGAAGGTAGTAAAACATCCACCAGGTCCACAAGGAGTCTTTGGCAGGGGGAAGGAGGGAGGGTTCATAAGAATGAATGGCGAGATGGACAACAAATATGGAACGTTATGGTGAGAACATAACTTCTTTAGGTTATATTGTCTATCTCGCCTTCATTCTTACAATGATGGGACAGTGTCCCTAGCACCTTTTCCCTGGGTGGCTCAGAAGAGTACACCTTTAAGCACCATGGAACCAAAGGAGGCCCTATCCCTGGATGCCAAATCCACTTTGTAATGCATGATAAATGTATGAGGAGTGGCCCAGGTAGCTGCTGCACAAATATTTTCCATAGGAATTCTGGCCTGAAAGGCAGAAGACGTGGCCAGTGCTCTAGTGGAATGAGCCTTAACCTTAAATGGTAAATCTCTGTTATTTGAGGTACAGATGAATGTAATGCAGTTTGAGAGCCAGTTGGAAAGACTAGGTTTTGAAACTGAGCTACTGTTTTTTGCACAACTGGTCAGATTTTCTAAAATATTTTGTCCTATGCAAATAGAATCTGAGATGTCTGTGAACGTCCACTTGATGTAATTTGTATTCTGCCTTGTTGCTGTGATTAGGAAAAACACTGGAACCTAAATAGATTGATTTATGTTAGTTGAAGAAAAGATTTTAGGTAAAAGGGATGGATTAGTTCACAAGGATACCCTATCCTTATGAAATATCAAATATGGTGGTTTGATAGATAGGGCTTGCAACTCTGATACTCTTCTTGCAGATGTTATAGCCAATAGAAAAATGGTCTTCCAGGAAAAGAACTTGAGTTCTGAAGATAAGGAGGGTTCAAAAGGTGGTAACATCAGGTAAGATAGAGCAAAATGTAAATCCCGAGGAAAAAGGGGTCCCTTAAAGGGAGGTCTTAATAAGGAGGCACCTTTCAAGAAGGCTCAACACAACCTGTGTGACATTAAGTTCAAGGTAGGATCACCAATGTGGAAATTTGAGATTGCAGTGAGTTGTACTCCGATGGAAGCTGCAGCTGAACCCTGTTTTAAGAGTTCCACCAAAAATTCCAAAATAGAGTGAATGGGTGCAGAAAGGGGGTCAATATTCCTGTTTTGAGCCCAGAGGGAAAACCTTTTCCATTTGCTAGAATACAGTTTTCTGGTGGAAGCTTTATGAGAGGACATCAAGATATGTTTAACTGTTGGTGTGAAATTCTGAAGCCTGACTAGATTGAGAAGTGGAGCAGCCAAGCTGTCAATTTGAGGGTGTGGAGAGAAGGATGAAGTGCACGTGACATATGTGTCAGCAGGTCTGGAACTGGTTCCAGAGTCCAAGGCTTCTGCTGAAGATGAGGCCAAAGGAAGGGGAACCAAACTTGATGAGGGCATTAAGGAGCAATGAGAATCATCTTGCTTCCCAAGGACTGTGCTTTGTGAATGACTCTGGGTATGAGAGGAAATGGAGGAAAGGCATACAGAAGTTCCGAGGGCCAATCATGAGTAAGTGCATCTCTTGGGTATCCCCTGGAGGGGGTATTAGGGTAAAGTAGTTGCTGCACTTGGCATTCATGGGAGTGGCAAAAAGATCACAGCAAGGCAGACCCCATGTTCAGAAAATCCTTTTCCCCACATTCTGATTGAGAGACCACTCATGAAGCATTAAAATTGCCCTGCTCAGCTTGTCTGAAATCACATTGGACTTCCCCGGAATGTGCATTGCTATTAGAAAGTGCTGGGAAGAAACTGCCCATTGCCAAACTCTAAGGGCATCACAACAAAGAGGATAAGATCTGGTTCCCCCATGCTTGTTTATATACCAAACCACAGACATATTGTCTGACTGTATCAGAATTGTCCCTATAGGGAAAGAGTTGTGAAGTGCTTGCAATGCAAGAAGCACTGCTCTCATCTTTAAGACATTTATATGCAAGTGAGCCTCATGTTCTTGCCATATAACTTGGACTGTTCTCCCCAGATAATGCACCCCACCCTATCTAGGAAATGTCCGTGGTCACCGTAGCTATGAGTTGTTGTGGAACAAAGGGTCTCCCTATAGTCACATGGCTGGAGTGTATCCACCATCTTAAGTAATTTTTGCATGATTCCATTATCCTGATCGGGTGAGACATAGGAAGCTCTTGAAGTGACCATTGGGAGGACAGCAGCCATCGAAGGATCCTCATGTGCATTCTGACAAAAGTAACCAGTGTTATTGTGGAAGCCATTGTCCCTAATAATCTTAGAACTATCTTTGCTTTCACCTTGGTTTGGGGTCAGAAGATAAAGTATCTGCTGTCTGAGTGCTGCAACTCTGTCTGTTGGAAGATGTACCATAGAAGCGGTGTCTAGATCTGTGCCTATAAATGTAATATGTTGACAGGCCAACAAGGCAGATTTTTGAAAGTTGACTGTAATACCCAACTGAGTGCAAACGTCCAAAGTCAGATCCTTGGCTTGTTGGAGTAGATGCTTGGTGGTGGCAGATAAGAGCCAGTTGTCTAGATAGGGAAACACTCAGAATCCTAGACACCTCGGGTGAGCCATGACTACTGCCATGCATTTGATGAACACTCTGGGGGCTGTAGTGAGACCAAAGGGCAGAGCTTGGAACTGATAATGACTGGCTCCCAGCCAGAAGCGTAAGTACCTTCTCGATGCCCTGTCTATTTTTATTTGGTAGTAAGCATCTTGAAGGTCTATTGAGCACATCCAATTGTCTTTCCCTAAAAAGGGAAGTATAGACTGCAGTGTCACCATTCAGAACTTTGACTTCTTGACAGATTAATTTAATTTGCTTAGGTCTAATATGGGTCTCCAGTCCCCTATTCTTTGTGGCACCAAAAAGAATCTTGAGTAAGTTCCAAATCCTATTTGGTCTGTGGGGACTTCTTGGATGACTCTTTTGTGCAGCAACATTTGAATCTCTATAGTTGCTTGCTCCCTTAGATGGCGTGGAACATGTGGGATTATTCTAGTCTGTGGAGCAGGATTGAAAAAGGGAATGGAATATTCTCTGGATATTATTCTTAGTACCCACTTGTCTCTTGTGATAGTTTGCCAGGCTTCTGGTTAAATAGATAAATGCCCCCCAACTGCCTCCAGAGTAGAGCAGTCAGGCCTCCTTTGAGGAGCACTGATAAGGGCATCTGCAAAAGGAATCAAAGTCACCCTGGTTCTGCGGGCCCCCTCTGCCTCTTGGGTGGCGTCTACCGTTGTTACCTCCCCCTCTGCCCCTGGAGAAGGAATCATCCCATGCATCCTGGAAAACTCTGGGATCTTTTGAACCACATTTTCCCACTCTTCTGACCTTTAGGATAAGGTCTTGAAGGTACAGAGAGATGTACTCCAACGGCAGAGAGGTTTTTCCTTCCTGCTTGCTTCGGGTGAGAGTGTCTTTTACTTTGGGGTCCAAAGAGTGAGGAACCATCAAAAGAGGTATTAGTAAAAGTAGACTTAAAAGGCTCCACAAAATTGCACAAGTGCATCAAGGAGTGTCTCCTAAGGGAAACTCCGGAACCCGCTGCCCTGCTCGCGTCATCAGCTGCATATAATAGCCTCATGGAGGAGTTGACAATGGAATTTAAGGTGGATAGCTGGGAAGAGACCTTCTCGTTCACCCCCACAGCCAATGTACCTTGTAGAGTATCTCCTAGTTCTTTCAGGAGATCTCTCTGTATCCTTGTGAGGTAGTTCAGTGATCAAAGAGTAAAGGTCGCTGATGAAAAGACACGCTTCCTGCATCTGTCCATCGTTCGAGAGTCTTTATTGGGAGGATGAACAGATGAGAATGTCTCTGAAGGTTCCTTCTTGGTGCCTGCTGCCACCAGCATAGCATCTACAGGTGCCCCCTTAGTGAGGAAATCCTTTCCCAAAGGAGCTGATAAGAATTTGTTTGGCCTCCGAGGGACTGGTTCCATTGTGTCAGGTGACTCCCATGCCTTTCGACTAACCAGATCCATTAGCTCATTAAAAGATGGATACACCCAGGAGGCTGAAGGTTGAGATCCAAAAGCCTTCAGGTACACTGACTCTTCATCAGAAGGCGTGGTGGCCTGCCAGCCACCTCTCTGCTTCAGGTTCTCTAGAATATCTGCAAATGAGATACCATCAGAGGACGACTGTGGGGACCCTTCTGACTCCTCAAGGTCAGTGTCTGAAGTGACAGACTCATCTGGAGAGTCTATATGCTTCCTTTTGCAAGTTCTCTTCCAAGGTGGCTCCTCAGAAGGGTATTCTGGGGAGGCTTCAGAGGAGAGTGGTTTGCCCAATGAGGGATCCTGAGACTCTGGATCTCTGCTGTCCTGTGGAATGGGTGGTGCCAAGACAGTAGCCAGTGCCTTAGGGGGACAAGTGCTGGTATCCTTATGTGGAGCTGTATGGGCCGACAGCATACTCCTCATCAGCTGAAAGGTGGATCCCACCAGCGCCAAAGACTCCCACGGCTCCAAGGAGACAGAGGAAGCCACCAGAACTAGCGAAATCAGACCCGAGGCCAATGTAGGAGCCGAGCTAACCTGGGCTGGCACTCCAAGGAGCAGGCTTGGCACCAAAGATGATCGGGGCCAAGAATCCCCCTCGGGGTTGACCAGGGAACTCTGGCTCCCAGACTCTCCAGATGATGCCGAGAGTGTCGGAGCAGAAGTTGGCTCCATGAACAGTGAAGGGGGTCTTGAAATCAATGGATCCACAGTAAGTGGTACCAAGCACTTGGCTCTGAAGGTCCAGCTTGGCTTGGAGGAGGAACAACAGTGGGTATGATTGGTATAGTAGGTTCTGGGACCAAATGGGTCAGAGCCAAAAATAATTTGTTTAGCGCCGGCGACTTCAAGAGTCTGCACACCACCCACTTCATGTCATCGTCATATAAGCTCCTGGTGGACCTGGAGGATAGGGATTGAGAATGAGACCTGTGCAAAATGGGAAATCTCAGTGTCTGGGAAACCAGTGAAATATCCATGGACCGGCTCCGAGAAGAGGTATCTTGTGGCTCTGAAGACTTTGGAGCTGAAGAACCAGGCTTGTAAATCAATATAACCTATGACGGCTCTGAGGACTGTGGAACCGAGGAGGTAGTAGCCTTAGAAATTTTTGGTAACTTGACTGGCAGCTCCGACTGAGCTGATGTAGCAGGTGATTGTCTCTTTTGAGATGTGTCCTTTTTAGATGAAGGAGAAGAAGAAGAGGAAGAAGAGCTGTGGATAGCTTCCTCAAAAGATGGATTTAAGATCCCCTTAAGGATCAATTTGTTTCTCTTTTCTTGTAAAACCCTGGCACTGAAGGAATGACAGAATGTACACTCCTCTTGTAAATGAATAGTTCCAAGGCAATACACACATATGACATGACCATCAGTGATAGACATTTTTTGTGAACACTTCTGGTATTTTTTGAAGCCCGAAGATTTATTTTCTACCCTCTCCTTTGGATGCTTGGACATGATAATAATAAAGACCACAATATAACAACAACAAAATCTACTTACTAAAACTACTAATCTATAGCTAACTACTTGAAACACTGAGATGACAGACAACAAAGGAAGAAAATAGAGGCTCTAACTAAAATGGCCCTATTTCCCAGAAAAAATAACACACCAACTACAAGCCCTCTAACTAAAATGGGCGAAGAGCTCTCTAACTTAAACGAGCTACTATTAATCTATATGACAAGATGCAACAACAAGAACCACTACAAAGGCTACAGTAAGGCCTACAAAATGATGGCCAAAGGCAGAACCAAAGGGAATACTAGCTATAACAATTTAGATATTACTAGTTCGAAAGCTAACTATGTAACTACAATGCAAGACAAAAACATGTACGATAATATAGAAAAAGATTAAAGGTTCTAATAAACTCTTCTTCTTCTTTCGGCTTTTCCCGTCTAGGGGTCGCCACAGCAGATCACCTGTTTCCATTTCTTCCTGTCCTCTGCATCATGCTCTGTCACACCATCCACCTGCATGTCCTCTCTAACCACATCCATAAACCTTATCTTAGGCCTTCCTCTTTTCCTCTTACCTGGCAGCTTCATCCTTAGCATCCTTTTTTCAATATACTGAGCATCCATCCTCAGCACATGTCCTAACCAACACAATCTCGCCTCTCTGGCTTTGACTCCAAACCTTCCAACCTGGGCTGACCCTCTAATATACTTATTCCTAATCTAGTCTACCCTCGTCACACCCAGTGCAAATCTTAACATCTTTAACTCTGCCACATCCAGCTCTGACTCCTGCCTTTTTGTCAATGCCACTGTCTCCAACCCATATAACATAGCTGGTCTCACTACCCTTTTGTAGACCTTCCCTTCCACTCTTACTGGTACTCGTCTGTCACAAATCACTCCTTACACTCTTCTCCACCCACTCCACCCTGCCTGTACTCTCTTCTTCACTTCTCTTCCACACTCGCCATTACTCTGAACTGCCGATCTCAAGTATTTAAACTCATCCACCTTCACCAGTTCTACTCCCTGCATCCTCACCATTCCTCTATCCTCCCTTTCATTCACACACATATATTCCATCTTAGTCCAGCTGACCTTAATTCCTGTTCTCTCTAGAGCATATCTCCACCTCTCCAGGGTCTCCTCAACCTGTTTCCTACTTTCACTACATAGCACAATGTCATCCGCAAACATTATAGTCCATGGGGACTCCTGTCTGATCTCGTCTGTCAACCTGTCAATCACCAGTGTGAATAAGAAAGGGCCCAGAGCTGATCCTTGATGCAATCCCACCTCCACCTTAAACACATCTGTCACTCCCACTGCAGATCTCACCACTGTCATAATACCCTTGTACATATCCTGTACCACTCTTACATACTTCTCTGCCACTCCCTACTTCCTCATACAATACCACAACTCCTCTCTAGGCACCCTGTGGTATGCTTTCTCTAAGTCCAGAAAGACACAATCCAACTCCTTCTGACCTTCTCTGTACTTCTCCATCAACACTCTCAGAGCAAACATCACATCTGTAGTGTCTTTCCTGGCATGAAACCATACTGCTGATCACTAATCATCACCTCCCTTCTTAATCTAGCTTCCACTACTCTTTCCCATAATTTCATGCTGGGACTGATCACTTTTATCCCTCTGTAGTTACTACAGCTCTGCACATCACCCTTATTCTTAAAAATCGGTACCAAAACACTTTTTCTCCACTCCTCAGGCATCCTCTCACTTTCCAAGATTTCATTAAACAATCTGGTTAAAAATTCCACTGCCATTTCTCCTAAACACCTCCAAGCTTCCACAGGTATGTCATCTGGACCAACAGCCTTTCCATTCTTCATCCTCTTCATAGCTATCCTTACTTCTGCCTTGCTAATCCATTGCACTTCCTGATTCACTATCCCCACATCATCCAGCCTTCTCTCTTTCTCGTTCTCTACATTCATAATCCCCTCAAAGTACTCCTTCCATTTGTTCAACACATTCTCCTCACTAGTGAGTACATTTCCCTCATTATCCTTTATCACCCTTTCCTGCTGCACATCTTTACTAGCTCAGTCCCTCTGTCTAGCCAATCGGTACAGGTTCTTTTCTCCCTCCTTAGTGTTCGACCTTTCATACAATTCTCTATATGCCTTATCCTTAGCCTTTGCCACCTCTCCCTTTACCATGCACCTCATCTCCTTATACTCCTGTCTACTTTCTACATCTCTCTGACAATCCCACTTCTTCTTCATCAACCTCTTTCTCCATATACTCTCCTGTACTTCCTCATTCCACCACCAGGTCTCCTTGTCCTCCTTCCTCTGTCCAGATGTCACACCAAGCACCTATCTAGCAGTCTCCCTTACTAGCTCTGTTGTAGTTACCCAGCTATTCGGTAACACTTCACTGCCACCCATTGCCTGTCTTAACTCTTCCCTGAACTCCACCTCACAATCACCCTTTTTCAATTTCCACCATTTGATCCTTGGTGCTGCCCTCACACTCCCCCTCCTCTTCTTGATCACCAATGTCATTCTACAGACCACCATTCTATGCTGCCTAACTACACTTTCCCCGTCACCACTTTACAGTCTCCAATCTCCTTCAAACTTGCCCTCCTGCATAGGATATAATCCACCTGTGTGTGTCTCCCTCCACACTTGTATGTCACCCTATGCTCCTCCCTCTTGTTAAAATACGTATTCACCACAGCCATGTCCATCGTTTTTGCAAAATATATTACCATCTGACCTTCTGCATTCCTTTTCTTAACACCATACCTACCCATCACTTCTTCATCACTTCTGTTCCCTTCACCAACATGCCCATTGAAATCTGCTCCATCACCACTCTGTCACCTTTGGGTACAGTCATCACCACTTCATTCAACTCACTACAAAATTTTTCTTTCTCATCCATTGCACACACAACTTGCGGTGCATATGCACTAACAACATTCATCATTACACCATCAATTTCCAGCTTCAAAAACATCACTCTATCCGACACTCTTTTCACCTCCAAAACACTCTTGGTATACCATTCCTTCAGGATACCCCTACTGCATTTCTCCTCCCATCTACACCATGATAGAACAACTTAAACCCACCTCCAATACACCTGACTTTACTTCCCTTCCACCTGGTCTCTTGTACACACAATATATCAACCTTCCTTCTGTCCATCATATCAGCTAGCTCTCTCCCTATACCAGTCATGCTGCCAACATTCAAAGTTCCTACCCTCACTACCACACTCCTAACCATTCTCATCTCTTCCTGCCTTCAGGCATGCCTTTCCCCTCTTCTTCTCCTTCTCCTCCTTCTGCCAGCAGTAGCCCAATTTCTGCCAGTACCTTGTCAGCTAACAGTACTGGTGGTGATCATTGTTAACCTGGGCCTCGACGATCCGGTATGTAAATCTGTACTGGTTTTCACATATCTCATTTGGCAGATGTTTTACGCTGGATGCCCTTCCTGATGCAACCCTCCCCATTTATCTGGGCTTGGGACTGGCACAAATAAATGCACTGGCTTGTGCATCCCCAGTGACTGGGTTAAAGGTTCTAATAAAATAATAAGTAGACAATTTTTCACAACTTAGCCATGGCCAAGAAGAGCGCATCCAACCTTGTAAAGCAGCAAACAAGATCTTGAGAGTTACACCACTGCATTATGGGATACCTACTTACCACGAACCAAGTTTGAGTCTTTCAGCTGTGTATTTGCCTGAGTCGGAGCCGACAATCAGCTCCAAACCCATCATTGTAAGAATGAAGGCGAGATAGGACAACATAACATTAAATGTTTTACATCCAGAAAAATTATGTTAATCTAAGTCTGCAGGTAAAAAATTGAATGCAATATTTGATTATTTGCCTAACCAAAGTTTATATAAAGAATGCAGGACATCAATGATCCTACTAACTGTAAGAAACAGAGGTCTTAGGATGTTATAACATCTTCTAACTTCATTTGTTACTTTTTGATCAACCCAATATTAATTTCAACATACAAACTCAGGTCCCTGATTTTCTTTCCATTTTTAAGAGTGGTATAATCTACTGCATACATTTACTTACTGTTCCTCACACCATAATTTATAAGGTTGTAGTTATTTGCATTAAAGGAGATACCATCCTTTGACCAATTCACCAAATAGTCTACAAAATGTTAAAATCTCATCCAGTCACTAGCACTAGCTCTGGTACTACTAATCTTTGTGTCATCAATACATTTGATAATCCAAATCTACTTCTAATTATCAATCATGGACATAAAAACATTAAACAGGTATGGTCCTGATACAAAACTCTGTGGCACCCCTTTGATGACAGTTTTATAATAAAATAATTCATTAACAATTTTAACCCTTCTTCTATTCATTAACCAGCTCTTAACCTGCTTAACACTATACCCATTAATACCCAGTTGTTCCCTTCTCACTAAAATTTCTCAGCATGATAACATGTTAAGCACTCTTGCTTGCTATATGACATCTACTACTAACCCTGTATCCATTGCATCAATGATATTAGTATAAAAATTCAAAAAGTTGGTCTGATGAGATTTTCCTACAGCAACCCATGTTGATTTACATATAGTCCTTGTTTATGGTATAAGAAAATCTTGCCCAGTAATACCCTTTCAAAGAATGTCCTTGGAGGAATGTCAGGCTGTGAATAGGCTTCATTTAGAATGGAAGAAGGTAACTATTTTCAAATCTCAGGATCCACTATTTCTAACCCTGAGATATGGAAACTGAATTACCGAAAATCCATGCTTAAATATACTAAGTCCAAGATTGCCTTTTCTCAGAATATTCCATTTTCTCTTGGTGATCTTGGAGTTAGTATATATACTCTTAGGTGTACGAAGGGCTTGCCCCCTGCAAAAAAACACGTTTAAAAAAGAAGTGTGTTGCTTGCTATTTGGTCTTCTCCTGCATTTTCAAACTTGTTTTTATCTTGGGACTTGGCAAAGCAAGTTTTGGATTTCATACAGAGCCAACGATAAATATATAATTAAGTACTCTGATAAAGGAAGAAATACAGCAGTCCTTCTGTCTGATGTACAGTGTTGACCAAATTAATAGAAATATTGACAAATAATGACAATTTCTTAGTTTCTTTAGTGATTTTCAGTCTGGCCTTTTCACAAATTTGCAACATCATTTCAGTTTGCTAATTCTTTAAGAAAAAGCTGTTTAGCATGATATTACTACATGTTACTTACCTACTTAAAGAGAAAGGCCATCATAATGACATGGCTCCATAGTCTTAAAATGGGTAAATTGGCTGACTT
Source organism: Protopterus annectens (assembly GCF_019279795.1). Lineage (NCBI taxonomy): Eukaryota > Metazoa > Chordata > Ceratodontiformes > Protopteridae > Protopterus > Protopterus annectens. The sequence continues at coordinate 1,332,178,014 of NC_056728.1, forward strand.
AATGCCATGAAAGTGTGCAAAAGTTGAGATTCTGCACAAAGAAGGTGTTTCTGGATCAGAAATCACCAAAAGGTTGGAGTTAGTTAGCCATCTGCCAGACAAATTTGGAAGAAACTTAATACCATTGATGGGTTTTCTTCCAGACATTTTGGCACATTTGGTTGCAGAAGGTCCACAACTCTTCAGGATGAATTGTATCTGATAAGAGAATGCTGTAAAAATCACAAGGCATCCGGTAGACATCTACAGGGCATCCTTTAACAACAGGAGGTTATAGTGAGTTTCGGAACTGTTTGACAGAGACTTCTGAATGCTGAGCTTTGAGCTTGCAGACCTCTAAAAAAACAAAAATTGTCCAACCAAATGAAGGCAAAAAGACTGAGCTGGGCAAAAGTTTCAAAACTGGTCAGAAGAAGATTGGGAATGGCTGTTTTCAGTGACATGAGCATAATACAATGTTTGGATTAGCAAGTACAATATGTCACATGACAATCTGGAGAGCAGATTAGGGGCACTTGTAACATTCAGTGCTTCAAGCACCCCACTCAAGTGATGGTGTGGAGTGTTATGAGTGTCTTCGGAACAGGTCGGCTGTACATTGTTCAGAGAAACATGAAGCAGGAGCAATACAGAGCCATACTACAGCAACATCTGCTCCCTCAGCTGTGTGACTGTACAAAGAAAAAATAATTTACTGGGACAGGGGACTTCATCTTCATGCATGATGGTGCCCCATGTCACAAAGATCGACAAGTGACATGTTTCCTTGAGGTCCATGGTATTGAAGTGTTACCGTGGCCAGATAACAGCCCAGATATGAATCCAGTAGAGAACTTGTGGGTTATTCTAAAGTCAGAGATGAAGAAAAAGACCACAACAAGCAAGCAGCAACTGACTGAAGACCTCATTTCAGCTTGGGTGTGCAATGCTTCTATGACTGAACATTGCTGTGAACTTGTTTGTTTTATGCTACAACAAGTTAAATCCTTGATAATGGCCAAAGGATCATTCACAAAGTATTAGAACATTGTATTAGAACTTTTCCTCATATAACATGAATTATATTATTCATGTTATATGAGAAAATGTTCTAATGTCATTGTCATTTCATATATTTGTATTGAGTTATATGACAAAACAACCCAGCACTATACATAACACAATATATCGGATTTGGTGAATGATGTTGAAACACAGCAGCTTTTGGCTAGGGACCCAGAACAGCACTTTTGTTGAAATACAGGACCATGTTAAACCATTGTAGAAAAAGAGACAGCATATCAGAAACACATTTAAAGCCATTACAGAAAAAACAGCCTTTTATTGTCCACAAAAAATGCATTAATTAAGGCTATAATTTCTAATAACTATAGGTAGGTTCATTGTACATATTATACATATTCATGCATTCAAGATCAAATGATCTTTTGCTAAATCTAAAGTTACTCACTTTGGGACTGACAATTGATGGAAATTATTGGATATTAAAACTTTAAACAGTATCTTCAGGCATATGTTTGAACTACAGGCTGGATCCTCCTTATTACAGGATGGTCAGGAAAACAACAGCATTTTGAAAATGTGTCATCGTTTCTTCACACACATATATATAGAAATCCATTAACAACCCCTTTTTTCCCACATGGGGTCAGGGTATCACTTCAACAGTGACAACAATCTATAGCCATGGTTTACATCAGTGGGTGACTAGCTCTTCCACAGTAATTCTTTCGCACCATACACTTGCACCTGTGAACAGTTTAGAGTGTCCAGGTCACCTACTGTATGTCTTTGGAATGTTGGGGGAAATCAGAGCACTCAGAGAAGACCCACATGCAAACACAGGAAGAACATGTGGACTACACACAGAAAGTACCCCAGCTGAGAATCAGACTGGGCAACTTCTTGCTGGGAGGCAACAACACAATTCACTGCATCACTGTGCTGCCTGTGTACATGTATATATATGTAATCTGTTCTTAATCAAAGATATTCTCTGAGCCCAAGTGACCATTTGTTAGAAAGGATGTAAGTAAAAATGTTACTCAGATTTACTGTAACTTAACATAGATATTCTTTGGATTTTTTTGTTCTTTTGTTTTCCTTTTTTGCATTTTCACTTTACTGCACTAAATGTATTTAATTGAGTTAATTATTTAAACAGTTTGTACTGTAGTTGCCTTAACCCTGGAATAGCTTCTGTGCTCAAAGGATTAGATGTATACCACAATTTGTTTGTCATCCTCTGGCAATATATTAATATTTTTACCTTATGCCTACTGTAGTCTGAGCAACTCAGGAACCAATGAGTGTATGAGAGATGTTGCTTTTTAAACTGGATGATGCTATCACATGATCAACATAAGAAAAATAATTTAGTTTTAACTTTTCTTATCTAAAGCCCTTGAACATGAGATGAGTTGTTGTACTATATATAGTGTGTTTGTGTGTGTGTGTGTGTGTGTGTGTGTGTGTGTGTGTGTGTGTGTGTGTGTAATGCACACACTTATCTTATTTCTGCTTTACTGATTAGTTACAGGGACATTACTGGTGCCCAAAACTTGCCATATAGAGCATGGTGAAACACACATACTCTATAGATAAGTTCTTGCCTCAAATTGTAGGCCATTAGAAACTCCTTGAAAGACACCTGTACTTAAAATTCAGAAGTAGTTTCTTAAATAGAAATGAAGAAACCTACTTAGTGTTTTTTGTTCCATGTCAGGTCTAGCCAATCACATTAATAAACATTAGAGAAGTTAGATAACAATGAAATAACTTTGGATTTTTGATTAAGGTTGTCTAGCTAACCATACCTCAGAATAAATAAGCAAACAGATAAATAAATAGTCCTTTGCAAGAATTAAGTTGTCTAAAAGCAATTTCATTGATGAAATTTTGATCACTTAGAGGCTGTGGAACTGGATTCTTATCCTCGGGGAGTTGGGGATTAAGCAAACAGCTCCAGTTCTCCTTCCTTTCTCAGAAACAGCTGGGATGTCATCTAATGAGACTGGATAGTGACACTAAAACAGCTGTATCAGAACCTTAGCTAAACTACATTATAATTTGTTCTGTGGCATTATAAATGGCAACTAGTTGTGGAAATGCTATATATTGTTTGTGTTGCAAATCATATCAACTTCATGGTGTGCTATGATTCTGTACCTGAGTCAAGGCTGAAATGGATCCGTGTCACAGCCTACTTATCTGATCAACAAACAATAAATAAGTACGTAAATTGATAAATAATCTTTTTTCTGCATAGTGGTAACTTGAGAAAGGTGGCAGTTCTATCCATATAATCCACACCCATCAAGAATTGGTTTGAACATTATTGTTCATGGATTACTTTTCATTTCCCGAGTGTGAAATGTTAAACTGGCTCTATCAAAGATGACCATGCACTGAAGTGAAAAATCAGGAAGAGGAGTTCTACAGAAAATGAATCACAGTGCATTTACTGAACTGCATAAGTATGGTCAATTAAAGTTGAATATACTTCTTCAGATCCAGATCATCTTCTTATGTCACGCCTAATTTGATTTTGAAGTATGCAAAAATTTGAAATATATTGTTATTTATGTATCACAGGGACTGGTAATATCAGAAACATAAGAATTAAATATGTGATATATGAGAATAAATAAAACTACATTTTCTCTTTTCTCAGCTTCTGAAATTATAGTCAGAAAGATCTAGACAGTATTATGTGATAATCATAAACTCAATGTATACGTCTCAACCTCTTAAGAGCAAGAAATCTGTACAAAGCTATAAATAAGGGGGATAAAGGCCAAAAAATATAGACAGTGTTTAAATATTGTTCTTACAAACTTAGAAAAGTAGATAGAACAACAAGCTTTGCATTAGCATGAATTTTCTGCAGGGTTTAAAGTCTGAATCTGAAATATCTGTCATCATTTTCTGACTTAATGCTTCAATGATTTTCCAACGATTTGATAGAAAATCATAATTTTATGAAAAATGGACCAAAAATATGAGGCAAATCTATGGACATTCTGTGAAAATCTGTACAGTTGAGAGGTAAAAGTAATGCTTCTTTTTCATTTTGGTCTGTCATATTCTGCAGATAGCAATAGTCTGAAACTGAATATGACAGAGACAAATATAAGCAGAAAATTATCGGATTCCATGTCAATTGGAGCTGTCAAGATTACTTTTCAGACAGTGTTTGCATAATTGTGGATTTAGGAACAGGCATAAATATAAAAGTATTGAAGTGGTTTATTTGAAACAAACATGTTGCACAGCTTAGTACTTATGGTGAATGTATAAATGCTGCTAAAAATGAGAAGGAAATGTTGCTAACATTTCCTTTCATAGTCATTTTTCATTTTAACTGATATGAAGTGCAAGTCATTCTGGATGCAACAAAATAGGTTTGAGATAAATATATCTCAAGACCATATCAATCCATATCATAAAGCTGCCGTAAAAGGACTGTTCAATATTTGCATCTTCTTCGAGAAAAAAAAAATGATCTTAACTGTTGCCATTCTGTCCTACTAATTTGAGTTTACCTGTAAATAAATATAAAGGATTTCAGGGCATCTTGTGGAATTGCAGTAGACCTAAATGTTTACGTTTAAGATTTATGGTTTATTATATTTGCAATGTTTCCCAAAACTTCACTCAAGTTTGTGTGCATATGTTGTGTCAAACCTAGCAGTTTCAGTTTCACAGAAAATGTTCATATTTGTTGCAATAATGTTTAAGATTTGTGAAAAAACAATCACTAAGGGACTACACACATTGATCCAAATGTTACCATTGCTTGCAGTATGATCACAGTTTGACTGCAGCCGCTATCACAATCACATGCGCCAACAAACACACATGACTATACTTGAGTATACACCCATGGTACAGCGGGAAAGAGAGTGCACCACTTCAAGGGAAGGATGACTTTTTGCTTCTAACCATGATATATATGTACCACCTGAGACAGTTTATCTTATATGTGATAACTTTCCCCACATCTCTTTTTCATTTACTCTGATTTTGCTTCTTACCATAATATCTCTCTCTCTATGTATGTGTGTGTGTGTGTGTGTGTGTGTGTGTGTGTGTGTGTGTGTGTGTGTGTGTGTATATATATATATATATATATATATATATATATATATATATATATATATATATATATATATATATATATATATATATATATATATATATATATATATAAACTGTATAGATATAGGTGCACTGAAATTGTACAAAATACCCAAAGACTGAAGTTTACAAAGCTGACCACAAAAAGTCAGTGTTGCAAATGTTGACATATTACTACTCATGGACTGAGCAACACTCTCAGTGCATACAAAACTTAAACTTAAACTTAAAAGGATAAATACAAACATACACTGGGATTCATTAAACTCCCTGTAGGCTTTGCATGAAGCCTACACAAAGTTTACATGTGTGAGTAGTGATGTGCGGGGAGCAGTAGTGCTAATTGCATACTCATGATGCGCATCATGTTTAAATGTAAATAAGTACAGCTTCATTACTGGCCAAAGTATTGCTGGGCAGGAAACCATGTACAGCAACACAGAAAGCAATCCTGTTTACAGCAGAGCACAGTCAGTTACTGTGTTTACATGGAATGCCACAATGATCACCAGGGTTTACCATATGTAAGTTTCCATAGCTCTCAGTCTCTTTGTGCAAGATATGTGGATAAATCCCAACCTAATGGGGGACTATGACCCAAAAATCGGGGCAGAGTCTACATATTTGCACATTAGAAATGTGCTAGAATAGCAAGAGGTTTGTATTAAGATGCATTTTCTAAAGATTTTAAATCTGATACTCATATGTATGTAATTACTTAATGGCATCAATCCTGAGATCATCCCAGTGGTATAGCAGAAAACCACAAATTTTATCAGGAACAGACCAAAAGATATAAGGCAAAAGTCTGGACATACGAAAATCTGGACACTTGAGAGATATGATATGTATATGAACCAAACATAGTGACAGGATAGTGTATACAGTGCAGAGTATTGTGATATCCTATTCCTGGCATTCTTTACTGATGTTATGTATAGGTTCATAGGTATGTACTAGGCTAATTGCCCTGAAACCTTTACAAGCCTAGCCCATAGGATTACCATGGCATTGTGCCACCCGACCTTACTTCCCAGTGCCTCTGTTGAGTAAAGCTACTGGAGTGATCCTTGGTGTAAAATTTATGTTTCTACACCGAAAGGTAGTCTGTACCATTACTCAATAAAGACAATTGAGCTGGTTCAATCTGATATGAACATTCCTTTACTGCATACGAGGTTACATCTAGTATAACAATGAAAGATACATATGTAGCAAAAAACGTACTTCAGCTTTACAGCCTCAACTGTAAGGATCAATGTCTCCCATACAAAAGAAGAAGTCCAAACTTTACAGTCTCTTTCTAGCTTACATCAGCAGTTTAGGGAATATGCCAGAATCACATGAAGCTGGTCTGCTGTCAGTTAGTTTCCCATGTTTCAAACATTCCATTCCTGAAGAATAACTCTTTGGCCTTGCTCTTATCTTGGTTTCATGTTTCAAACATTTCGTTCCTGAAGAATAACTCCTCAGCCTTGCTCTTATCCTGCATGCCCTGTTGATGAGACACAACAGGTTCATAGTACCAAGCTAACTACCCTTGTGGGCCATTTCAAGCCTAGCCAGTTACCCCATGTGAGAATCAAACCCTGCACTTTGTATCTGTAAGGTAAACACCTTAACCATTATGCCATCCTCTCACCCTCATACAAGAGTTCATCTTGACTTGCTTGTAGATAATAAATTTCACAAACTGCATAGTTTATAAAGATAAAATATTTTACTTCTGATTTCTAATAACAATGAATGCCAGGCCATATGCCTTCTTGCCAAGAGTATAAACTATATGCACTTGTACTACACCAAAAGCAGAATATTTATTTTACATTTTCAGACAAATTCACTGAAAGCTATTTTTAACTTGTTCACTGCTGAAAGCAGAATATATAAAATCTCACAATTCCCTCTTTTCAATTAAAAGGCAGAAAATGGCTGTTCATTTTCGACTTAGTTGAACACATTGAAACCTTTTCCAATTTATTCAGGTTAACCATCATAATTTGTTGGATTCTGTATGCTTTTCACAAATGACAACTTAAATAGCAATTCCAGATAGTTAATATGACTATAATGCCTAAAACTACAACTACAGGATGTATTAACCAATTTAACAATTTTTTTCCTGATGTAGACCAACCTGTAAAGATATTCCACCAATAGTGAGCAGTGTCTTTTTTGGTCTTTTCAGCCATATTAAGTAATTTATCTTTTGCAATGATGCTCAATGCTTCATAATGCAGAATACTTTTATTTCTTTTTTCCAAATACTCTCTGAGAATCTTAGTATTGTTCATTATTTTTATTAAATTATCTAAAGATACAGATATATTGGAAAGCTGTATTAAATCATAACTCCAATTTATGGAAGTATTCACTTCTATGGTTTTAGCAAACAGATAGCTCTGATTATTCCATTTAAGGAAATCAGCATATGATAAACATCCTACAAAAGGTAATTTTAAATTATGACCTACAATGGTCCACTTACATAAATGCTGCAATAAGCATGGTTCATAGACAGGCGAATGCTACCCACAAATTAACCCATTTTGAGTCTGTGTACGATACTCAATTTTATGTGTTTTTCCCATCGTATCTATATGATTACCTTCAAACTGCGGCAAGCAATTCTCATGTCCTTCTGGAACTTAAAATGTCATAGGTAATATCGTAAATTGACACATAGTGGTATCAGTAACATTATAATGTGAAAACTGTCCTGTGCAGTATTGCGGAGTACAATATGTTACTTCAGTATATAATTTAATCCAGTCTGTATCAGGTACCCATTCATGAAACAATTGTCACCAAACATTTTCATTCTGTGACATCAATTCAGTTTGTATTTTATTCTTTTGAATATCCACATACAAAGATTGCAAAATGCATTTTTTCCAATTTACAAAAGTAGTTACGTTACCATCAAATGTTAACTGATGTGAATGCATAGCATCTTAATTGTCTGAAAATTGCTGCTGATAATTTATATTATGCAGATGTGCCTTCCATATGTCTGGATTCCAGAAAGCTTGCAAATATACAATCTGAGAGACATCTTTTAAATGATTAGCTAGAATTTCAATATCAGCTGCATTAATAACTTTAATGCCTGTGCCTAGACTTCCTAGCAGAGTGTTATACCAAGCTCTTTTGTATTGGCATTTGCCTGTGTACTGTCTGTCTACCTTTTTACAGGTAGAAGGGATTTTAAGCAAATGGTCTGTATGAACAGAGTAGGTTTACCTGTTAATATTGATAGAACATATGCCTAATGTATGCTGTCTGTAATGACTGTGGTATTAGTACATATACTTGTACCTACCTTTAGCTGGGAGTAATGTAAATTTGGATGGCATACCAAGGTCCATCCGCTGGAGTTGCATTTAGTAACTGTGGCTTTTTCAATTGAGCATTAACCCGCAAACATATTAAGCATTTAGCATGCACTAAATCACAGATTTTCTTTAACTGTGGACGCCAGTACTTGTTCTTTACAATAGGCCATAACTTTTGTGTGCCCAAATGTCCCATTACCTGATGATTAAACTTCACTAACGGTCATGCATGTTGGCATGGTATATAAGGAAGACTAGAACCGTCTTCAAAACATTTTGCATAATATTGCCCTGGACTGTCTCCTACAAGAGTACATTTCTGTAATTCTTTCTTTAGTCCAAGCATAGTTTGGATCTGCAACAAATCATGTTGCAAATTCAGAGCTGAAAATGTTTGTATGGCATATACTGCAGTAGTTTTATCTGGTATCCCAGAAAGGAGTTCTGCAGGATACAATTGCATTCTTTCCCTGGCTGTCCTTTTTGCCATCTGATCTGCATAGTTAATTAACTGAAAAATCTAATTTGTGGCTCTTTGATGAGCTTTTACCTTTAAAATACTGTAGTAACCCACAAGGCACTGACTAAATTTCAAATAGTCTGTAACACAGAAGCATCCTTGAGTGGTTTGTCTATATTATCAACAAACCCTCTCCTTGCCCATGTAGACATATGCAGCTGCAGAGAATTAACTACGTATGCACTGTCTGAAAAAAAAAATTCTTCATATTCCATGAAGTTAGATAAGTTATACTTATCTCCTGCCTTTACTGTAATTTACTTGACACAATAATGCCAACCATTTTGCAAAACACTGCTTGACTGACGTCATCAATTATTTTATTTAACTAAGTTTCATTTACCAAAGCCTGTATGGCATAATATGGTGTCTGTACTGACCCTGAGTAGCATCCTGCCCTCACCAAGAATGATACCATGGTATAGAGAAAAATTATCAATTTCAACAATTAGCTAAGCTTCTGGTGTCATTCAAAGGGGATCCAGTGTCTGTCAGCCTGGGGTGACATGCTCGACAAGCCACTCTGCTTTGCTAGAGATGGCTTGCACCTGTCACCCTTACGCTTTTGAATACTGGCAAAGGCTCTTGCCACCCCCATAGTGCCTTTTTTAGGCAAGGCTCGAAAGAGCAACCCACCACCATAAATAGCACAAGTAACAAAAAACTCAGGGTAATGCTACTCAATGCCAGAAGTCTAAACCTCAAAATGCATGCACTTGAGGCACTCCTCAGTATGGAGAAAATCGATATATGTGCAGTAATGTAAGACAAGAAAATGGTCTCTCCACGATGTTTCAGATAAAAACGTAGTATTATAAAATATCCAAATAATCCACTGGAACATGTAGAAGAATAAAACTTTTTAGTTTTTATTTTAGACAGGTGGGATGATGAGCGCTTTCGCGTGGATACAACCACGCTTCTTCAGATAACAATTACACCAACAAACAGACATTAAATAACAAAGTAGTAAGTAAAACATTAATTAATTGGTGAAGGCAATTAACATTTAAAGGTATAGCATTTAAAACACAGGAAATGTATACGCTATATGTGAAAACTCTGAAGTGACTTCATTATAGACTATTATATATGTGTAATGATGTTCACGAAGATTAAAACTCAACATAAAACTCAATATTAAAACTAAACTCTAAACATTAAATACAGTAAGGAAGTGTGTATATATATTCTATAGTTCGCACTTATTAATTCTATATAAGGTAAACTTATATGTAGTGCATATGAAGTGCGCATACAGCGTATATAAAGCTGCGTTTAAGTATGTATTAAAAATAGCATCTAAAAATGCATAAAGATTAACATCTAAAAATACATAAATTTTTTTACTTTTATAGACAATCAAACATACACCATTATACTAAGTTTTTGATTGTCTAGCAGCAAGCAAATAAACTAGGTGCGTTTTAACACAACCTAGCCATAGCTTAATCCATAGTATAGTGAAACAGAACAATACCTAAACATTAAAGAAAAGGGTCATAAACAGTCATAAATATATCAAAATGTTAAACAACATAATAGCTTGATGATGTATATATATATATATATATATATATATATATATATATATATATATATATATATGAAAATCAACACACATAAATATATGTAGATGCATATGGATATGTGTACCCACATATACATGTGTGTATATAATAAAAATTACCAAGTTTTTCTAAAAAGTATAAGTGATTGAGCAAATGTATCAAATGCACATAGCTATCAATGTATATAAACACTTAATCAAATGTATGTAGATAATACCCATTATTTTTCTATTCAATTAATAAAAATTATTTATGTAAACAATTAATTAAAAATAATATATGTTATTCAGTCACTAGTTATTAAATTATTAAGCAATTACTAGTTTACTTGTAAAATTAACTAACCATTCGTTCATCTACATATTTATTCAAAAAATGAAATCTATGGGGCCTCATAAACAAGCAACTAATTAAATATATAAATTATTTATTAAGTGTACTAACAATAGGGTACAAATAAATAATTAAGTATATACATATACAAAAATATCTAAATATCTAAATAAATGAAGCAAGCAAATCAGATTTCACAATATTAACGTTTCCTACCATCTAAAATGGGTTTCATGGAAACTGAAGTATTCAAGCCAGGATAATTATGAGCATTAAATCTTAAAATCCATTTTAACTCAGCTGTTGCAAGACGGTTACCCACATCACCACCTCTTAGATTCTGTGGGATAATCTCTAAAACTCTAAAGCAAAAACCATGGTCTGTATGTTCTTTAATGTGTAACGCCAGAGCATTAGTATCTGAAGTTCTTTTTATTTCATAGAGGTGATCATAGATTCTATCAGATAACTTTCTCTTGGTAAGTCCTATGTAAAATGCGGTGCATTTAACACAGGTGGCCAAATATACCAAGTTCTTTGTGGAACATGTGGCAAAACCTCTGAAATAAAATGTAAAATTCAGGGTTGGAAGAGTATAGAATTGAGTGGTACATATATATGAACATCTATTACATTTTCTACAAGGAAAAGTTCCAACTCTCTCATTAACATATTTACATATTGTGAGGTGGTCCTTACAGAGGATTTGTTTAAGATTTGCACAGTTTTTATATAAAAAACTAGGATAATTCCCCACTAAGCGTATTACTGACTCATCAGTGGTGAGGATGTTCCAATTTTTACGTATTATTTGTTCTAAACTTCTCACATCACTCGTATATTTGATGACTTAAGAAAGTTTCCTAACATTATTTAGTGCAGTGGTGTTCCTGGGCCTAGATTGTGTAACTTGATTGTGTGGCCTTGTTGCATGATTATCTATCTCTAAGGTACCCAAAACATTTTGTTTAATTGTCTTGATAAGGTCACTGTTGTATCCTCTATTTATAAAGAGTGTTTATAACTTTTCTGCCTCCATCTTTAATGACTGATCAGTCTGACATAGCCTGGTGATCCTAATGAATTGACTTTTGATGATGCCTGGAAAAGTATGCCTGGGATGCATACTGTCATATTTGAGTAAAGTAATTAGTCCATGTAGGTTTCCTATACAGAGATGAAATAACTGTTCCTTGTTCTGTGATTGTAAGAGTGACATCAAGAAAGTTAATATAATTTATGGAAGCTTCCATAGTAAATCTCAAATATGATGAGGTGGACTCCAGAAACTCTAAAAACTGTTGGAATTCTAGTTTAGTGCCTTCCCATATAAGAAGGACGTCATCAACAAAGCGTTTATAAAATTTAACCTGCTTAAAGGTGGGATGATTAAACATAAACTTTCTTTCCCAATTTAGGACCACTAGGTTTGCGTACGTGTTCGCACAGGGGGTGCCCATAGCTACCCCCCATGTCTGTAAGTACGTCTTGTCATTAAACATAAACAAGTTATTACTGAGTACCAGATCTAATAGCTGACATGTTAGAATTATTTTATCACCATTGAATGAGGTATCTTCATCTAGTAATTCCCTGATGGCTTCTAACCCGATGTCATTGGGAATAGATGTAAACAAATTTTTTACATCTAGGGTTACCAAAAGATAGTTATTTTTTGTAATGTCAAGGTAAACTTCAAATGTAAACTTCACTAACTGTCATGCATGTTGGCACGGTATATAAGGAAGACTAGAACCGTCTTCAAAACTTTTTGCGTAACATTGCCCTGGACTGTCTCCTACAAGAGTACATTTCTGTAATTCTTTTTTTAGTCCAAGCATAGTTTGGATCTGCAACAAATCATGTTGCAAATTCTGAGCTGAAAATGTCTGTATGGCATATACTGCAGTAGTTTTATCTGGTATCCCAGAAAGGAGTTCTGCAGGATACAATTGCATGCTTTCCCTGGCTGTCCTTTTTGCCATCTGATCTGCATAGTTAATTAACTGAAAAATCTCATTTGTGGCTCTTTGATGAGCTTTTACCTTTAAAAATACTGTAGTAACCCACAAGGGACTGACTAAATTTCAAATAGTCTGTAACACAGAAGCATCCTTGAGTGGTTTGTCTATATTATCAACAAACCCTCTCCTTGCCCATGTAGACATATGCAGCTGCAGAGAATTAACTATGTATGCACTGTCTGAAAAAAAAAATTCTTCATATTCCATGAAGTTAGATAAGTTATACTTATCTCCTGCCTTTACTGTAATTTACTTGACACAATAATGCCAACCATTTTGCAAAACACTGCTCGACTGTCGTCATCAATTATTTTATTTAACTAAGTTTCATTTACCAAAGCCTGTATGGCATAATATGGTGTCTGTACTAACCCTGAGTAGCATCCTGCCCTCACCAAGAATGATACCATGGTATAGAGAAAAATTATCAATTTCAACAATTGGCTAAGCTTCTGGTGTCATTCAAAGGGGATCCAGTGTCTGTCAGCCTGGGGTGACATGCTCGACAAGCCACTCTGCTTTGCTAGAGATGGCTTGCACCTGTCACCCTTACGCTTTTGAATACTGGCAAAGGCTCTTGCCACCCCCATAGTGCCTTTTTTAGGCAAGGCTCGAAAGAGAAACCCACCGCCGTAAATAGCACAAGTAACAAAAAACTCAAGGTAATGCTACTCAATGCCAGAAGTCTAAACCTCAAAATGCATGCACTTGAGGCACTCCTCAGTATAGAGAAAATCGATATATGTGCAGTAACAGAAACCTGGTTTAAGGTTCCAGAGAGCACCCCAGCACTACCAGGCTACAACTCATACCATACATAGCAGTCACAAAACCCAGACCGAAATACAAAAGGCAGGGGAGTATCCATATTCATCAAGGATACCCACACCTCCAGATTAGTGGCACAGCACGATGCTTCAGAGATCGTCCACGTGCAACTAACAACGGGCAAAACTGCTATTCAAATTATAGCTTGCTACGGATCACCCACCATGTCCCAGGACCCCCACTCTGCATTCCTGGAAACACTGGGAAACATAAAGGTTCTACCAAACACCCTGATATTGGGTGATTTCAATTACCCAAACATTAAGTGGGAGAACTACTCAAGTACAAACTCCCTTGCCCAACATTTCCTAGAAGTTATAAACTCAAACACCCTAGATCAATTGATCAACACCCCCACCAGAGGTGGCAACGTATTTGACCTGGTCATCACCAACATGGGCGACCGGTGTTCCACACTGGAGGTCAACCCCTCACTGGTTAGATCTGACCATAAACTAATCACTCTGGATATCCATATTCCACCACCACCCCCGGTCAAAGAAACCACCGTGAAAAACTTTTCAAAAGCAAACGTCACGTTACTTAAGACCGAGGTGGGAAGTTTCAAAGCCCCCATGCTAAAGGATAACGCTGTCCAAGCTGCAAAATCCTTTACTAATGCACTCTATGGGCACCTACAAGAATGCATGGATCATGCTATCCCAAACAAAACCAAGACTCACTCCTCCAAGAAAAGGAAACCAGTCTGGTGGACCCCTACCATAAACAAGCTATACAATAGAAGGAGAAAACTAGTACAGAAAAGAGTAAAATCCCAAGAAGGGAAGACATCTCTGATCAGTATCGGCAAGAAACTATGTTCCCTCATAAAATTGTCCAAGGCTAGCTTCGAAAGAAAAATTTCTATGGACTCCAAAGATAACCACAAGGCATTCTTTAGCTATGTCAAGAATCTAAGTGACAATTCTCAGATCTGCTTGGAGTTAGTGCAGAATAGCACAAAATACACTGAAATGACTGATCTAGCCAACATCCTGGCAGACAGGTTCAATGCAAACTTCACCCCCCTCTCACCGTCAAAAGGGCCCATACCTATACCAGAAGAATGTAGTGACCCTGAAATCACAGACACTCAGATTAAAACAGCCCTCTCCAAAGCCAAAAACACAGCATCAATGGGACCAGACAGTGTCCCAGGCTGCGTCCTACATGAGCTCAAAGATGAACTAATCCTTCACCTAAACACACTGTTTAAACTCAGCCTCTCTACAGGCTACATGCCCACACAGTGGTGTACAGTAACGGTTATTCTGCTCCACAAATGTGGAGCCACAACGGACCTCGGGAACTATCACCCTATAAGCCTGACTAGCTTGGTCTTCAAAGCTATAGAGCGCATCATCATGGATCTCATTAACAGTGACATTGGAAACCTCCAAACACTGGACCCTACCCAGTTCAGCTTTGTTAAGGGCAGATCATGCCTCCTAAACCTGGTGGACTTCTTTGAGACAGATTCCAAGGCTATAGACGAGGGAAAGGTCATCCACACAGCTTACCTAGACCTCGCAAAGGCCTTCAACACCATTCCCCACTCAGGTATTATAGACAAGCTCACCAGCCTGAACATAAACCCCTACATCACGAGATGGGTCGCAAACTGGCTCACAGACAGAACCCACAAGGTAAGAGTTGCGGGAGCTAAGTCTGACTCTAAACCAGTTACAAGTGACATTCCCCAGGGTTCAGTTCTAGGACCCCTCCTATTTGGCATATACTTCTCAGAGGTACAGGCAAGCACAGGAAGACTATGGCTAACCAAGTTCACAGACAACTGCAAACTAGGGGCTATAACCAACTCTCCGGCTGACACAGACATCCTCCAAAAGGGTCTCACTGAGACAGATACCTGGTGGCAAAAAACATGGCCTCAAGCTAAATGCCAAAAAGTGCATAGTCATCCCTTTTTGAAAAAAACAAAGTACCCACAAACTACCACAAATCTGGTAGCCCCCTAAATACAGAAAAAGTAATAAGGGATCTGGGGACCCAAGTAGATAGTAACCTCTCCTTTGATAATCACATTGCCAAAGTGGTTAGAAAATCCTTTTATGTGGCCCACCTAATCACAAAAGGGTTTGCATCCAGATCGAAAGAGGTCACTTGACCCCCTCTACACATCACTCATCAGACCCATCATAGAGTACAATGCCCCATTTGGGATGTACCTTAGAAGACACCTGCAACAACTGGAAAGACCACAGAAGTACCTCACAAAGAGGATCACTGGCCTCAAGCAGATGCCCTATGCAGCTCGACTGAAGAAACTCCAGCTGTACTCGGTTGCATACCGCCTACTCAGAGGTGATCTCTGCCAGACATACAAGGCTATGTCCAACCCAGAATTGATGGACAAGCTCCACCTAAAGAAAACCATATCCCCTCGAGCCATACGCTCTAGGGATCTAAACCTCACCACAACACTAAATAAGATGTGCTGGAGGGATAGATTCCTGTCCCAGAGACTTCCCATGCTCTGGACCAAGATTCCAATCTACATTAGGCAGAGCTCCTCGTTAACCCTCTTCAAGAGAAACCTTGATGAGTGGATGGGAAACAGAAAGTTTACCCCAGGGATCACTTCAATGGATCTGCTGGACAGAGGCACAGGGAACTAATCTAAGGGGGCAGCGAAAGCCAACACATTCCGACTAGGCTTATAAATGCCTTTGGGCAGATAGCCTAGTACCTACCTATGAACCTATGAACCTCTAATGTCTTTGGAGAAAGCTGTTAAGTATTTAGTTTGTGTTAAACCCCAGTAAATGTCCAGAAGTTGTTGAATGCACAGGTGATATTCCCTCTCAGCATGTGTCATTTTTTACTGAAGAATGTAGTCTTTTTCATTTTAACATCAGAGCCGTGAGGCCACTCCTGTAAAAGCACAACATAGAGTGTGTTGAGGCCAGCTGCTGCCTGTAACACAAAGGGACGTGTTAGACTTGGAGCTACTAGTTTTGTAGCCTTGGCCAATGCTGCCTTTAAATTACAAAAAGCTGTATTTTACTTTGGTCTTTACTCCAGAAAGGGCAATTCATTTCTGGCTAGAAAGCATGTTATGACATGAATTGTAACTTTTCACTTTTAACCTTAAACTCTGCCTCCTGCAGTGTTTGAAAGACCAGTATCACTTTAGCTAAATGCTGTTTTTCTGTTTCAGACACAATTAGTGTAGGCTTGCCCTTGGGCTGTTACCTACCCTCTCTTTTTGTAAAGGGACCTGCATATTTTAATTGTATTCCATAGTCCATGTACTGACTGTACTCATAGTACTGTTTTTGCAGGAGTCTTTGCTATTTTTATGCTATCTTACAATTACAAAATATTGTAAGAAACAAAAGAGATACATTTACTGTTGTCTGCCTGTTGCTGCACTTTGAAAAGAAAATACATGCATGTCAGTCTTGTGACATCATGGGCAGGATTCACGAAGCCTCCGTGTAAGAGTTACAAGGCTTACACGGAGGCTGCAGTTAAACAGTGTGACGTCAGCATGCCATGCATATGCATGAGGGCATGCTGAATCACACCTAAGGCTAACACGGTCCATGTAAGACAGTAGGGGGTGTGTCCGTAGGGCGAGCCCTGCAAACGGACACGCCCCCAGAAGAGTAAAAGTCCCGAAAGTAAACCCCCATGACAGAGTCCGTGTAAATGTGAATAAACACAACACAACACATGCCCCCACAGACTATTAACATAAAATGTAAAAATGAACATGTTATATTTTTTTTATAAGTTTTAAAGATGTTTGCCCGTGAGTGCGCTCGTTTGTGCGGGCATGCCCATTGCTTAGCCACAGTTAGCAATCAGTGGAAAAGCATATAAGAACTAAATATGCAAAGTAAGCCAAGAAGCAATAGCGTAGCAGCAGAGACATCGGCTGAAGAGGAGGCAGTCATGGTTCGAGCCCCCACAACATCAATTTTTATTTTTAGTGAAATAAGCACGAAAGAATTCCCTGACATATATGTACATGTATAAAATTATTTTTATGTAAAATGTAATGAAATGGGCCATGTATTATGAAGAAATGTGTGGAAAAAAAAAGAAGAAATGTCAGAAATGCCCATAGCTGAGCTACACTCTAACAAGCTGAGTATATCTGCCCATAGGTGAGCAGTGTTTTAACAGGTGTAAAATGAGTGCTTGTAGGTGAGTAGTGGTTTAACAGGTGTAGAAGGAGTGCCCGGGGTTGAGCAGAGTTCTAACATGCTGAAACTGTGTGCCCGTAGCTGAGCTGAGCGTAATACGCATGCTGACAGCCAAACGGCAAGTAAGCCAGCGTGACCCATTTGCGTGGAGCTGTGCACCGCGCCAACAAGCTAACCAACGAGCAACATTGAGCAAGCTGTATCAAAATTGCCTTTACACAGACACACCTCCTGGCCTGTGTAGACAGTCATAAAATATAAAAAGCAATGGCCAGGCTCGAACTCAGGATACCATGCATCATAGTCAAAGTACTGAACCACTAAGCCATGACAGTTGCTCTTAGAAATGCAGTAATAGCATATATATAGGAATGAATGGAAAGAGGAGCATGACAAAGCAGGTTTTGTGAAGCTGATACAATTCCAAAATGGCCAATCACAGATAAGTGCGGGAAAAACGGCATATATATAAGCCCCATAGGTGGGAATACACAGCATAACTGATTGTGGAACCGATTTGCAGTCAGGATGGCAGGTGCAGGAGAGGGTAGTTGCTTCTGAGCACAGAGGTGAGGCATTGAGGAGTCCAAATATATGGTTTGGCTCCTCGTTCATGATCATGAGGCCCAAGTCATGCAGGGCCAGGTCCTGTGGGGAGCATATAGGGCTGAGGCGTGGGACCGGTTGGCACATGATCTCACCAGTGCCACAGGAATACCAAGGACTGGTGAACAGGTCCATCACCACCATGCAGACCTGAAGAGATGGAAGCAGGACCAACTGAACCGTTGGATCCAGGAGGCCCGGCAAATGCCCAACTCCCCACTACTGAGTAAGTTACATGTAATTATTTATGTAAGAAATTAACCTAGCTGATATTATGGAGATGTGCATTCCAATATTACTTCATTTATATTACAGCTGCAGGTGTCCATTCCATGAACCGTCGAGCCTATGCCGATAGGCTTGTGCGGTTGCGCCACCAGGCAGGTCAGTAATTCTCTCCCTCTAACTGTAAAAAAATATAAGTATGACAGCTTGCAAAAGAGTGCAGTGTAGTCACTTATTAATAAATAGTGCAAGTAACAGTGTAAGAGAGATTTTGCTAGTATTGTTTGATTACATAAGTGTGATGCAGCCTGTAATCCAAAAATAAAAATGAAACAAGTCTGAAATAAAGATGTTCCACCTGTAATATAATACATACATAACCTGCAGCAGGCTGAAAAGTACATCTACAGAAGCTGAGTAAAACACATGTGTGAAATATATCCCTGTTTAAATTCTGAAACATGACACAAGTGAGACTGTTGGAAAGGATTGTTATAACTAAGTAAAACATGTCAATAAAGCCTAGAATTAAGTACCATCCTGAATTGTAAAAATAAAACAAGTGAGAGAGTTTGAGAAAGAGGTATGAATCCACCAATAAAGTAGCAATAACTCCTGAATAAAGTATACTGCAGTCAGTACAGAATGAAATGAATGTGACAGGCACAACCAAACAGCAACATGTGTTGAAAAAAGTACTGAAGCTGGAATGTGTGTCCCAAAATCTGGATATGTTGCTCTCCGTTTGCAATATGCAGATAGTATTGTTGTATGAAATACAAAACATCCACAGTTGTCTAGAGCCATATAAAGCAAATGTAGCAGGATGATGTAGCTGAACAGAGCCAGATATGAATGTGTATGAATAAAAATGAAATGTATATTGATGTAGCAGTAACATTCCTATCACCAACATGCATAAGTTGTCACATAGGAAACTGTAGTCAGACCTGTAGCGTGTATATATTTGCAGCTAGTAGAAATGTACAGCATATGTATAGGTATTTGAAGTTGTTAATGAAATATTTCTTCACCCTACCCTATAACCACAAATAATCCATTCCACGTGAAATGGGTATGTGTATTCACAATTAACTCCCCTGGACAATTGTCCTGTTGGTTCATACATATTTGCATGTATGTTGATGCATGTGCCCTGTTCATACATCCAAACCTGATGGTCTGTTGCCATCACTCAACCCTGGTATGCACTACCTGCACTCAACTAAATAATGCAAAACATAGGACGACAGGGAAGGCGGGTTCCAGCGTACCCACCTCTCCCACCTCAGCTGGCGAGTGCACCTGGCAGTAGTGCCCAGGCTGGACCCTCCTCCGGTGGCCCTGTGCCACCTGCAGGTGGAAGCGCTGCAGGGGATGGGGCTCGTCCCCCATCTGCAAGCATGGCCGGAGGAGAACATCCACTCACCCTCCGTAGTGTCCGGACTGTGGTGCGTAGGGAGATCCGGCACGCTGTGCTTGGGCCCCTACGCCAGCTTGAGGCATGGGTGGCACAACTCATGGGCGTGCCTGCTGCCTGTCCTACACAGCCCCCAGCACAGCCCCGTCCTGGGCAGTGAAGGCACAGTGGCAACTGCCCATGGGTGGGGATCTCAGTTCCACTGTTGCCATCTGTGGGCTCATGGGCTTGAGATATCCAAACATCCGTCCCCATCAATTGTGTAACCCCCCCCACATGTGTCATACACCACCCCTGTATGCGTCTTGTTTGTCTTGTCTGTTAACCTCTCCTACCTACCTCCCCAGCTATACTGACTTCCCGTACCTGACATACCACTCTCACCTGAAAAAAAAAAAAAAGGGCACTCTGTACCCACAAATAAATTACTCCCCATACATAGCTGCCCATTTTGCACACATGTCTACTGGACATGTAACCTGGCAATTACAATTGGCTGTACAACAAATATTATTGTTGTCCTCACACCTCTCTCAGGTGTGGAAGGTTTCAAATTTCACACCAAATTACAAACATATGCACAGCTGTTGCTGACGAAGAAATGGGCAGCTATGGGCCTTTCCTACATCCATCCTGCAAAACCCTAGCTTGTTTTCCTACTGTCCTACCCTCTTTGTGCCCCCTTTTTCACCACTTTCCTATCTCCCCATTTTCTTTTCTTTAAAAGAAAATAGTGCGGGTGTGCGCGAGAGTAAGCACTTTTAAGCAGTAGTAAGCGGGTGTGCGCTTCTGTGCACTTAGCTAAGCGTATGTGTGCGAAACTAAGCGGCAGTGCGCAT
This sequence comes from Protopterus annectens, assembly GCF_019279795.1. Lineage (NCBI taxonomy): Eukaryota > Metazoa > Chordata > Ceratodontiformes > Protopteridae > Protopterus > Protopterus annectens. The sequence continues at coordinate 1,332,199,029 of NC_056728.1, forward strand.
GCGTGACCTACGCGCAATCCAGCGCTAACCCGCTTACAACTGCTTAAAAGTGCCTTAGTCACTCTGAATGGCAATGCCTGTAGTTATCTCAGCAGCAAAATAAAATACCTCCCTCAGTCTCAAACCTAGGACCTTGGAAACACTAGTCTGCATGACTTACCACTAAGCCATGACTGCTATACAAGAACACTGTGCTGAAAGAAATATATCATAAAATGGTAGGAATTAATGTAAAAGGAATATAGCAAGTCTAGTACACAAAGCATGTCATGTATATTTACTGTCAAATCTAGTGGATTTGTAAAATAGTACTGTGTGATGAGAAACAGTCATGCTAGTTGGTAGCTACTAGGTAATAATGTCACAGTAGCATCTGGCAAGCCACACACATACTCAGAGCAGGATAAACACTGCCATAGTTGAATAGTTAAGAGATCAGACATAGCAACTGTGACTGAGTTACAGGGATGTCCCTGATGTGAAAATAAATGTCAACTGTGCCCCACTGACACCCTGTCAAATGTACTAACAGTAGGCAGAAAGGTGTAACTACACATGCAATGGTAACTATGAATGACTGAAGGTATGCACTACCTGCACGTCACAAATGGTGTACTAATACATATGCTTGAAATAACCCACAGTCACAACTGCAGAATATCAGAATATGTCATTGGAGTATCCCACTGCTATGTATCATTCCATGAGGCTGATAAAAGATGCACCTGAGAGTATCTGAGGCCTGCTCAGCAGCATGATCAAATACCCTTGTAAGTGTCAAGGCCCACACCATGGCCAGACCACACTGCATGCGGTAACACCCTACCACAACAAACACATAGGGAATTGCTGCCCAAACAGATTTAGCAAGCATTACAAGCTGTGAATGTAAATGGAAAATAGGAAAGCCATAGCAACACATTACAGGAAAGACACCTAGCAGGCATACAAGGAGTGAATGTAAAGGCCAAATATTGAAGCCATAGCAACAGATTGCAAGAACCACTGCTATATACCAGTTAGACCACAATCCCCACAGGAAAGCACACACACCCATATACACAGTATTACTAGTTGTAGGTGTCAGTTTACATAAACACGGAGAAGAGGACACTGGAGGAAGGAATACTCAGCTTACAGAACAACATGCATTGCAGTGTCTACAACACAGCATGAAATATGAGAGACATACCAACCTTTACACTCACAGAACAGTGTCCACAGCAAACCAGCATGGTCCCCACCCTGATAATCTGAAAGGGCTACGCCTACCTAACAGACCTTTTTATAGCACAGTCCTGTAATCACAGCGAGAACTGCAATCACTACACAACAGGCTGCATGCAATTAGTAAATGCTGGCTAACAATTGGTGCAGAGGCCATCACATGGACATGTGCAGATACCTACAAAAGCATCCTGTACTCCCAGTCCACACATGCTATACTTTCATTGCACCTGCTGGAGGTAGAGAGAGAGAGAGAGAGAAAAAGAAAGAAAAAAAGAAAGAAAAAAAGAAAGAAAGAAAGAAAGAAAGAAAGAAAGAAAGAAAGAAAGAAAGAAAGAAAGAAAGAAAGAAAGAAAGAAAGAGAAAAAAAACTGTAACAACAAAACAAAGAGGCTGACAGCAGGCCAAGTAACTGCAAGCCTACGCAAACAGCTGCAACAAACACAGGTAATATAAAGTACTACTATAATAGTCTACATACTGTGAACCCTCCAGATGTGTTATTGGTCTGTATCTATGTATATGAAGATGTGCATAGGGCCGGGGACATACTGCAACTGTCACTGAAGGCTCCACATACATATGTATGTGACGGTAGCTATGTGCACATAGCAATGTAGGTTGTAGTGCAATGTACAAGTAGGTGGTACAGTAATGGGTGTTCAGCAGTACGTTACTGTGTGTATACATATGTGGACCTAAAGAGGAGTATATATATATATATCTAACATGTGTATACGTATGTATATCGAGATATGTATGTATGTATTTATATATATATATATATATATATATATATATATAAATAATATGCATATGTGTATACATAGATAGAGAGGGATGTAGAAATACATAGACATATATAGTTTCACAGTGTCATAGTTTAGTACTAGGCTATCTGCAGACAGTGTATAGAATAGATTTAGAAAATTGCGCCTCTGTATAGTAGTGACACAGTGAAGACCCCCGTACATAATAGCATTAGTTTACTGTGCCTCTGTCTAGTAGTGACACAGAGATGACCCCTGGTGTAAACCTATGATCTCCCATCCACTCGTCAAGAATTCACATGAAGAGTGTCAGTGAGGGTCTCTGCCTAACATGAACTGGGATCCTGTTCCACAGTATGGGAAGCCTCTTAGTGATGGATCTGTCCCTACAGCATGTCCTATTCATATGTGTGCTGAGGTTTAAATCTGTAGCTGTTGTGGTTCTGATGGATTTGGATTGTATGAGGTGGAACATGTCCATCAATACCTGATTGGACATGGCCTTGTACATCAGGCACAGATCACCCCTAAGTAGGCAGTATGCTATGGAATAGAGCATGAGTTACTTTAGTCTGGCAGCATATGAAAGTTGTTGGAGACCCTTGATCCTCCTGGTGATGTACTTATGGGGTCCCCCTAGCTGTTGCAAGTGCCAGGTGAGGTACATACCAAATGGGGCATAGTACACAGTCATGGGCCTGATAAGGGAGGAGTATAGGGGTACAATGACCCCTTTTGATCTGGATGTGAATCCCTTCATGATAAGGTGGGCAAGGTAGGAAGTCTATCCAACCACTTTGGCAATGTGGGTGTCAAATGAGAGGTCAGTATCGGTTAGTGTCACCAGGTCTCCGATTACTTTTTCTGTACTCAGTGGGTTACTGTCTATGTGATAATATGTGGGTACCTTGTCCGTCCAAAAGGGTATGACTATACATTACGTGGCAATGAGTTTAAGGCCATGACTCCGGCACCAGTTGTCGGTTTCCGTGAGGCCTTTCTGTAGGATGTATGTCTCAGCTGGTGTATTGACTATGGCGCCTAGTATGCAGTCATCTTTGAACATTGTCAGCCACTACCCTCCCATGTCTGCTTCCACATCTGAGAAATATATGCCGAACATGAGCGATCTCAGGACAGAGCCCCGTGGGACACCACTTGTGACTGGCTCTGAGTCTGACATGGCACCAGTAAGTTTGACTGTAGGGTTTCTATCCGTTAGCTGGTTTGCAACCCATCTTGTGACATATGGATTTACATTTCAGCTGTTGATTATGTCTATGATGCCAGAGTGCGGTATTGTGTTGAAAGCCGTAGGCAAGTCCAGGTAGGCTGTATAGACCGCTGTGCCCTCGTCAATGGCTCTAGTGACTTATTTAAAAAGGTCAACCAGGTTCATAAGGCAGGATCTGCCCTCTACAAAGCCAAACCAGGTGGGATCAAGTGTCTAAGTCCCCAATGTCTCTGTGTATGAGTTCCATAATGATTCTTTCCATAGTGTTGCAGACCAGGCTGGTTAAGCTTATGGGGCGGTAGTTACCAGGGTCTGTAGAGGTGCCTCCTTTGTGGAGTGGGACTACTGTTGCTGTATGCCAGTCTCCAAGTACATATGCTGTAGTAAGGCTATGGTTGAATAGCATTTAATGTGCATGTGTAGCTCCTCTTGGAGTTCACGTAGCATGCAACCTGCGATACCGTCGGGTCCCATTGATGCTGTGTTTACAGCTTTGCTGAGGGTGGTTCCCAGCTGGACATCTGAGATGACAGGGAGGTTACAGTCAGCTGGGACAAGTAATTCCTCATGTGTGGGTGAGGGAGGGGAGAAATCTGCACTGAACCTGTCTGCCAGAATGTTGGCATTATCTGTTTGTTCAGTGTAGCTTTTGTCACTGTGAACTAACTTTGAACATGTCTGAGGGTTCCCACCCAGGTGTGTAACATAGCAGAAGAAGGCCATGTGGTTATCTGTAGTGTCCATAACGATGTCCCTCTCATTGTTGGCCTTGCATGTTTGTACAACAGAATGTATCTTTCTACTAGTGCTGATCAGAGATGCCTTATCTCTATGGAATTCTGCTCTGCAGTGCAGTAGCTAACTTCTGTTGTTATACAATTTGTTCAATGCTGGGGTCCACCAGACAGGACACCTGCCCTTGGTGGAGAGGGTCTTGGTTTTATTTGGGATTGCATGATCAATGCATTCTTGGAGATGTCCGTAGAAAGCATATGTGAAGATGTCTGCATTGTGGGATGTGGTTTCCACTGGCCCAGTGGGCATAAAGGATACCAACTCAGTTATAAGAAGTGTAAAGTCGGCATGTGAGAGAATTCCCACTGTAGTCCTTTGTGTTGTGGGGGAGGTGGGATATGTATATCCAGGGGGATTAGTCTGTTGTCAGATGTGACTAGTGAGGGGTATACTTCTGGTGTGTAGCACATTGTCCCCATGTTTGTGATGATCAGGTCTAGTATATTATCTCCCCTTGTGGGAGAGGTGACTAGCTGTTCCATTGCATTTGACTTAGTGAATTCCGGGAACCTTTGGTCTAGGGTGTTTGGGGTAGAATAATGCACCCAGTGTATGTTAGGGTAGTTGAAGTCTCCCAATATGATGGTGTGTGGTGGGACATTCATATCCTCCAATGTCTTCAGGAAGGCTGACTGTGGTTCCTGAGATTGGGAGGGTGGTCTGTAACATGCTACCAGTTGTATAGCAGGTTTGCCTATGGTTATCTGCACCTGGATGGTCTCTGATGCTTCATGTGTTGCCACTAACCTGGAGGTGTGGGTGTCCTTCATGAATATGGACACACTCCCTTTTTGTTTTGTCCTGAATCCTGGGGCCAAAAAGCATGATACGAGGTATAGCCTGGTACCGCTGGTGTGCTCTCAGGAGCCTTGAACCAGGTTCTCACTTACTGCACAGACATCGAGATTGGTAGAATATGTACGTACAGATATATGTAATACACACATACATATATAGATATATGTAGATACATATACAGATAGATCTGACTGACAACAGATATGTCTGTATATGACTATCTCTCTCTCTCTCTGTCCCACCCCCTCTCACTCTCACTCTCCCTCTGTCTCTCTCTCACTCTCCCCCCTCTCTCCCCACATCTATATGTATATATCTACATCTATATATACATATTATATACATATATACAAACATATATATATATATATATATATATATATATACAGATATAAATATATCTATATATATATATTATATATATATATTTATATATATATATATATAGTTCTGTCAGCGTATACATACATATATATATATATATATATATATTTATATATACATACATATATATATATTAATATATATATATATATATATATATATATATATATATATATATTAATATATATATATATATATATATATATATATATATATATATACTGTGTGAGGCACATGTGTGCAGATGTCTTGCAACAGGTGCTTGGTGTCAAAGGCATGGAGTGAACACCAGTGTGGATACTGGAGTACTATACCCCATTCGAAAACACTGACACCAGTAACCACCAAATATGTGCATGCCTGCCCACCACTGCATGTGTCAGGGGGGAACAGGGGCAACAAGTGTACAATAGGCTCCCCATTGATATACACAGTGGCACACTAGTCCTGTAATACCTGTACATGGAATGTGTCAGCGGACATGGTGTGTCAGCTATGGACATGTAGGTCACTGTACCCCTCCACACCCCACAATGTCCTACACAGTATTTACCTCCCATGACAGCTACAGATATGGAGAAGGACACAGACATATGCAAGTAACTATGTCAATGCACTCAAACACAATACCTATGCAGAGTGACTGACAAGACCACAGAGCGCACACAGACTACCTACATAGAGGTTACCACTGCTGGATATACATAGTTCGGTCACACCCATGACAGTTGTCTAACAACCATGGTAGCACCTCCAACATCCACAACACAAATTACCTATGTCTGTCGTCCTTGTCACTGCAGTATAGAGCACATGGTGGAGGTACAGGACCCTACCCACAGATACAACATACCCTGTAGTAGACCACACAGAATTAAGAAGCAAGTCTCCCCATTTGTAGATGTCAGACATACCCCTGCTGAATGTTATGCAGATAGGTAATATGCCATATGAGTCACCCTGTGTAACTGTTTGTAAGGAGCAGGTACGATCATAACACATGTGTCACAAGGGGCAGGGTAGCATAACAGTATGCTGCTGTAGGCCCAGGGCCAAAAGCACACTACCTACCTAAGACACAATGCACACCCATGAACACATTGCAAATTAAATATGTGAGGTGGAATGAGTGTGCCAGTGACTGGGTGCATGTTGTATACTGGTGTGATTGCTCACCATGACTGTCTGTCTGTCATGGTAGTGTGTGTCCTTGGTGTGAGGCCAGAGACAGGTGTGTGAGGTATTGCCATCAACACATACTACATTGCCATATGTTGTGCTGTGTTACCCTGTATGTCACTGTGGTGTAGGTAGGGTTATGGCAAGTAAGAGTAGTGTGCATTACCAGTGAAATATGTAACATGCATTGTGTGCAGTGCATGGGCTGATAATGTTCCCCATACAGTACCTTGATACAAACCCCCAGTGTGAGGTTGTGTATTGTACCAGAAACAGTGTGTTGACTTCTGCAGTATACTAGTCTTTCATATGGAGTGTGCCAGGTACTGTTGCACAGTTGTCGGATGAGCACTGATATCTGGTCATTTACATGTTTATCCCCCAATAAACAGACAGATGCTATATATGGTGGTTAAGTTATATCACTGCAGTCGAGTATTATGTGTATTATGTGTGCCATAGTTTGCTGACAGATATTGCTGACATATTTTCCTTCTCCTTTTCAGGGCTATGGTTCAACAGCGGAACCCTGTCTACTCTGTTGCAGAGGAGGAAGAGATACACCATAGCCTGGTGTGGGATTTCGCAGTACTCTTTTCCCGCACCAGCCAGAACCAGCAGGAGAGGGCTGCACTGTGGCAAGACCTGGTCCGTCGGGTAAATTACATAGGCACACATAACCGGACATATGAGCAGGTACGCCATCACTGCAGTGATTTAATTGGAAATGTCCGTCAGCGTGCGTCGGATATTCACAGGCAGCAGCTTGCCACAGGTGCTGGGGTGTCTAGACATCCCCCCCTCACCAGACTGGAGGGACTACTCCTAAGTGTTGTGGCTCCAGCCCAACAGCAACAGCAGCAGCATACATGTGTAATGATGGAGGCTGGAGCCACACAGCAGCAGGACACGGAGCATGCAGGTAACATGCCATGTGTATAGTTGACCGTTCTGTACACTGTTAGGTTATGCATGTGTGAGGTGTGTCCTCGTTTTGTAGCTGTAATATTGGTAATTATTGTGCAAGAGTGATATCCTCAATATCAGCAGTACACCTGTGGAAGCTAACTGTTGCTTTACTGAACTGTATCATGCCCACAGTATCAATGGCACAGTTGTGCCCACTGACAATAAATGTCTCTTTCCTGCAGGTCCCTCTGGTGTAACAGCAAGGCAGCCTATCCATGCTGGTGAGTGTGTAATACCATTACCTTCAATACTCTTTATACTAACAGTAATAATAGGCTGAAGCAGTAGTGCTATGTGTTTGATTGCAGGTGTGTTTGTGTCTGTGTGTTAATATCTCATATACTGAGGTGTGTGCATGTGTGCATGTGTGCATGTGCATATGTGCCCATGTGTGCATGTGCCCATGAGTGCATGTGTGCATGTGTGCATGTGCCCATGAGTGCATGTGCCCATGTGTGCATGTGGGCATGCGCACATGTGCGCATGTGCGCATATGCGCATGTGCTCATGTGTGCATGTGTGCATGTGCCCATGTGTGCATGTGCCCATGTGTGCATGTGTGCATGTGCCCATGTGTGCATGTGTGCATGTGTGCATGTGTGTATCAGTGGTGACATTGTGTACACATTGTAAACTGTGTTTCCTGTCTTACTCCCACAGGTTCTGGTGCTGCTCTGGTGTTGTGCAGCAGGGAACCTGAATCAGCTTCTGTAGATAGTGATAATGATGATACCTGTGTAATGGCACAGGTAGGTGTGCCAGGGTCCATCATTGGTCAGCCAATTGACACTACACAGCTGTCGACCCCATCAATGCGCACAGTCATCCTGCCAATACATCCTTTGGCACCAATGTCCCGAGGTGATGGACAGGATACAGTGGGCATTGACCAGGGTAATGTGGTATCGGTGGCACATGCATCCCCACACAGCAGCCATGGCCAGGGTCCTGACATGGTACCACACAGGCAGACGTCCAGGGGTTCTCGTGGGAGCATCCGTGGGCGTACCGCCCCTGTCAGACATGCCCACAGAGGTCTTTCAACCTCAGCTATGTTTCGGGCTGTAATGCAGGCACAGTCACGTATGGAACAGTACACCAGACAGGGTCTGAGGGAGCTGAGACCATGTTGCACAGCCATGAGTGACAGTATGCGTGATGTTGCGGCTGCCATCCGTAACTTCACCGAGGTCATTGACAGATGTTGGGGGGACACATTAGATCTGTTCCACAACTACATGTCCATTAGCCAGGGCAATGGTGGATGGTTGAGGCGTCGACGTGGCTGTATGCCAGCAACAGCAGCAGCTGGCAGCCATCGCGGATGACAACAGGCCTGCGGCCGCTCACATAGTGCCAGCAGCAGCCCCAGCAATGCTGGGTCTGTGCTGTCATCAGACCGCCCCTGGAGACCATGTGCATGTGGCGCTGGACAGTCCCAACAGGGATCTGTCTCCAGTCACCAAACACCTGCTTCTGATGACAGTACCCAGTCTGGCTTAGTACCTGATATGGTCCGTAGCACCCCTGCCAGGCACAGGTACCATGTCCGTGGCCACAGACAGTGATCTGTATGACCTGGCAGGTGTAGTCTGTGGCTGTCCACAAACACCTGTATATGGCAGCCATGAGGTGGGACTGTGTGCATTCATACACACATGCAAAGTGATAACACCTAGGGCTAACGCATACACACGCACACTGCATCAACATTGCCCCATTTTGTACTGCTGTCCCTCACCAACACACACACACAGACATGTCAATTGGTTGTATCAGTGGCAGACTCAGGCATACCAGGTACACACCCTGTGCATATGATGAAACTATGCCACCTCCTGCAATCTGTAAAATCGATGCAGGAACAGATTAACATGGTGCTGATGCACAGGGTGACTACATAGACGTGTTGTAATAGTATGATGTTGACAACAGTACAGTGTAATGATATCATTGTGGGTATATACCAGCATGCCTGATGCAGTTACAGTATGAATGTCATTGTATTGTTTTGTACACCCATAGTAATTACCACAGTGTACTGTCTGCACATCTTTGCATACTGATGGTGAGGCTGTCAAGGGATGGCCACCTACATAGGTAGCACAGTGGATACAACAATGTACATATTGATACTCAATGATGGCCATGTCAACTGCGAGTTGCATGCTGTCCACACACGACTCTGCAATGCGGATGTTTGAGGATGTTGATATCTGTGCAGTACTACACAACAGATTCAAGGCTCACAAGAGCACACTAGCACTACAAGATCACACCTCATACCATGCATGACAGCACCAAAACACAGAAGTAACTATGACAGGAGGGAGAGTGTCCATACATGTCAAGGATACTGTTGCGCCAGGACAGGTAGCATACATCATACTAAGTCTGGAACTGCTGAGTGAGGGCTCAGTGTCTGTTATTTGACATGTGTATTATTACAGGTATGAGCACTTGGGTATCAGGCCAGTTATTCAACATTACAAAGGTACGTGGTCTATACACTTGTGGGGGGTGTGGCTGGACCCAGCCCATCTGACCTGTGAATTTCTGGGTACAGGCTTATAGTGCCTGCATATATGCACTGTTACCTACTGGAAGTCGTACACCTTGTTTGTTGTAGCATAGTCTACATACAGGCCTGCTGACTGTAGCTTTGTTTGTATGCATGTTTGCTTGTTATGTTCCTGAAACACTGATTCCACCTGCAGTGCAGATTTACAGTGCCTCTGTGGATCCTTAGTGACATCTGTATTGCTTACTTTACTGATGTTTTTGTCTCATTTGACAGAACATCACTGTTTGTCCTGTTTGCATGTAGCTTGCCTGTTACACATTGCATATGACTTACCTCGCATTTGCTCAAGACAGCATTCATATATGCCAGCACTAACAAATCAGGAGCACTACACCCTCACATAGTCACCTTGAGTACCTTGTTCCCCATTGGCCCTATGTGTCGTTACGTAGTATGGAATTCACAATGCTATGTAGCATGTGCAAAGGTCACCTGTCGATCTACTCTCAGGTCCAGTTGGTGAATCTGTGAGTCATGTGGCAATGTTACAGCTGCCTCATGTACACAGACAAACCTCTCCCCTTCCCATACACTTACAACACATGTGAGAGATGCAACCACATAGCCAAACTGGGGGCTAAGCTCTCCTAACTTAGCACTGGAATTCCCTGTCAGGTGGAGTGGGATACTACAGTGAATACAGTACCAGTCTCCCATAGACCTGCCACGACCGCAATCCAAACACAGAAACATACAGGTACATTATTGGACTCTCAGAATAGCATCCTGCCTGAGCAGTTGACACCTGCAAAGCAGACACACAAGCAAACGTTAAGCCAGAGCAGAGCACGTGCAACATATAGCTCACAAAGCCTGTGTGCCAAACAGTCACAGGCCATACGGCTTGACAACACACCTGCTACAGTTGTATGAGGTACCTCTATCGTCAGGTACACTGAGGTCTTGCTCACCAGGCTGAACAAGGTGACGGTCATGCTGAGCTGCCCGTCGGGCACTATGATCCACCACATAACACAAGCATACCGGTCACTCCAAGGCATGTAGAAGTATGACTCAGTCATTGTCTTTGCCAGTGTGTATGACCTCTGACGCACCTCCCTGGACTACATGTTAGGGGACATAGAGGGTCTCTCTGAGCTTGTGGCACAGGCTGGTTTGACCCTGGCCTTGAGTAGCATCTTACCCTCACCAAGAATGCTGCCACAATATGTAGACAGGATGATCAGTTTCTGCAATTAACGTATGTTTCAGTGACATTCAAAGGGGATCCAATGCCTGTCAGTGTGGGATTACATGCTGGACAAGCCACATTGCTTTGCTTGGGACAGCTTGCACCTGTGACCCATGGGCCGTTGTATATTGGCAGAGGCTGTTGCTACACACATAGTGCCTTTGTATGCAAGGCTGACATTACATAGCCACCTACACAGGTATCACATGGGATAGGACACTAATAGAAATGCTACTCAACAGCAGCAGTGTAAACCTCAAGATGCATGCAGTGGAAACTATCCTTAGCATGGGGTACAGCAATATCCATGCAGTAACAGACTCCTGGTACAAGTCTCCCAGGTGCACACCATCACTGCCAGGTCATTCCTGATACCATGATTGTCGTCCCTTACACATGCACCAAACCAGAACGGGGGGATGTATCCAAAGGCATCTCAGATACACACACCCCCAGGTTGGTGGCACTGCACAAAGCATCAGAGCCTATCCATGTGCAACTAACAGTGGGTTAGACTGCCTTCAGGTTCATAGCCTGGCACACACCACACTCCCATACCCAGGAAACTCACTTGGCCTTCCTGACAACACTGGGAATATAACGGTCTCTACAAACACCATTATATGGTTGGACTGCAACTACCCAAACATAGAGTGTGAGCATTACTCTAGCTCCAAGACCCTATCTGAAGGGTTCTTAGCATTCATTCCCTGCACTGCTATGGAACAACTTGTTACCACTCCCACAAGAGGTGACAACATGCTGCACCTGTTCATCACCAACATGTGGACTATATGCTCCAGACCAGTCAGGTATCCCTCGCTGGTGGGATGACACCATCTACAACCCACACTGTCTAGTCACATACCACATGCAGCCCCTGCACAGAACACCACAGTCATACAGTTGTCTGATGCGTATTCCATGTATTCACATGAGGCAGGCTTCGGACATGGGAACTATTGCAGTTCACAGGTACATATGTGTAGGTGGCACACACATACATCATGTGTGCATTGACATTACTGATATAATGTATGTCGTGCAATATTGGGAACAACACCCCACACACATGGACAAACTGTGTGATAAAAATACACATGGCGAGGGCATTTGTAGGATACAAACCCCTACCTAACTATGTTATGACACTTGTGAGAGATGCAGTAGCAGAGCGTGCTATTTGCATTACTGGGAGGATTGCTTTCTCCTGCTGTACTTATAGGGTGCTGACATCATCAGTGTTTAGACAGTGGAATATGCAGCATGTGTTGTGCAGTAATAGTTGCCAAAAGGGACATTTCTCTTACACATGGAATTGCACACACTACTCCCCCACACACATTCACACACACACTGAGTGCTTGCAGGATTCAACCCCCTACCTAACTATGTTATGACACTTGTGAGAGACACAGTAGCAGAGCACGCTATTCACATTACTGGCTATAACTTCTGCTCCTGACATATGTATAGTGTGCTGACATCATTATGGATGTAGAGGTATGTACATCTGTTACTATCCATCAGTACAGGGGAGAGCATATCTATGCATTAACTTTGCACAGGCACAGTGGCCTACTGTACTGTGGAGGCAGACACCAAATACACTGTGGATAGTCTTCTGTATTCCCTAGGGACAACAGTCTAGTATTGCACTCTACAGCCATATGTTTACCTGTCAGATGCAAGTATCTGTTGCTCATATACTGTTTGTGGGTCTTTATTGCCATAGCCTTCCCTATCTCTATAAACAACTTGTGTACTGTGGAAGATGTTTGCATATGACTGGGATCCAGCACTTTACTTATGTCTCTGTTGAAACTTCACTGTGTGCACTGGGCAGATGTCTGTATTGTGGGAGGTTCCTGTGTTAACACATACAAATGCCAGATATGTGTGTGCAACTGCTGAACTGTGACATGGCCTAAGTGTGTGAGCATGCCCAGTTTGCAGTTTGTATGGCTTCTTGACTGACACATCTCATTTATCTAAGTGTGTGAGCATGCCCAGTGTGACCCTTCCTTATGTTGGGATCTGTGGACCACCACATTTGTGTTTGTGTGTGGACGCCATCTATATATCACATGTACAGTTGAGTGCTGGACATCAGGTTGTGTTCTTACTGCCCAACTGCTTTGTGTCTGACCCTAACAGGCATTGTGCTGTGCCTGCATGGTCGCCATGGGATAGTTTGCATACAGTTTTCATCATCCTTTCCTGCTGACCAAACAGTTGTATTGTCGTATAGTGTACTGGTGCAGTACTTTCACTGTGGTGGACAGTATAATCGGTTTCAGTCCTTCACTGCTTGTAATATTTATAGTGAGCACACCAGACTGGTTGAGGGCCAGTTGTCAAGATATGACCATGTTGCATTTTGTTCAGATATGGACAGCATAGTACATGATTGTCCGACATTGTTAATGTATTCCACAACTTGTGTGGACAGTGACAAACAATGGCCATGTGCCCTAGTCCATTTGTAATGCTAGTCAGAGAGTGTTTGTCCTTCAACACACATTTACTGGTGTTTGCCATGACATATGTCATGGTTAGTGTGCTGTGCCTCTGTCTACCCGTGACATACAGGTGATATTCTGGGTACACCTACCATCTCCCATCCAGTCATCATGATTCCTCTGGATGACAGTCAATGAGAAACTCCCTGGATAACCTGTAGTGGGAGTTTAGTCGTGAGTGGAGTGAGCTTCTGGGTTATGGACCAATCGGTACAGCATGTCCTGTTTATGTCTGTGCTGGGGTTCAGGCCTGTCAGCTGCATAGGTCACCAGCATTCAAAGTTTACATGGTGCCAAATGTCCATTGATACCAGGTTGGTCATGGCTCTATACATCAGGCACAGTTCACCTCCAGCCAGGTGGTATGGCACTGTGTGGAGCTGCAGTTTCTTTAATCAGGCGACACATGGCATCTGTTACAACTCTGTGATCCTCCTGGTGGGGTATTTGTGGGGTCTTTCCAGTTGTTGCAGGTGTCTGCTACGATACATCCCTGAAGGGCCATTGTACACAATTGTGAGGCTGCTGATGGATGACTGGAGAGGCACATTGACCTACCCTAACCAAGCTGTGCTTACCTTCATGATTAGGTGGGTATATGGTATGTTTCTGTAACCACTACAGACACATGGTTGTCACATGCAGGATATCTATCACCTTGTGTCCCCATGTCTCTTATTTCTCCTGATGTACTTACTGGGTTAACACCTATGTGGTAATTTCTGGCCATGTACTGTGTTTCCACAGGGGTTGACTATACACTATTCTGCATTTAGCTTGTTGACATGGCTGTGGCACCACTTGTCTGTTTCTATGTGTGCCTTTTGTAGGTTGCTTGTGTCAGCTAGAAGGTCTGATATGGTGGGCAGTTTTTAGTCCACTGCGAACCTGTTCAGACAAAGTCCTTCCATGTTGGCCTGTACCTATGTGACATATATAGCATACAAGAGAGGTCCCAGGACCATGCCTTGTGGGATGCCAGTTGTACCTGGTTTGCAGTCTGCCATGGCTGCAGCATGTCTGACCAGGTCAGTTCTGTCCTTGAGCTGGTTTGCAACCCATCTACTTGCATAGGGGTTTATAGTTAGGCTGGTGAGCTTATCTGTACCGCCAACTAGGGTATTGTATGGAAGGGTTTAGCAAGGTCCAGATAGGCTGTGTGATCCACATTCTCCACATCAATGGCCTTGGTGCACGTTTCACATGAGTCAGACATGTGTAAAGGGCAGGATCTGCCCTATGACAGCCACACTGGGTAGGGTCCAATGTCTGTAGGAACCCAATCTCGTTATTCATGGGATCCATGATCATCCTCTCCATTACTTTGCCAACCTAGATAGTCTGGGTTGAGGGGTGATAGTTTGCAGTATCCATTCAGGCACCCCCTTTGTGGTGAGGGACCACTGTTGCTGTACACTGCTCTTTGGGTACATATCCTGTGGTAGGACTGATAGTGCGCAGTACTGCTATTTGCTGTTCCATTCTTCTTACAGTACTTGCTGGACACAACCCAGGACACCATCTGGTACCATAGATGCTGTGTGCTGTGCTTTGTGGATGCTGGCTGTTACCTCAGCATCTGCAATGTCAGGGGGCCAGCACTCTCCTGGGATAGATATTTGGCACTTAGGTGCTGGTGGGGAGTTTGCAAGGAATCTGTTCGGTAGGATGTTGGCAATGTGTGTGGGTTTGGTGTATTGTTTGTGATATTGGAGTGCTGCAGAGCATATCTGTGGATTATCACCATGGTTCCTACCATCAGGTAGGACAGCTGTGTGATAATCCTTTGTGTCCTGCACAATTTGTATCATCATAGGTTCATAGGTTCATACTAGGCTATCTGCCCTGGCTTTGTTTGAGCACGGACAGATTGTGTGTGGGTTTCGACACCCCTTGCAATGTGCATATTATGCCCATGTAGGGTTTACTTTACTAGATGTGACACAGGGATGGCCCCCTGTGTACACCTACTATCTCCCATGCACTTCACCAGATTTCTCTTGTTGAGTTTGAGTGTAGAGCTCAGCCTATCATGGACTGGGATTCTGTTCCAGAGTGTCAGGAGCCTCTGGGTTATGGGTCTGTCCCTCCAGCACATCCTATTTATCTATGTGTGGAGGTTCAGATATCTCACTGTGGTGTCTCTGCTGGATTTGGGGTTTCTGCAGTGGAGCATGTCCATTCATTCTGGATTGGACATGGCCTTGTACATCAGGCATACATCACCTCTGACTGGGCAGTATGTTTCTGAATTGGGCTGTGGTTTCTTCAGCCAGGCTGCAGATGTACATTTGGCGTCTTTCTAACTGCTGCAGGTGTAAGGTAAGGTACATCCGAACTGGGGCATTGTTGTCACGTATGGGCCTGATAAGGGAAGAGTATGGGGGCACAATGACCTCTCTTGCTCTACATCTGCATCCTTTCATATTAAGGTGGGCAATATAGCAGGTCTTCCTGGCCACCTTGGCAATGTGAGTGTCACATGACAGGTTACCGTCCACTTGTGTCCCTAGGTCCCTGATTACTTCTTCCATACATAATGGATTGCCACCTATGTCATACTTTCTGTGTGCCTTGTTTGGTATTTCTTGAGACATTCATACTCTGGAGTGTCTTCAGGAATGCTGGCTGGGGTACCTGGGTTTGTGAGTGTGGTCTGTAGCAGGCTTCAAACAGGTACACAGTTTGAGCCAGTGTTACTTGCCCGTGGATAGTCCATGCTGCTTCTTGCTGTGGTACCAACCTGGGGGTGTGGTTATCCTTGATAATTACTGGTAGCCACACTCCTATTGTCATGTGTTCCATGTTTTGGAGCTGTAGAGCATGGTATGAGGCATAACCTGGTAGTATTAGGGTGCTCTTCTGGGCCTTGACCCAGGTTTCTGTTACAGAACACATATTACCATTCTCCATGTTGTGGTGGGTTTGGTCTGCATGCACCCTGCAGGTTAGACTTCTGGCATTGGGTAGCATTACGTCCAGGTTATTATCCCTTGTGCTACCTATGGTGGTGGGTTTGTGTTTCCGGACTTACCTATTCAAGGCACAGTGGGGGTAACAACAACCTTTGCCAGTATCCACACAGCCAGGTGTGCTGGGTGCGTGCCATCCCTAGAAGGTGGGGCATCAAGTCTTGCTTGGCATGTCAGCCCAGGCTGTCAGCCATGTGTTCCCCCTTGCTAACAGCAATACCTCAGCCAATTATTGTACTTGATCTTGTTGTCTTCATAGTGTGGCATTATGCTTGGTGAGGGTGAGATGTTAGGCAGGGTCTTCATGTTTGCATATACTAGATGGTGTTACATTGCTTAACACATGTCAATCATGCCGCAGGTGGTGCTTCAGGGCTGCCTCTGTTGGATGCACATACTACACTCCCTGTACATGTTTGAGAGCAGGTTGTGTCATGTTAGGCATCCCTGTTACTATATGAGTGAGTCAGAGAGGGGTATCATTCCCAGGGTTCCTACTGAGCCAGTGTATGTGCTATGCGTTGCCTCTTTGCCAAGGCCAGGGCATACTGGGCATGCCTCCTTCTGCCTACTGGGGCAGGCTCAGGTTGTTCCTCCTCCGAGTCACGCTCTGCCTGTGATGGCCTTGGCAATGTTGGGGGGCTGTTTGTCCCGGCCCTATGCTGGTCCTGCTGCAGCTGTTTTCGCAGGATCATATTATGTAGCATTGCACATACCATGACAATTTGGGTACATGTAGTTGGTGAGTACTGCAAGGCTCCACCAGATGTGTCCAGACACCAGAACCGTGACTTGAGCACCCAAACACACGCTCTATTACATTACGTGTTTGTGCGTGTGCCTCATTATTGCATTCCTGTTCAGGTGTGTGTGCGTTTCTGATGGGTGTCATCAGCCACGACTCCAGTGCATAACTTGCTTCCCCCACTAGGTGACCATGTGGGATGTCCCCATTGGCAAATGTCTAGTACAGCTGCGTCAAATGCCAGATATGGGAATCATGGTAGCTCCCAGGGCAGCCAGCACACACATTCATTATTATGCCCTGGGCATCATACATGACCTGGCAGTTGATGGAGGGGAAGCCCTTGTGGTTAATTTAGGTCCTACCCTGCTCACCGGCTGGTGCTTTGATGCGTATGTGCATGCACTCTATTGCACCCACTACCTCATGGTATTCCGCTATTTGCTGGAAGAGATGCATATTGCTGGCCAATACCTCACAGGCATTGGGGAAATATACATGCTCACCGACGTGCTGACATGGCATCCAGGAACTGGTGCAGTACCCTGGAGGCTGATGCCTGTGATATCCCCATCATATCACCAGTTGGTCTCTGGAAGGTACCTGTTGCTAGTATTCTTAGGCCAACACATACCTTGGTTTCCACTGGGATGGGTTTCCCTCTGTTGGTTCTGTGTGTGAGGCATGGCCTGCACAGCTCAACAATTTGCTGCAGGAGGTCTCTGTCCACTCTATAGTGCTCCACTATCTCCAGCTCATGTAACCCCTGGTAGGTGACCCTGGGCCTTGCATACAATGCCTACAATTTTAAGAACCCAAACTTCAAATGTAATCATGTTAATAAAAAATATACTTCTGTTCATCCCACTTAGGGAGAGTTTTCCTCTAATTGGGCTTGTAATGTGTTAGTCTTCTCCCTTGCAACAATTACATCATGCTGTGTGTCAGCCAGTTGCCTGTCATATGTTTATTGCAAACGGACAATTTTATTTATTAACTCTTCTATTATACAAATAGCTTTACTGCCTTGTTGAATAGCAGTTTGTGTGTTAATTGCAGTCTGTGAGACTTTCAAAAACTGAGAATTTTTTTTATGCATTTAGCAGTGTCAGCATGCATTTTACCAGACTCATTTCATTTATCACAGTAAATCTGAAAGTGACCCATGAGGTCAAGATAAACTCCTGGAAATCAGACTGTAAAGTACAAACGTTGACATCTACATCACCCTCTAATAAATCTTTAGAAACAGGAACCATTGTCTGTGCTTCAAGCATTACTTTATCCTGGTTGTGTTCCAGGTTTTGTACAATACGTACAATATGTTTATGACAAGGCATGCAAAAAGCAACATTTAAATATAACATTTCTGTACATTCTGTGACACATCTGCACAATGTAGAAAAGACTTACAGGTGCTAACATGCTGATTATACTATGTATTTAAATAATTCCATACATCTACATATGATTCAGATACATGAACAGTAAAAGATGTAGTGCACTTCTTGGCATTTTCATGAATTGCATTCATTGTTAAAAGAAAAATAGCAGAAAATATTTACCACAAATGTTCAGGACAAGGTGGCCAGTCTTGACACAAAGATCAGTTGTGGAAAAATTCTCTGCTGTTAGTCACTAGATGTCGGTAATGTTAGATCAGGCAGTATGACCCACACCTCATATTTCACCAACTGTCTGAAGAAGAATTACTGTACTGCCCTGTATTGCACTGCAGTGGTTCCGTCCACCAGGCAATGGATGAAGTAGTAGGAAAAAAGAAGAGTCGACTCAAAAGAAGAACTATGCAGGAATATTAGACTGTGAGAGGTACCTCTTCAGGTCACACCTCCCTGTTTTGTTCGAACTGGCCTGGTCTCGCAACTGTAAAATTTATGTTGCTACACCAAAAGGTAGTCTGTACCATTACCCAATAATGACAATTGAGCCGGTTCAATCTGATATGAACATTCCTTTACTGCATACGAGGTTACATCTAGTATAATAATGAAAGATACACAGTATAACAAAAAATGTACTTCAGCTTTACAACCTCAACTGTAAGGTTCAATGTCTCCCATACAAAAGAAGTCCAAACTTTATAATCTTTTTCTAGCTTACATCAGCAGTTTAGGGAATATTCCAGAATTCCATGAAGCTGGTCTGCTGACAGTGTGTTGACAGTTAGTTTCCCATGTTTCATATATTCCGTTCCTGAAGAATAAGTCCTTGGCCTTGCTGTTATCTTGCATGCCATGTTGATGAGACACAGTTGCATACAAGAATTCATCTTGACCTGCTTGTAGATAATAAATTTCACAAACTGCATAGTTTATAAAGATAAAATATTTTACTTCTGATTTCTAATAACAATGAATGCCAGGCCATATGCCTTCTTGCCAAGAGTATAAACTAAGCGCACTTGTACTACACCAAAAGCAGAGTATTTATTTTACATTTTCAGACAAATTCACTAAAAGCCATTTTTAACTTGTTCACTGCTGAAAGCAGACTATATCAAATCTCACACTTGGGGTGAATTTTCTATTTCCCATCTACTCTTCAAGATTTCTCTTGAAGAGGGCCAGTATGGTGCTCTGCTTGACATGTATGGGAAGTCTATTCCATAGCATGGGCAGTCTCTGAGTTGTGAACCTGTCCTTCCAGCATGTTCTGTTGATTGTGATCATGAGGTTGAGGTCTGTGGAGCATGTGGTGCGGCAGGATTGAGATTTCTTTAGATGAAGCATTTCTAACAGAGCTGGGTCAGACATGGCTTTGTAAGTCAAACAGAGATCACCTCTAAGTAGGTAATATGAAACAGAGAATAGTTGGAGTTTTTTAGTCTGTCCATATAGGACAAATGTTTAAGGCCTAGGATCCTCTTTGTGAGGTACTTTTGGGCCTCTCCAGTTGTTGCAGATGTTTAGTGAGGTACATGCCAAATAGGGCATTATACTCAATGATTGGCCTAATGAGGGAAGAGTAGAGGGAGACAATGACCTCTTTCTTCCTGGATGCAAAACCCTTATTAATGAGATGTGCCACATAGAGGGACTTTCTGACCACAGTGGCAATGTGGTGGTCAAAAGAGAGGTTGCTGTCAACCTGTGTTTCCAGATCTCTTATAACGCCTTCTGTATTCAGTGGACTACCATTGATGTAATAATTCATAGGAAACATTTTTTTACCAAAGAGGATGATGACACATTTTTTGGCATTGAGCTTAAGGCCATGGTTCTGACACCAGTCGTTGGTCTCAGTGAGGCCTTTCTGTAGGCTGTCAACATCCCTCGGGGAGTTAATAATAGCTCCCAGCTTGCAATTGTTTGCAAACTTTGTCAGCCGGAGTTCCTTTGTGTTGGCCTGGACTTCAGAGAAGTAGATACAAACAGGAGAGGACCCAGGACCGAACCCTGTGAGACTCCACTAGTGACTGGTCGGCAGTCTAAGTTGGAGTCAGCTACTTTCACCTATGTGTTCTACCCATGAGCCAGTTTGCAACCCACCTAGTGATATAGGGGTTGATGCCTAGCTTAGTGAGTTTTTCTATGATCCCTGAGTGGGTAATAGTATCAAAGGCCTTGGCCAGATCAAGGTAGGCTGTATGAACCACCTTGCCTTCATCCATAGCTCTGGTGACTGACTCAAAGAAGTTGTCCAAGTTGAGCAGGCATGATCTACCCTTCACAAAACCAAACTGTTTGGGATCCAGAGTTTGGAGATTCCCTATATCCTTGTTTATTAGGTCCATGATGATGAATTCCATAGCTTTGCATATCAGACTCATCAGACTAATGGGGCAATAGTTCCCAAGGTCTGCAGTCACTCCTCCTTTGTGGAGAAGGATGACTGTAGTAGTGCACCATTCTGTAGAGATAAAGCCTGAGGTGAGTCTATGATTGAACAGGGCACACAGGCGAGGTGCCAGTTCACTGTGTAGTTCATGTAGAACACAGCCAGTGATAGTGTCAGGTCCCATAGAAGCTGTATTCTTGGCCTTAGACAGTGCTGTTTTAACCTATGCAGCAGTAATACTGGGTGCCTGGCAATCTACTAGTCACTTGGCGAGGTAGAGGAGTAAAGTTGGCACTGAATCTGTCGGCCAGTATATTGGCAATATCTGTTGGCTTGGTATAGGAGTAACCATTGTGCAGTAGCTCAGATCAAATCTGGGTATTGCTGTGGAGATTCTTTACATAACTATAGAAAGCCTTGTGGTTGTTTTTACTATCTGCTGCAATTCTGTTTTCATAGCTAGCTTTAGAGGATTTGATGAGGAATCTCATTTTTTTGTTGAGGCTGATAAGGGAGGTTTTCCAGTCTTGGGACTTCACCTTATTCTGCATCAGCTTCCTCCTTCTGTTGTAGAGTTTATTTATGGCAGGGGACTGCCAGATTGGCTTCCTTTTTTTAGAGGAGAGCATCTTGGTTCTGTATGTTGGGTATGGCGAGATCCATGCATTTGTGTACGTGTTCATACAGTGCATTGGTGTATAATTCAGAAGTCATGCAACTGATTTCCATTTGCATCGGTGCTGTGAAGTAAGCCACCTCTGTTTTTAGGAGCCCAAAGTTAGCTTTGTAGAAGTTTTTCATGGTGGTTACCTTTGCGGGGGTGGGGGTGGGTGGGAGGGATGTGGATTTCCAAGGTGATTAGTTTGTGGTCAAATCTAACCAGGGAGGAGCTGACTATTGGTGTAGAGCAATAGTCACCCATATTAGTAATGACCAGGTCAAGGATGTTGCTACCTCTAGTGGGGGTAAGAACGAGCTGGTCCAGGGCATTGGAATTAATGAATTCCAGGAAACGTTGGGCAAGTGTATTGGTACATGAGTAGTTTTCCCAATTAATGGAGGGGTTGTTGAAGTCATCCAGTATGAGAGTGTTATGGTGGTAATTTGGTCTATGGAACACTGCCTAAAAAAGGCACTATTAGGGTGGCAAAAGAATTGGCCAGTATCCCGAAGCCCCTGTGGCTGTACAATGCTACGTTTACCTCCACGCAATGCCGCTTATCCCCATTGTGCTTTGCCAACACACAGCAACACATGCACTATAAAGAATTCATGTCATTGCATTATCAATGTTTATTTAAAAGTATTAGATATGCCTGGAGTCTAACGCTGTATCATCTGGGCTCAAATATAAATGTGTTAATGCATTTACACCTGCTGCCACAGAGTCAACTAAGAAGGAAGTGTGTTTCATTGACTCAATACTAACTCTCAGACTTTTAGCAATGCAACTCATGTTTGTGCACTCCTTAACTATGTGCAAACAGGGGCAGTAATAAAAAAAATGAATCTCGCATGCGCACTTTTCCAACCATTGGGCAAATCTGCTGCTCACAGCTGCACTATGCAAAGTCACTATTAGCATGCATTAGTTCTGTTTACTGTCCATTTACTCTTATGCCATGAAATTACATGTGGAAACATAACAAACTGATGGCCCTATCTAAGAATGTGGCACTTATTTACAATGCAGCCATGTTTAGCCTTCCCCAATGCAATGCAATCCTGTTGACTCGCTACTTTTTCACACATATATCAACAATGCCACATAAATTAATATAAAATGTTGTATGATATGCAATGCACATCAATCTGGTAACATGCAGAACTAGAAATCTTCACAGTGAACATGCCTACCCATCCATCCTGGGAACTATTGACCTATAAGCTTAACCAGCCTTATCTGCAAGGCTATGGAATGAAACATCATGGGCCCTATCAACAGGGATATAGGTGACCTTCAAACTCTTGACCTATCCCATTTTGGTTTTGTCAAGGGTAGATCTTGCTTAAGAAACATACCCAATACCCTGGATGAGGGAAAACAGGATATACTGCCTATGTTTATTTAGCCAAGGCCTTTGACACAATCCCTTATTCAGATATCAAAGAGAAGATCTTCCATCTGGATATTAACCCAGACATTACTAGATGGGTAGCCAAATGGCTCACTGACAGAATGCACACTGTCAAAGTTGGGGAGTCCACCTCTACCAGTAGACCAGTTACCAGTGAAGTACCACAAGGATCTGTGCTGGGCCGTCTAATGTTTGCAAACTATTTCTCTGAAGTCCAGCTGAAGGTAGATGGCCTGTGGCTTATGAAGTTTGCAGATGACTGTCAACTGAGCACAATCATATAGTCTCTTAACAATGTCAACATTTTACAGAAAGGGTTGACACAGACAAATGATTGGTGCTGAAGTCATAGACTGAAACTTAGTGTAAAAAATTGCCTCGCTGTCCCTTTGGCAAAGAAGTACCCCTGCTAAATATGATATACATAGCTCCCCTTTAAGCTCAATCTCAGTGGTGCAAGACTTGGGAACGTAGGTTGATTGCAATGTAAACTTTGATCACTATGGGTCCATAATGGCAAGACAGGCAATCTACACTGAACACCTCATAAATAATGGCATCACATCCAAGACCAGGGAGGTAATAGCTCCACTGCACTCAGCCCTTATCAGACAACTATTTGAGCACAATGATCCCTTCTGTATATACCTCACCAGACACCTGCAGCAACTGCAGAAACCTCAGAGGTATCTGTGGTTTCTGCAGCAACTGGAGAAACCACAGAGGTTTCTTTTCCAGGGAATCCAGGGCCTACAAACATGACATACATGGAAAGACTGAGCCCTGTCACTGTAGTCAGTATCATACAGGCTGCTGAGAGGTGACCTGTGTCTGTCCTATAGAGCAGTCTCAGACCCTGTCCTACTGGAAATGCTGGACATCCAAAAATCAAATGGGACAAGAATAACTTGCTCTAAATATCTCAACCTAGTATGTGACATGAAGAGATCATACTGGAGAGGCAAATATATCTCCCAGCAATTGCTGCTCCTCTGGAATAGACTCCCACTGCATGAGAAGCAGTGATTCTCAATGACTCTATTCAAGTGTAACCTTGACAACTGGATGGTTGATCATAAATTCTCAACAGAGTGGCACCTATGTCCTACATAGACAGGGGCAGTCAGTGCTGATCCCAACAGTCTGCTAACAAACAGCATCTAACTATGCTCAATAAGGGTGCTTGGGTTTTTAAACAGCTAGGCTTGTAAAGACCCTAAGCCATTAGCCTAGAAAACTCCTATGAACATATTAAGCTATGAACCTATGCAGGCCTCCCATCATCTTCTCTCCTATATCCACTGCTGATGTCATCCACTATAACTTGTCCTGCAGCCTTGTAAAAGTCAGACTTGTGACATGGCACCTGTGTAAAGTATTAAGGACTGTAGTCTCTGTACTCACATAGGTAAGGGTTCTGTTCTCACTCTAGCCAAGTGAGCATGTGCGTGTGTGTGTGTGTGTGTGTGTGTGTGTGTGTGTGTGTGTGTGTGTGTGTGTGTGTGTATGTGTGTGGGTGTGTGTGTTTGTTTGTGCACTTGCCTGACGTTAGAAAGAGCCTTTTATATCAGCATGTGGGACACTGTTATTACCATATTCTCCTCACTAGACACTGCTGACTTCAACAGATAGAAAGTGTTGTCTTAGACGGTTCACATCAGACTTGAACTGTGGTGTTTGCCTTAAATACAGAGTTCTGTAGTCAGTGTACTTTGGTAGGGATTCTGTTCTCACTGCAGTTAACTGGGAAGTGTGAATGTTTGTGCATTTGCTTGATATTACAGAGAGCCTTTTACACCTGCATGTGGGACACTGTTATTACCATAATCTTCTCCCTAGACACTGCTGATGTTAGCAACTCTATATGATTTGTGGATGTGCACTATTCCCACCAGGAAAGGGTCAGAGACTGGCCTGGTGGCCAAGTGGAAGTAACCTCATCCTATATGATCCAGATTACAGTGACAAGGCATTCAGTCTATCCATATACATCATGGCATGCTTTGTACACCCTGTGTTTTCTTGGTGAGAAACCCATCTGGTCTCTTCAGCTGCTGCATGTGTCTGGAGAGGTACATGCAAAATGGAGAATTATACTCTATTGGTGTTCTGATGAGGTTCGAGTACAGTGCTTTAATATAATCCTCAGATCTGAATACAATGACATGACTTATGATCTACACAACATAGGCTTTCTATACCAGTGTGGACACTTGATGGCCAAAGTTCAGATTGCCATCTATTTATGTTCCCAGTGTATGCATCACTGAGTTCCAGCATAGCATCTGTAAAATGTTGACATTGTTAAGAGACTATATGGTTGTGCCCAGTTGACAGTCATCTGCAAACTTCATAAGCCACAGGTCATCTACCTTCAGCTGGACTTCAGAGAAATAGTTTGCAAACAGTAGACGGCCCAGCACAGATCCTTGTGGTACTTCACTGGTAGCTGGTCTACTGGTAGAGGTGGACTCCCCAACTATGACAGTGTGCATTCTGTCAGTGAGCCATTTGGCTACCCATATAGTAATGTCTGGGTTAATATCCAGATGGAAGATCTTCTCTTTGATATCTGAATAAGGGATTGTGTCAAAGGTCTTGGCTAAATAAACATAGGCAGTATATCCTGTTTTCCCTCATCCAGGTCATTGGGTATGTTTCTTAAGCAAGATCTACCCTTGACAAAACCAAAATGGGATAGGTCAAGAGTTTGAAGGTCACCTATATCCCTGTTGATAGGGCCCATGATGTTTCATTCCATAGCCTTGCAGATAAGGCTGGTTAAGCTTATAGGTCAATATTTCCCAGGATGGATGTGTAGGCATGTTCACTGTGAAGATAGTTCTAGTTCTGCATGTTACCAGATTGATGTGCATTGCATATCATGCAACATTTTATATTAATTTATGTAGCGTTGTTGATATATGTGTGAAAAAGTAGTGAGTCACCAGGATTGCATTGCATTGGGGAAGGCTAAACATGGCTGCATTGTAAATAAGCGCCACATTCTTAGATAGGGCCATCAGTTTGTTATGTTTCCACATGTAATTTCATGGCATAAGAGTAAATGGACAGTAAACAGAACTAATGCATGCTAATAGTGACTTTGCATAGTGCAGCTGTGAGCAGCAGATTTGCCCAATGGTTGGAAAAGTGCGCATGCGAGATTCATTTTTTTTATTACTGCCCCTGTTTGCACATAGTTAAGGAGTGCACAAACATGAGTTGCATTGCTAAAAGTCTGAGAGTTAGTATTGAGTCTATGAAACACACTTCCTTCTTAGTTGACTCTGTGGCAGCAGGTGTAAATGCATTAACACATTTATTGTTGAGCCCAGATGATACAGCGTTAGACTCCAGGCATATCAAATACTTTTAAATAAACATTGATAATGCAATGACATGAATTCTTTATAGTGCATGTGTTGCTGTGTGTTGGCAAAGCACAATGGGGATAAGCAGCAAACGTAGCATTGTACAGCCACACACTATAACTTGGCATTGGTGGGCGATGCCAAACTCTGTGCAAAGATAGAGGCCAAAAAGTGAAGGGATCCATTGCTTATTCTTGTACTTATGTGTGTTTGTGTGTGATTCTATTTTTAACCAGATTATAGGTGTGGAAATGGGGTAGATAGGAAAGTGGTGAAATGCAGTGCAAGCAGGGTGAAGAACAAAGAGAAAACAATACAGCAATGTGCTGGAGGGTTGCAGGAAAGAACCACAACTATCAGTTTCTTCTTTAAAAACTGATAATATGTGCAAAATATTAGCTGAATTTGGACTGTCACCTCCACAGACAGGGGTGACAATAACGTAATCATGTTGTAAAGCCAATTTTACTGAATCAAGTGTGTCAAGATGACACATATGAAATGGAGAGCTATGTATGAGTGATATTTATTTTGTGGGGCAGGTGCCCATTTTTTTTTAAATTCAGTAAGAGAGGAATGTGGGGTAAGGGACATAGATATTTCTGGGTCAGGCAAGTTGGGTAAGTGAGGAAGCATATGCAAAAAACAAGACAAACAAGACAAGACACAGGGATAGTGGGGGACACAAAAGGTTGGGAAATACCATGACTGGGGTGACAGAGGGGACAACACACGCTCATGCCCATCAAAGTTGGAGACAGTGGCACTCCATTCTTCACCCACTGGACAGTCATCACTGTCCCTATTTATAAAGTCCATAATGATTCGCTCCATAGCCTTACAGATCAGGCTTATCAGGCTGATGGGGCAGTAATTACCAGGGTCAGTAGTCCCTTCCCTTTTGTGGAGTGGAATGACTGTAGTGGTGCGCCATTCAGTGGGAACAAAGTCTGAAGTGAGGATATGGTTGAACAGGGCACTCAGGTGTGGTGCCAATTCCCTTTGTAATTTGTGTAGAACACAGGCAGGTATATTAGCAGGTCCCATGGAAGCTGTATTCTTGGCTTTGGACAGTGCAGTTTCTACCTGTGCAGCTGTGATGTTAGGGATTTGGCATTCCTCGGGTATTTTGATAGGCCCTTTAAAGGGTGGAGGGGATAAAGTTTGCACTAACCTGTCAGCTAAGATTTTGGCAATATCAGTTGGCTCAGTATAAGTGGTGCCATTGTGCAGTAGCTCAGAGCACATATGCGTATTGTTATGCAGATTATTGACATAACCAAAGAATGCCTTGTGGTTATCTTTAATATATGTAGCAATTTTGTTTTCATAGCTAGCTTTGGAGGATTTGATGAGGGATCCCAGTTTTTGTTGAGATTTACAGGGGAATTTTTCCACTCTTGGGACTTTACCCTTTTCTGCAACAGTTTTTCCTTCTGTTGTAGAGTTTGTTAATGGGAGGGGACCACCAGATTGGCTTTTTTTTTTGGAGGATAGCATCTTGGTTCTGTTTGGTATGGCCTGATCCATGCACTTGTGTAAATGCTCATACAGTGCCTTGGTGTATGATTCAGCAGCCATACACCCTTTCCCCATTTGTATGGGTGATGTGAAGTTTGCCACTTCTGTCTTTAGAAGCTCAAAATTGGCTTTGGAGAAGTTCTTCACTGTGCTTTCCTTCATGGGAGTGAGGGTGGGATTTGGATATCAATGGGGATTATCATGTAGTCAGATCTAACCAGGGAGGAGTTGGTTACTGGTATAGAGCAGCGGTTCCCCATGTTTGCAATGACCAGGCTGAGAATGTTTCTACCTCTTGTAGGGGGTGAGAATGACTTGGTCCAGGGCATTGGAATTAATGAATTCCAGAAAATTTGGAGCAAATGAGTTGGAACAGGAGAAACTGTCCCAGTTAATGAAGGGGTAGTTAATGTCACACAGTATAAGGGTATTAGGCTGAACTTTAATGTTTTCCAGAGTGTTCAGGAATGTGGAGTGGGAGTCTTGGGACACTGTGGGAGATCTATAGCAGGCTACAACCTGGATTGCAGTTTTATCCAGTGTTAGTACCTGAGGTATCTCTGATGCATTATGTTGGGCAACTAGTCTGGAGGTGTGCATATCTTTTATGAAGATGGATACGCCACCACCTTTGGGGCTCCAGTCCACACATCCTTTAGAGCTTCAGTCCAGATTTAGGGGCCGAAAGGTGTGATGTGCATTGTAGTGTGGTAGTGCTGGGGTGCTCTCTGGATCCTTGAACCAGGTCTCTGTTACTGCACAGATATTGATGTTCTCCAGTTTAAGGAATGACTTGAATAAGTGCATTTTGAGATTTAGACTTCTAGCACTGAATTGCAAAACCCCCAGGTTGCACTTGCTTGCAGTTTTTTATGGTGGTAAATTTGTCTTCAGGGCATTGCCTATAAAAGGCACTATAGGGGTGTTAATAGCCTTGGCCAGTATCCAGAGTCCCAGGGGTGACAGATGCAGGCCATCTCTGGCAAAGAATCGAGGTCTGTCAATCATGTCATCCCAGGCAGACAGATACTGAATCCCCTTTGAATGACACCAGAAACCTACCCAGTTGTTGAAGTATCCTATTGCATTTTGCCAAGATGCTTATGTCAGTAGTTCCTGCAGTATACTTGTATGAGACACTGTGTTTTCAGTCCTTCATTCACCACACCTCATGCCTTTGGAACTTGTTATCAAGGAGGCTTAAGGAGTGTTCCTTATTGTCTTGCTTTAAAACTTCCACAAAGTCTTTATAGTTCTGGTGACTTCACTTTGATCCCTTGAACTATGGAAATAAAACTGTAGTTCTGAACTTCAAAACTAAACACTTCAAAATTAAAATATTTGTGGGGGGTATACCTCCTACACTCCTTAGCATTGGGGATTTTTTCACAGCCTACAAATTAAATATCTTAACTGAGTTTGTTATACCCCTAAGTAGAACAAATATTCCCAACATACTGCAACCACAATGTTCACATGTATTCCTCAATACCTACTATTACTGTTTCAACATATCAAGAATTTTGTCTGTCACCCTTATGGAAAAAAGTAGCTCAGTTATTTATTATTTCATTTTCTGTAATAGTGTGCATTTTGCAAAATCTATTATGATGAGTTATTATTTTCTACCGCAACATTGTATAATGATGGAGTGTAAATGATTGTAGTATATCATGTTTTTTTGTAACTTTATTATCAAATAACAGTTAACATACATTTTATAATAAAATACAGAAAATAAAACTAACACAATATAAACCGAAATAGTGCATCTTGTTATCTTACACTTATTTAATATGTACTACTTATAAAAGAAAAAAAAACTCTATGTGTGCCCAACTCATATTCTATATCAGCATATTTAGGTCCTCCTGACTCATTCATCTTTGGCCTAGTTAGTAATGTTGTCTGCATTATGCAGGGACATCAGGAAATTGATCAGCACAACCCTCTGCACAAGTTAAGGTATTTCACTTTGTGGTTTTCTACAGCTATTATTCTTACACCAAGGTCAATTGTTTGTGTCTGGTACTGGGTTTTGTTTGCACACGGTATTGTGCTTATTTGGGTCACAGGTGAATTGCTATCCAATACCACCACTGTGGATCTGCCACAGACTGAGTTTACAGGATGTGATGTTTTTGAGGTCTTTGAGGATGATGGTGGGCATGTGTTAGCAAAGTCAGGTGATGATGTTTTATGAAAACAGGTAATATGACTGTTGGATCCCCTACATAAGCCATGGGCACCTGGGATTAAACCACACAGAGGACAGGTTACTATGGACACAGTCAGGGAAGTGCACCACCCATCCAAGATACATATCAGGATCTGCCACTAGGGCCACTGAATATGAGGAAACATAGGGAGGATAAGGGTTGAGTACTCTATCTTGACCGAGACATGGTTATGCCCTCTCCTGATGTTGGAATGTCAGTTGCCATAACATACCATATGTGCAGGGCCATCATGGAGATACAAACAAGTAGCATCAGAGCCATGGCAGAGATGGTCATGATACAGGCTATGTGAGATAATCTCCTTGAGGGCATGTCAGGCATATGTGCTTGTACTGATAGACTAAATCACTTCCAGGAATATGCCCAGTCCTTTCAAGGTCACCTACTATCCATAAGTCGCCATCTACAAACTGTTCCACTGGCACATCTGCAGATGGTGGCTACAGTGGCCATGGAAGAAGTAGACTATGCTCACAATGTGCTAGCCCTTCTACTGCTGCATCTGTCATTGAGGTGTCTAAACCTAGGAGAGGATGTCCATGGGGTTATGGCAGTCAAGGCAGTGGCACATGTGATGGCCTCTCTACCCCGAGCCAGTAATGATGGAGCCTCAGACCTTACCACTGACACTGGTGAGAAATGGTCACCAAGAGCAGGAATGGATTTACACAGTATTTGTCAGATTCAGCTCTCTGCGTCAAGCACAGTTTCCCCCAAGATCACACATGGAACACACTCCATACCTGAGACTGGACTTTCTGTCTCTCCAGATCCCCAACAAAACTCACTTTTGAGTACTGTGTCTCAGTTCCAAGTAGCTGACATACCCACACATGGATATTTGATTCACACACACACACACACACACACACACACACACACACACACACACACACACACACACACACACACACACACACACACACACACACACACACACACATATGCACACACACACACACACACACACACACACACACACACACACACACACACACACACACACACACACACACACACACACACACAAACACACACACTCCTGGGAAAGGCTGGTACAGATTTACTACCTGTGATCTCTTTGCCCATAGTATAAGATAACCACACTGTCACCAGCCAGCCAGTCTAAGGCTCTTACAAGGGTATCTAATTATACTGAGTAAAATCAGTACTAATATAAATGGTGGCATGTAATCAAATCAGCAAGCTCTTTCAGAGTGGTCAAAGTATCCCTAATATAAGCACAAGTACTCTCAAGACAGTAAACATATTCTCTAAAAGACCAGCCACAATGAAAGGTATAAAAATAGTTAATAATAAATAATGAAATAGAAAACATGAGAAGACTAAATATCTAAGTACAATAAACACCAGAATTTAAATCACAGGAGAAATAAAAATAACACAGTTGGACAGATTCACACAGATGAAGAAAAAAACAACACTTAACTAATCTCACTGAAATTCCTGAGTGTATAATGAATAACTGTTCCCTAGCTAACTTAATTAATACAACAAGCCAAGATGAAATGCTGAGATACGTACTTCCACAAGGCACAATGATGAGCTTCAAACTAAACTGAACTGAACTAACAATTATGATAACTGTCGTAGATCTTTTATATTAGGTTTCAAAGAAAAGAAAACAAAACAAACTGCTGTAAAAGTTCCATCATTTCACTACGGGTTATAGAATGACATCACATTTTCTCATCTGACTCTGGCACAATACATACTTGGAGCTTTGCTAAGATCTGTTGCAGTATTTGAAAGCCATAGAACAATTTCAAAAACGTCTACTCTTACTTCCAGAATTCTTTGTTTAACCATATACATTTATTCAGTTATAATAACACTATTAATACATTTTTTAACACAACCATCTATACAAGTCAGTGTGATAGTCAAATGACACAAAATTATTAACAAAACTCCAGCTGACTATGTCACACATGCACTATCCTATTCTCCCTGGCACATATGGCAATACCTCACATCATCACAGCACATGGCATAAAACATTGATCACAGCAATACAGCATGTTTACATCTAGCTAGGGGTGCTGTTCAGTCATTGCTGTTCCTGAAACAGCCAGCAACTGAGGGCATGTGCATGCATGGGAAACTCATCCCTCAACCATGCATTCCTTGGATTGCTCCACAGTGCTGCTGCTATTGCTGATATTGTATCCAAGTGCAAACACACACACACACACACACACACACACACACACACACACACACACACACACACACACACACACACACAAACACACATACTCCTTCTGGTCCTTTGCAGTGTGCTTTGCAGTAATCCCCTCCCAGTTCCATACAGACAACTGCACTCTATATCCTACTTTTCCCCCATACTCACACATCCCCATCTAAAGGTATCCACACATGAGCCCCCTCCCCCACCTGTGCAGATGATGATAACTATGCTCTAGCCCTTGTGCATTGTTACTTGGGTTATCTGTTTCTGATGCACAGTGTGGCCAGCTTATGCATGAGTGAACACAGTTTGGTGTTTGTTTTGCATGCTTGACTTTTAGTGCAATGTATCTGCCTTACTATTTGTTTTTGTCATAGACTGAAGCTGTGTTCCAGCCATAACCACTTTGCCACTAATACAGTGTATTGTGCCTACTTCTTTCTGTCATGTATTCCCCTGCAGCTAGGTCATCCACTCATTCCTCATCCATCTCTACCTTCACCGTCCGCTGTGCTATGATCTGCTCCTCCATGATGTGGCCCCATTTGATGTATCTGTCTTCTCAGTTTCAAATGTGTAACATTGCACATGTTTTAATTATTTTTGTACAGGTACCAGGGTCATACTGCAGACAGTATCAGATGAATCTATACAATGAAAGTGTGACTTCAGCATCGCAATGCATTCTCAATAATGTTCCTTTCTTGCTTATGGACAAAACTGTACCCCAAGTTTGCTTCATTTTATGGATGTTTGATGGTGTTATTGGCCAACTATACAAGGCATATCCAGCATCACCAATGAGATGGCCCTGTCAGAAATCACCACCACCAAAATGGCTGTACAAGTCATACTTATGTCATATGTGGGAGTCATGGAAACTACTTAAGTGTTCTGCATATACATTGTAAATGATACCTTATGCATTATAGACAACCTGGCAGTTGATGGAGTGACACACTTTATAGTTCACATATCTCCATTACAGTTAAGCAATAAAGGCACTTATTTCAATGTAGGTACAATCTATTGCTCGTAGAATCCTAGGGATATGGGCTACATTATAGTACACCTACATGGCATTTCCTCCTTCTTCTGTGGTATGTTCAAACCACATATGCTCCACAGCATGCATCAGCATGACATTGAGGAAGTGATGGAGTATGTGTAAGGCAAATGCTGGAAAAGTTCCCATAGTATGCCAAGTAGGTTACTGGAAAGTCAATCAAGACCTAAACCAGAGCCATAGTCTGTATGATGACAATACTACTCACTGAGACACAGTGTCAGTCATCTTTATTGTGAGTAATAGTGATACTTTTGGTAGAACATGAAAGAACTTATGGCCAACTTGTCACTCTTAAATACACTGTAACCCCCTCCCTCCTCCCAACACACACACACACACATGCACACACACACACACACACACACACACACACACACACACACACACACACACGCAAAAGCCATAGCAATACTGATTTTAGACGGATTTTAGCAAATATATTGTTGGACACTACTCCTGTCACACCATATCAGGGACTATTATTTAACATTGATCAAATAACAGCAGAGGCAAGTCATTTGCATCTAAGTATGGCCTCTGCACCCATTACTTAAATCCACTTCACTGTGTACAATTCAAAAATCAGATTGTGTTAATTAATATATAATGATCACAGACATAAAGTATTACAGCTTAGGTCACACAAATACATACTACTCTTTTAAAGTCATATTAGTGGCTTTTTAAACTGAGTAAATGACAAGACGGTCAGTCACTTTCATCAACAATCAGCTACCACCCTCACCTAGTAAATATTGTCTCTTCTGGGTGCACTTAAGGATAATGATAAATAAAACAGTGACCATGTAATGAATTTCAAAATTGTCCCACACAAGCAGTACTCACCCATAAAATTAATCTAGGGTGCATCACACAAATCTTATTAACCATGAAAAGCCAGCATACTGAGCAAATAACATATAGTCACATCCTCAGGCAGTGCCAGCAATTAATACTAATTCATCTGTGTACATCTCAGATGAATAACTCTTATAAAAAAATCACTCTTTAAACTTCATAGTAAAGGATAAGAAACTATTGGATAAACAAAGGCCTAAAATCAGAGATAGCTTTTATATATTGTTCTTTCTATACCTAGATGAGTTGATAGAACAACGGTTTTGCAAAGCATTGATTTTCTGAATGATGTGAAAACAGAAGCTAGAATGGTTGTCTTATTAATGACTGCAAGGATTTTTTTCAGACTAGAAAAAATCCCACATTCTATGATCAACAAAGACAGCTAAGAGACAAACTCATGGTTCTTCATAAGATGTGAACCTATTTGGTCAATGAACAGGCAAAAAATAATAGAGGGAAGCTCAAAATACAGGTATTTTTTTTTTTTTTACATTTTGTTGTAATTCACAAAATAAGTTAATAGAATAATAGGCATAAAACGCAGCTCTTTTGTTAAAGAAATGTGGAGCAACCCAAAATGACAGGGGGACAATGAGCCAAAATAAGGGGCAAATTGTTTGGCAAATAGAGGAGAAAACTAAGGTTAATATTAATGGGATGCTTATGGTAAAGTAATGATGCAGGGTTTGATTCCTTCTACCTTAGTTTGCATAATGGACAGCCCTAAGCAATTCATTTAACAAGGCAGTGCTCTGAATTAATGCTGAAAAGGTTAATTTATGTCTGTGAGTAAAAAAAAACTGTCTTTAGGCTTTTCCCGGTTAGGGGTCACCACAGCGGAACTCCGGTCCACTAATGATTGGCAGTAGATTTTTATGTGCTGGCTTGCCGGGCCTAACGCACAACCTTCAATGAAGGAACGCCCATTCATGCATGTTGACACACAGAAGACTCTCTAACTGAGAATCGAACGTGCAACGTCTAACTGTGAGGTGACAACGCTACTGCAGCACCACCAGCGCAGTCTGTGAACTTACCCAAGTAAAAGGTATAAAAATAACCACATATTTAAATATTACAACAGTTCACGTAAAGGGTTTACATCAGCATGTATTTCCAGAAGAATACAAAATATTAAATTCTGATAGCTGGCATTATTAACTGATTGTAATCCTTAGTGATTTACTGAAAAGTCAAATAACTAGTGAGGGAGAAAGCAAATATATATGAGGAAAAATTACGGACCTTCTACAAAATGAGGGACATCTGAAGAAGCCTTTCCATCAGCATCTGTTCATGAACAATAAAAAGAACAGTAGGTTTTAGTGCCAGCATGTATTTTCAAAATGATAAGAAGTACAAAATGTTAATGATTGGTATTATTGACTGACTATAATCCTCAGCTGTTTAGCAGAAAAATCAATAATTAAATGATGAACCATAAAACATATCTAATGCAAACCATTATACAACAACAAGCTTTGTATCAACATGCATTTTCTGAATAATAAAATCAAAAACACTAATGTGTGGTATTACTGACTGATGGTAATCCTTGGGGATTTAGCAGAGAAATAAAAAAAAATTATGAGGGAGAGGGCAAAGATATGAAGCAACATCGGGAACATTCTGCAAAACTGTATCAGCTGAGAGGACTGTTGGCAGGTTCTCAGTTTCACCTGCAAATGTTTCTAGTCCAACCGTATATGTGGTTACCTGACAGGAGGTCAGAAAATACAAAATACCTTATACTCTCCCTGGCTGCCAATGCTGCTGCTAAGCCTTCTTTTAAATGCTCATTATTTGCTGGTTTTCTACTCCTTCGCTTGTAATGGCAAGGAGAACAAAGCTCTGTGAATCAACTGGCAAGAATGATGAAGATTTGAAAGCCACCACCACCCCAAAAGACACAATTAGGCTAGAATTACTCATCTTTGTTTTACTAATTGAAGAAATGGGCACATTTATTGCTTAGAAAAAAGGCAAACTAATTACTAAAGGGCAGACAAATTCTCCTAAATGAGCAGCATTCTAAGCAGATACCTTGTTTCGCTATCAGTAAAGTTGGTCATGACTGTAGGATTATGAATACAAACAAAGCAGCGCTGAATAAAGAGCCTCCGCAGATCCAAAAAATATAAGAAGTCCAAAACAGAAGAGGCTTACCACGACCACTTAAAGCACGAAAAACTCTTTAATACTGCAGCAAAGTAAGCGCTTTCACTTTACAGGAACGCTTCTTCAGACTTTATGACTGTAGGATTACTGAAATTGACACTTGTCATGAAACTCATTCACTAAACTGAGAGTACTATATCACACATCAGATTCCAGTGAAATTACAACAAAACTACAACAAATGTCCTTAAATATGAATATTCACTTCTCATTTAAGTCATGTTCAATTATTCGAACACAAAATATGTAAAAGCTTAGGGGAAAGGCAACCTACTCCTTCTTGTGTGGAGGCAATCAGTCACCTGCACCTCTAATCTAATTAATCTATCTATTTATCTTAAAGAATGCTCCCCCTCCACACACACACACACACACACACACATATATATATATATATATATATATATATATATATATATATATTTATATACACAGGTACGGCCTTAGGTCAACTGGTGCACTAGGCAAAAGCGATCCACAGCGCTCCCCTACCACACCATTCGGTGCCCCCATCCTGGTCTACTTACAGCAAATAAATACTGGAAAAGTGCCCCTGCTAGAGCGGCGCCCTAGGTGGCTGCCTAGTTGGCCTATACAACTCTGAGATAGTGTAAACTTGGAGAGGAGGTAAATATTGAGGAGAAGGCAACACTCACCTCTATGAGTCTCTCTGCCATGACAGGAGGCTATCAATTTTTAATTTCAATGTTCTGAACATCAGTCAACTATCTGGTATCAAATTATATGGATTTTCCTGAAAAGTATATTAATATGTTCTGCAGCTTGGAGCTTGTCATTGAAATGAACATACAAGTAACTGACACCTTAGCAGTTTATCCAAGCTACAAAAGTTATATTGATAATGTTATGGTTAATGTATTCTAATATCATTACTAATTATGATTCTACTTATTGTTTTGTGAATGATTATTCTTAGTTTCATAACTATGCTGCCCGTTGCCCAAGGTGTCCATGAAAAAGGATCAAAGTGATAAAGTGCAGTAAATAAGTAAAATACATCAAAACATGGAGATGGTCTTTGATTTCACTACAGACAGTCACAAAGGTATTCTCCTGTACAGTTTCACTTAATGAGATGCTAACTTCTGCACTGCACTTCTAATACCATCCAGCTAGGTATGTTACATCTGCTTTGTGGTAGGTTGCATTTTTTTATCTATCACAGTCTTACTTTGTTTTAAAATAAATGTGTCATATTCTTACCTAACCCACTGTAGCTCGAGGTGTATTTTCTCTGTGGGATGATACAGTTAGTCTGTTAACTCAGGGCTATTAAATAATTTCAGAGATGATATTTTCACAAATTATATGCTTAAACTTTACAGTTTTCTGGAGTAGGTATCTGTGATCT
The DNA here is from genome assembly GCF_019279795.1 of Protopterus annectens. Classification (NCBI taxonomy): domain Eukaryota; kingdom Metazoa; phylum Chordata; order Ceratodontiformes; family Protopteridae; genus Protopterus; species Protopterus annectens. The sequence goes on from NC_056728.1 coordinate 1,332,237,103, forward strand.
TAGAAGCTGTTCTTCATTTACATTTTATTTTCAAATCACACCCACTACACACATAAGAAAGGCAGTTTTTTTTTCAGTAATGGTAGGTGACTCATTTGGTAACATAAGCAAATTTCTTATGGCTGCCATTTTTATATATGTTGTTCAAGTCTTATTTAGGCTAACTTTGCAGAAGAAGGATTAAGTGCAATCCTGAAGTGATCATTGTCAGCAGGTAATCTGCTTGTAGTAGTAATATCCAGCTGTTTGTTGCAGTGGAGTAAAGCATTTTAAAAAAGATGCGAATAAAGTCCTCAAAATTACTGATGCTTGGAAAGTTAAACATCACTCTCAGTATCAAAATTTAGTTGAAAAATTAAACATTTTTTCTGTGTGTGTTTCAGTTGTAAGCTTTGAATTGTCTGCATGTTTATTATGCATACCAAATTAACAGCTAAGCATACACATTTTTACTGTAGTAATACAAACAAAGCACAATGTAGTTTTAAAGAACATATTCCTTTACTTTAGACTTCCCCCACATCATTTTTTTCTTTTTTTTTACGTTTGCAAATTCAATTTAGTGTAAGATTTTGGTCTCTAACAAGAAGACATCTAGTGTCCATTTGAAATGATAAAGTTAAACCTGTCTGCACAAAGGCATCAGCTGATAAGTGTGCCTTTAGAATTTTGTACCCAGGGTCACAAGATTGCAGTAAACATTGTGTTGATAAAGAAACACAGTTACTTTAACATCAGTGTTTGTAAGCCAATATCACTAAACAGTTCCGAAGCCATAGCTTTTATTGTTACAGATAATTGTCTTTATGGCTTATGCAGCATAGGCAGTAACAACTCCACTAACAATGAAAAACTAAAATCCACATTGTTAAGCTGATTGGTTTGCCAACTGACTCTCTGAAATCTTTATGTGAGCTTTAAAAAAGCTGTTACATCAATATCACTTTCATTAATGTGTGTGGTACTGACTCTTAAAACTATCAAGCATAGTGAAAATAGAGGCCGGATTCTGTAAAGTTCATGGATTTTGGCGCATCAGACAGATATCAGTGCGAAACTTGCAGATAACATTGTAATATGTAAATGTACTACAAGAAACTCAGAGTAACTCAGTGCACAATAAAGTATCACAGTAGCAATGGTGCACTAAACAAATCTGCAAGTAATCAGTAAGCAATGAGAAATGTTTATGAAATCAATTTGTACATTAAGAAAGCTACAGAAAGATGATACAAATTCAAGCATCCCGATAGTTATACAGATACCTCACTCTATATATACGTATAAAACAGAATCTGTCCAGTAAGGTTAAGAACAACTACAGAATATAGCTGACTCCATTATGATAACAAAAAAAGAACAAAAAACAAATGTGAAGTATCCCAATGTAAGCTGCATGGCATTCATAACATATATTTTCTGAAATATACCCAGAAACATTACAAGGGTGGCCACGGTGGTGCAGCGGTTAGAGTTGTTGCCACACAGCAAGAGGTTCTCTGGTTCGATACTCGGCTGGGGTGCCTTCTGTACTGAGTCTGCATGTCCTCCCTGTGGTCGCGTGGGTTTCCTCCAGGTGCTCTGGTTTCCTCCCACATCCCAAAGACATGCTGTAGGTGGATTGGACACTCTAAATTGGCCCTAGGTGTGTGTGTGTGTGTGTGTGTGTGTGTGTGTGTGTGTGTGTGTGTGTGTGTGTGTGTGTGTGTGTGTGTGTGTGTATGTGCCTTGTGTGGAAGGCTGGGTGCTGGGCTGGCAACTTAACACTGTAAAACTCAACTGCCAATCATGAGCTGATGGATGATCCGCTGTGGTGACCCTAACCGAGAAAAAACGAAAGAAGAAGAAAACCCAGAAACATTACAGACAAGTATGGATATTTCCATAAATCATACACTAACATAAAATACATGCTTCAAAGCTGCAATGCTGTTAGTAATATAATATTGACAGCAATCATTCCAGTAAGCTCAGAGACAATTACAGATATCTCCATAACAAGTGTATTAATAAAATATGGTGGCTTGGACTTACAAATTCTAATGGAATCCATAAATTTTCCAGTAAAAATGTTAAAGGTGAAGGGCAATCATGGCCACATCAACACAGCTAACATTTCTTAAAAATGGGTTGAGGAATTGTGTGGGGAACACAAGTAACATGCACACCCAAGGAAAGTGGGACACATAAAAGAAGATGTTGGATATCGATGAAGAAGAGAGACACACACAAGAGGGATGTTGGAATAGAAAAATCTGAGGGAAAGTTAGAGGGGCATAGGCAATTTTTTGTGGGAATCTAGCCCCTTTTTTTTCCTCTTAAGAATAGAAGGAAAGGTAAATATAGGGAAAATGAGGAGTAGAAAGACATCTCAGCAGGTATACCCATAGAACAAATATCACAACACAAGGCAGGCAAAGGTTGGAAAAAAACAGTAAGGAGAGTTATGTCAGACAGCACACTGCATAACAGGAGCAATGGAAAGTTGGCAAATAGGTTAGGGATGCATGCCAGCCATGGTGAAATGCAGAAAAGCATATCTACCTATGCACTATCAGTTACGACATGTCACAAACTATGTGGCAGTCATTCATAGATGTGTATGACCAATGGTAGATGAGTATTCTAGGATAAGAAATTCTGATCACAGTGCACATTGGATAAATAAATACATATCCAATAAGTTCATCAACAGTCCATGTGTAAGCCAAGCAACATCACAGATAGGCAAATGCAGGTCTAACAATGCTAGATAACTCCAGCAGAGGACAAAACCAAACATATGACCATGCATGTGAGAGGCAAACAACCAAGCACAGTGCCAAACAGAAGTAATGCAGAAAAGCAACAAAATGGCTGCTACATACACAAGTAGGTGTGCACAACCCAAACAAACATAATGGAATGTGTATATGTTGCACACATATGTCATCTCAAAGATAACACACAGTTGTAGATGTGTATGTGTGTCTGTCATTGGCCTAAATGGAATGTACGTGAAAACAAGGTCAATACATACACACAAATCAATGACATGTCAGAATATTTTCAAAAATGTAACAGTAAAGCATAATAAATATAGCAAACTGTACAGACTGATGTTAAAAAAGTACACTGGGTAACACACAAGTATAATGAGAATATGGATGTTTTGCAAGCAATAGCTAGCGACTTGTATGAGGATGTTCTGCATTGTAAAATGACCATAAATTTGGCATGTGTTCACGGTGTCAAACTAATATGTGGCAATGGTCAATAGTTGTAACAAAGGCAAACATATTGAAAAATAATAGCAAAATATGAAGGTGAAAGGGGGTGGTCAGTCTGGGCCCACATTTGGGTAAAGCAAGACAAGGTAATTTTACACAATGCAAATGCATGTGTACAGCACACAGGGTGCTGTAAAAGCCAAACAGAATTACGTTTAAGCAAATGGAAAATATATGTTAAATGGCCATATTGATTGCTGATATCCACAGAAGTGGACATGTATAAAACACACGTACACAGTAATGCGCAATCGTGTAAAATCAGCATGCATAGGTAAGCAAGCTAAGAATCGCAAGCACATACACATATACTGTCATGCAAATGTTGACTAAATATACGCAGGTGTATGTCAACCACCCTGCTCAGCAGGTGTATGTCAACCACCCTGCTCATTACTGAGCAGGGGACATTCCTGTGAGCATCATCACAGCACAGTAAGTCAGTGAATCCTAACAAGTCCAAAGCACAATTGTGTGTCAGTATGTATATGACTGTGCACACACAGATACATTCAGCTAGTATGTACAACTATGTGCAGAATGTGTAAACTGATATCAATAAGTAAAGGATGTGGAAGTTTTACATATACTAAACATGGTGTAATTTACTGTTAAATAATGTATTATCTGTAACACTGTGTATAGTGTAATGCTACATTGCTATTTGATATAGTCAGAGAAGTAGGACTGCACATAGACAGGATATACCTGTATACAATCCCACGTGGCATATGTTTTGCCAGCCCATAACAGATAACAACACATCATGTCAGTGAGACATGATGACAACTGTCATTCAAATCACATTTGGAATGACATGTCTGTTGCACATATCTGATGTGGCAATACACAGTTCCAAGCCATGTCACAGTTTAAGTGTTGGAGTATGGGAAACATATGTTGTTTGTCATTTGCCTCAGTAAAACACATGTTTACAGGCTATGTTTTGCAGCACTAGCTGTAGGTTAACTGTCATAATACATGGACAGTTGAATGTGGTAGGAAAGTGTAATATGTTAATGTGTGTCATGCACACATTGCGACAGAAGTAAATGTGACACAATTATATCACACACAAGAGTGCATATACAGTCCAAATGGTTAAATGGTAATCATCATGTTGGCAGCATAACATAAGTGGAGCACGCAGGCAAGACTTACAGAGTGGGGGGATGAGGCTGATGTGGATGAGAATCCCTAATGACCTAACGAGCTATCTCCCTGGATGAATCTCACATAGCCTGTGCTATATCCTGAAAGAAGGACTGTATCACATCCCTCATCTGTGTTTGGAACACATCAGTCATGACTTCCAGGATCTCCTCCCAATTGTCTAGATTACAGTCATGTTGTCATCACCTCTGGGGTACAGGCATGATGGCTCGGGCAGGGGTGAGTCCAGGTTCCTCGTCGCTGTCATCATAATCATCATAACTTCATCCTTGGAAGACTCTGGCAGTGGTCTGGCTTGCATTCATCATCGTCATGTGATAGAAGAATGTCCATGGGTCCCATGCTCTGCCAAGATTAATTGCAAACACAATAGAAAAGAAAAGCAAATGTCTATCACGTAGAACAGTCCCATGAATATCAGGGTCTATATTAGAACATCAAAGTATTAAAACTTTGAATGTTCTGATATCGAACACTATTCAGCGAATGCTAAGAATAGCGAAGCTGCAGAACAGCAAATTCTTTCCTCGGGAAAGAATTCGGTTGGCAGTTTATGTGGCTTCGCTATTCTTGGTGCTGTTGGAAAGTTACGGATTGGATTCAGGTAAGTGTGCGATTGTTTGTATGTTAGGGTTAGGGGCAGGTTAAGTGAGTTAGGTTTAGGGCGTGGGATAAGCATGTGTGCGATAGTGACAGACTTTAGGGTTAGGGGTGGTTTAAGTGAGTTAGGGCTAGGGCGCGGGTTAGATGAGTGTGCGATAGTGACGGACCTTAGGGTTAGGGTTTGGGTTAAGGTAAGTGGGTAGATAGTAGTGTATGTTTAGTTTAGTGTAGCGTTAGATGTAGGAATTTAAGTGTATGTGTGTGGTTGCTGCTTATTTGATGTGCTTGTGTTGTGTGTATGTGTTTCGGAGCAGCGAATTTTTAGCATGGGAAAAAATTTGCTGTTCTGAATGTTCAATATTTTTATGTTTAGATGTTTTGGGGCCGATGAAATTGCGTTCGCTATTTTCATCTTTTGATAATGTGATATAAACACGAATATCATAGCACAACCTAATATGAATATGATGTCAATTCACACACAGATTGACACGCATCCATTATTGACAGACTTACCTCACAAATGCCTGGCCTTAAATGTCCCATTTGTAAACAGGATGTAAGTATTATTTTGTAAACAGTTGTATAGGATTAGAGACTCGCCTTGGTCATTAGCTTTATAAAAATGTATGAATACTCAAATTGAGAGACTGTACTGTCTGCATCTAATGATTTATAATAGCCAACAAGTGTCATTGTTAAAATGGGGAGAAAGTGATATGACAATATTGTACACAATAGGTGAGTCTTATGACTAACATCTGAGATAAGCAGCATGATAATTTGCTGCACACACATAAATATAATGAATACAACAAATATTTTATACTTTCAATCACCACAGCTTGTGACATATGAGATCTATTATATCTCTTACTAATAGCATTGTATGTGTACAACTGTATGCATTATCTACCAAATGATATTACAATCAGTTGCCTGCAAAATGCAAATATCTTGAAGATGCTTGCTGATTATGAACTGCTGCAAACAAATTTTTATATGCACAACTGGCAGTAAACCTAGGTTATAACAGTGTTTTAACAAAAGCAGTCAAGGTGTAATCACATGCAATACTTATGTTGAACTGAAAGGCATAGCACACAGTCCTTGCCTCTCAACATCTCAGTGCAAGAAATCTGGAGAAAGACTGACAAAATGGGGGGACAACGGCCCAAAAATAGGGACATATTTTAAAAATTACTCTTATAAGTTTAGGAAGTTGCTCGAGTAACAGGGTTTGTTTTAACATGCATTTTTCTGAAGGATATGAAGTCTGAAACTCAAACGTATGTCATTTATTTAGTGAATTCTGTCCTGAGAGCATCCCAGTAATTTGTCAGAAAAACATAGAATTTATGAAGAACAGACCAAAAATATGAGCTAAAAATCTGGACATTCTGCAAAAATCTGTACAGTTGAAAGATATGACACAGTCTGCAGACAGAAGTACAAGCACTGACTCAGCAGGCACCCATTCAGTCTGTGAATAGGCAGACTATGCACAACAGATCAGTCACTAGCAGTTACAAATACAAGCATACCAAACCATACATTATAATCAGCAATCAAACCTCTAAGACTTACATGTAAAACAGCCACAGCGATATGTGTGATAGATATACCAACTCTACTGTTATTTATGTTATGGAGTACAATTCAAAACCTGTGTGCTGAATCAATGGCTCAATGTCACATGATAGTTCAACATTTTTGGTTTCAATCACAGTTGGAAGCTCAGCTGTGGTGTGATTACTTCACTTACCCTACAATGCATGATGGGTATCCCTGCATTCTAATCAATATATATGTTATTGTGAAAAATAAAACAGTCCTGAAAACAGGAGTGAGAGGTACATTGGCAATTGGTAACATTTTTGTTTTGGTGATTATTAAATCTCTTCAAATTAGTAATTTCCAAAGGTACCTGATTAAATTAATTTTTACTCAAAATGTGATCTTTAACAGAAGTTGCTATAAGTTACTGGAGTGATGTTGGTTTGAAATGTAGGCATACAGATGCTACTATTTTAATTAAATGATTTCAGTCCCACGTGCAGTTGTATAGACAAATTTACATTGCAAATGTTAACAGTATATAAATGCAACTTTACGAATGATCCACAAATCTTACTGGCACTTATTTACAATGCACTCTGTAGTGTACTTATGGACATCCATTGATTCAGACACTATCCTTATTTACTAGGTTATACTGATATTACGGATATTTCTTAATTTATGTTTCCTAACATAACTGTTAAAAACATATGCTGTTACTGTTTTGGATATTTCTTCAGTGATGCTTCTTAACAATGGTGTTATCACTACTGGCTCAATATATAAACGATCCATATCATCTATGATCGGCTTACAGATCCTGAGGTTCTCCAAAACTTTCTGTAAGTTGTTAAACTGTTACATGATACAGTATCATAATGTGAAATGTATGCAGAGTCCTGTGGCATGATGTGGTTGTCTTTGAATCTCCATTCAGCATATATGCAGTGTGAGGGGTTCTAATCCCACTCACAAACTCTAAAGGTATTACAAGTTATGCTGCTTTTACAAATGTCATAACATAAGGCATTGTTGTTACTTTTTATATGTCACTTTATTATTTATCACAGACAATATTATACAGACCTTTGCATTCTACAGGAATGCATACTGTTTATATACACTGTTCACTAAATCAAATGCATAAATGGATTCACACAGGAATATTATTATGTGCATATCACTGCCTTTCAGATGGCCAACCATCCAAGGGATGACAACTTCTCCTTTAGTAAAATGACATCATAAGCAAAGCTCTCTGGCAACAAGGACAGAGACTCCTAGGCCATTCAGATGATGCAGTTTGGAGACATAAAATCTGGACTGACATCACTAACATGATAAATTCAGATGGTGGCCACAACTGATCCTGCGATGCCTGTAGATGCTGCTGCTCAGACATGATCCTTTATACAGCCAAAAGACTGACACATTACCAGAGATTCAGGGATGTCACCAGTGGTGGACCACCATTGACCCCTCTCCCCGATACATTACAATATCCCTGGCCTCACTGTATACAGCAAGATGGGAATGATGCATCTCCAGGGGTAGGATTAAGCTGGAGTTCAAGGCTGAACATGTATGTGTTTCTTTCCATTATGTGGCAGGTTATAGAGACAATCACTGCATATTGCTGTTGCATGCATATTTATGTATTGTTGTTTTTGATTTACAGCACTAGAGTTGAGCAGTGTGCACACATACACACTGTGTGAGAATGATGAATGCAAGTCTAATGACATGTATTCATACAAAGGAAGTATGGTGCAGTCCATACAACATGTGTAATGCTGTTGGCATTAATATTCACAGGTCCATCTACTTTTAGACTAAACCTGGGATTGGCAGGTGAGTGTCTCCATACTGTTACCATGACTACTTCTTTGTTATTGTCTCAACCTCATTTCAAGCCAGTGCTGTTTACTGTCATACTGTTATTTACCTAACATTGTACAGTATAAGTACATCCAGTGATGACCCAAACTGTGTAGGTTCAAATGCAGACAGACCAGGTATGTTACAACACAACTGTAATAGTGCGCAATAATCAGTAGCACACATTTGATATGTAACATTTATGTCAATATTTTGGTCAACACAGGCCCATCTGGTGTACATTTGTGGCATCCATCACATGAGTATTTGCAGCACATGTTGCTGTGTTATAAATGTGATGTTGTCAGTATTGTTTTTGCTAAATACATGACTGTATTGTTATTCTCTTTACCTTCCCAAAGCAGGATCAACAATACAACCCACAACTTCTCCACAGTGGGAGTCTGCCAGTGGTATACTATTAACTATGTTTTGTACCTGTCATTGCTGTTAATCCTGTTGTTGTCCTCCATTAATACTGTGGCCTTCTTCTTATTTCTAGGACAGATGGCATCAAGTGTACATACGAGTGGTGTGTGCATGTCAAAACTTCTTTATGTTTTAACTGTGTGAAACTGGTTAACAGTGGCAATGATGTTATCAAGTGCAATTTCCCTTAAGAGCACACAGTGACCACAGTCATTCTGAGGATGAGGTTTCTCCCTCTTTCTCCAGATCCCCAATAAGGCTTCCCACTGGAGCAGCTATAGAATTGACATCTCAGCTGAGTGATCACAAGAAATATTTAAAACGACATTGCAGGACCGTCTCAAATAAATAAAGAAAGAAAAACATCTAAGCTGAGCTTTACTATATTCTTGACTGAATCTAAGAGAATTACTATACCCAAGTTAACTTACTTACAAAGCAAGGTACGGGTGTGGTGAGTGGGTCTTCTGGTCAGGTCCAAGACAGACTACAGAATGCTCTGTCTCTCTCATAGAGTTCTTAAATTAATATCTCAAATATTACTGCTGGGATAGCTTGCAGAATGACTTAAAAATACATCTATCAATTTTAGTTGTTGAATTCACTGCAAAAATGAATGTGTAGGATTAGAAATAAATGTCATGTGTCTGTATTTTATAAATTTTATTGGTGATAGTTTCATAGTTTCATAGTTTCATAGTATAGCACTAGGCTATCTGCCCTGGGGCATTTGTAAGCCTAGCCATAGTGATGTGGCTTTTGCCACCTCATGAAATGGCACAAAAAATGTACAGAATAAATTTAGAATACTGTGCCTCTGTCTAGTAGTGGCACAATGAAGGTCCCCTTATATAATAGAATTAGTTTACTGTGCCTCTGTCTAGCAGTGACACAGATGTGACCCCTGGGGTAAACTTACGATCTCCCATCCACTCATCAAGATTTCTCTTGAAGAGAGTCAGTGAGGGGCTCTGCCTAATACGAACTGGGATCTTGTTCCAAAGCATGGGAAGCCTCTGGTTATGAATCTATCCCTTCAGCATGTCCTATTCATACTTGTGCCGAGGTTTAAGTCTTTAGCTCTCGTGGTCCTGATGAATTTGGATTTTTTGAGGTGGAGCATGTCCATCAGATCCTGATTGGACATGGCCTTGTATGTCAGGCAGAGATCACCTCTGAGTAGGCGGCATGCTACTGAATAGAGCTGAAGTTTCTTTAGTCTGGCAGAATAAGACATATGTTGGAGACCCTTGATCCTCTTGGTGAGGTACTTTTGTGGTCTCTCCAGCTGTTGCAAATGCCGGGTGAGGTACATACCAAATGGGGCATTGTACTCAATCATGGGTCTGATGAGGGAGGAGTATAGGGGTACAATGACATCCTTGGCTCTGGATGTGAATCCCTTCATGATGAGGTGTGCAAGGTAGAATGTTTTTCTAACCACTTTGGCAACGTGGGTGTCAAATGAGAGGTCGCTGTCGACTTGGGTCCCTAGGTCTCTGATTAATTTTTCCATACTCAGTGGGTTGCTGTCTATGTGATAATTTGTGGGTACTTTGTTTTTCCCAAAGGGGATGACTATACGTTTTTTGGCATTTAGTTTAAGGCCGTGACTCCGGCACCAGTTGTCCATTTCTGTGAGGCCTTTTTGTAGGATGTATGTGTCTGCTGGTGTATCGACTATGGCGCCTAGTTTGCAGTCATCTGCAAACTTTGTCAGCCACAGCCCTCCCATGTTTGCTTTAACATCTGAGAAATAAATGCCGAACAAGAGGGGTCCCAGGACAGATCCCTGTGGGACACCACTTGTGACTGGCTTTGAGTCTGACATTGCTCCAGTGATTTTAACTTTATGGGTTCTGTCCTTTAGCCAGTTTGCAACCCATCTAGTGACATAAATGTTTATGTTTAAGCTGTTGAGCTTATCTATGATGCCTGAGTGGGGTATTGTGTCAAAGGCCTTAGCCAAGTCCAGGTAGGCTGTATGGACTGCTTTGCCCTCATCAATGGCTCTAGTGACTGTTTCGAAAAAGTCAACCAGGATCAAAAGGCAGGATCTGCCCTTTACAAAGCCGAACTGGGTGGGGTCAAGTGTCTGTAGGTCCCCTATGTCTCTGTTTATGAGTTCCATAATGATTCTTTCCATAGCTTTGCAGACCAGGCTGGTTAAGCTTATGGGGCGGTAGTTTCCAGGGTCTGTAGAGGCATCCCCTTTGGGGAGTGGGACCACTGTTGCTGTACGCCAGTGTTCAGGTACATATCCCGAAGTAAGGCTAAGGTTAAATAGCATTTTTATGTGTGGGTTTAGCTCCTCTTGGAGTTCACGTAACACGCAACCTGGGATACCGTCAGGTCCCATTGATGCTGTGTTTTTAGCTTTGTTTAGGGCGGTTCTCACTTGGACATCTGAGATGACAGGGAGATTACATTCAGCTGGGATAAGTATTTCTTCTTTTGAGGGTGAGGGAGGGGAGAAATTTGCACTGAACCTGTCAGCCAGAATGTTGGCAATATCTGTGGGTTCAGTGTATTTTGTTGTTGTGAACCAACTCTGAGCATATCTGAGGGTTTCCATGAGTTTCTAACATAGCTGAAGAAGGCTTTGTGGTTATCTTTAGTGTCCTTAGCGATTTTTCTCTCAAAGTTGGCCTTGGATGTTTTATGAGAGAACGTAGTTTTCTGCTAATGTTGATCAGAGATGTCTTCCCTTCATGGGATTTTGCTCTTACGTGCAGTAGCTTCCTTCTTTTGTTATACAATTTGTTAATGGCTGAGGTCCACCAGACAGGACGCTTGCCTTTGGTTGAGAGGGACTTGGATTTATTTGGGATTGCATGATCCATGCATTCTTGGAGATGTCCATAGAAAGCATTTGTGAAGGATTCGGCATTGTGGGATGTGGTATCCACTGGCACAGTGGGCTTAAAGGATACCATCTCAGTCTTAAGAAGAGTGAAGTCTGCTTTTGAGAAGTTTTTCACTGTGGTCTTTTGTGCTGGGGGTGGAGGTGAGATATGTATATCCAGGGTGATTAGTTTGTGGTCAGATCTCACTAGTGAGGGGTATACTTCTGGTGTGGAGCATTTTGTCCCCATGTTTGTGATGATCAGGTCTAGTATATTATCTCCCCTAGTGGGAGAGGTGACTAGTTGTTCCAGTGCATTTGAATTTATGAATTCCAGGAACATTTGGGCTAGGGTATTAGGGCTAGAATAATGTACCCAATCTATGTTTGGGTAGTTGAAGTCTCCCAGTATGATGGTATTTTGTGATACATTCATATCCTCCAATGTCTTCAGGAAGGCTGAGTGGGGATCTTGAGATTGGGAGGGTGGTCTGTAACATGCTACCAGTTGTATAGCAGTTTTGCCTATGGTTAGTTGCACCTGTATGGCCTCTGATGCTTCATGTGTTGCTACTAACCTGGAGGTGTGGGTGTCCTTGATGAATATGGACACTCCCCCTCCCTTTGTGGTTCGGCCTGGGTTTTGGGGCCGAAAAGCGTGATACGAGGTATAGCCTGGTAGCGCTGGGGTGCTCTCAGGAGACTTGAACCAGGTTTCAGTTACTGCACAGACGTCAATGTTCTCCATGCTGAGGAGTGCATCAAGTGCCTGCATCTTGAGATTTAGACTTCTGGCGTTGAGCAGCATTACCCTTAGTTTTTTTCCATTTTTGTTTTCTAAGGAGGTGGGTTTGTCTTTTGAGCCTTGCCTAAAAAAGGCACTATGGGGGTGGCAAGAGCCTTAGCCAATATCCGGAAGCCCAGTTGTGACAGGTGTAAGCCATCCCTTGCGAAGCAGCGTGGCTTGTACAACATGTCATCCCAGACAGACAGACATTGGATCCCCTTAGAATGACACCAGTACTTGAGCCAATTATTAAAGCTGATCATCTTGTCTTTGTATTGTGGTATCATTCTTGGTGAGGGCAAGATGCTGCTCAGAGTCAGGGTCATACCAGCCTGGGCTACATAATCAGAGAGCTCCTCTATGTCTCTTTTCATGTAATCCAGGGAGGTACGTCTCAGGTCATTCACACCAGCATGGACAATGACGGAGTCATATTTGTACTTGCTTTGGAGTGACTTGAGTGCGTGTGTTATGTGGCAGATCCTAGCTTCCGATAGACAGCTCACAGTCACCCTCTCCTTGTTCAGCCTGGCCAGCGGGATATCAGTGTGTCTGACTATAGAGTGACCTATTACTAGTGTATCAGGCATGGTGTTTGGCCTTAAGGGCTGTGATTGGTTGACACACTGATTTATTGAAGTATGTGTTGCATGTGTTTTGTTTTGAGGTGGTGGATTTTTGGATGTCTGCTTTGGGAGCCTCTGTTGTTTTGGTAAGTTTTTTATTAGAGCCTCCGAGTATGTCTTTGTGTTTTTATGTGTTTGGTTTGCAGTTGTGGTAGGTCTATGTGGGACTGGGATTGTTGTGTGTGTGGTTACCATCTCCTCCTGTCTGGTCATGCCAGCCCTGAGTTGAGAGATTTCAGCCTCCAGTTTGGCTATATAGTTGCATCTCTCACATGTATTTGTGTTTGTTGGGAGGAGGAGAGGGTTGTCTGTGTACATGAGACAATTGTAGCATTGTCTCAAGATACCAAGATTGACCAGCTGAACTGGAGAGGACACCAGTAATCTACCACTTGACATGCTAGAACAGTATAAGGGAGTGCTGTACCTTTAAGGGAAGTGGATATTCACAGGGGTGGTAAGTAGACATAGTGCTTTACTTAGTACAAGAGTGCTTACTTAGTAGAGAAGTATTGAGAACAAGTGCTAGGCTTATAATATAGTGAGTAGTCTGATTATACTAAGAGTAGAGCTTCCTTAAGGGAAAATTTGAAGAGCAGACCTGGCGGAGCCAGAAGAAGTTTAACCTTGTTTAACCGGCGCTGCGCTATGCGCACAACCATGCAAAGCCATGCACACGCGGATTTTAAACAGTGAACTACAAAAGAGCTAGAAATGGTCCAAAACAACCAATTACTACAGCTTCTTGTGCTGAGGTCACTTCCTACAGGGACAGGTAGGCTGCTCAAGGCTCCCCACTCCTACTGGTGAGCAAAGAAACTTCCTTCTATCCAAGTAAGGTAATGGACAACACAGGAACTACACCACAGCCCAAAATACAGCAATGCCTGTAAACTGGTCTAAACTAGTCGAGAAGAGGCGGGAAAACAAGGATTATTTTTTTGTTTTTTGTTTTTTAGATAGAAACACACAGAAAATGCAGAAACAGTGATAAATCAGTTACACAGGCTAGCACACTTTAGTGGGCAGCCTCAACAGTTAAATTAAACAAACAAACAAACTTTCGATCAAATTTGACTAAAATGTAACTTTAAGTGCAGATTTTAAAATAATGCAGCAAACAGTTAAAAAACAGCTCAAGCTAGTACAGGGTAAGCTACAGAAGCTATTCCAAGTGAAAAAAAGCAAAGGTACTTAAATCCAGAAAGTAGTCACTTTTCTGAGTTCCCTGTAGCTAGGACCACTCTGCAGGACCACGAGGAGGTTGTCTGAGCAGTATAGACAGAAAAAAATGCCCAGAGGTGGATTTTAAACAGTGAACTACAAAAGAGCTAGAAATGGTCCAAAACAACCAATTACTGCAGCTTCTTGTGCTGAGGTCACTTCCTACAGGGACAGGTAGGCTGCTCAAGGCTCCCCACTCCCACTGGTGAGCAAAGAAACTTCCCTCTATTGAAGTAAGGTAATGGACAACACAGGAACTACACCACAGCCCAGAATACAGCAATGCCTGTAAACTGGTCTAAACTAGTCGAGGAAAGGTGGGAAAACAAGGATTATTTTTTTGTTTTTTTGTTTTTTTTGATAGAAACACACAGAAAATACAGAAACAGTGATAAATCAGTTACACAGGCTAGCACACTTTAGTTGGCAGCCTCAACAGTTAAATTAAACAAACAAACAAGCAAACAAACATTCGATCAAATTCGACTAAAATGTAACTTTATGTGCAGATTTTAAAATAATGCAGCAAACAGTTAAAAAACAGTTCAAGCTAGTTCAGGGTAAGCTACAGAAGCTATTCCAAGTGAAAAAAAGCAAAGATACTAACAAATGACATGATGACCATGTGTATTTTAAATGTGTTCTTTACTGGTTGATGTATTATTCTGATGAAGTCCCCATGTGAAGGGAAGAAAGCATTAATTCTGTGAAATTCTGTGACATTATGTCAGAGCTCCTGTTATTCCTGCTGTTCTCTGGGTGATACATGTTGTTATTTATGGTATACAGTAAATGTTTGGCATGGTACGCACCATTTGTTAGATTACAGTGCTTGTTGAACAGGGTGCAGCTGTTGACCAACAGAACCCAGTTGAAACTGTTGCTGATGGCAGTTCCCCACAACAACTAGAAACAGGGTTTTGCAGTAGATGTAGGCAAGTACATGTTATGCATGGCCAGGTGTCAGAGGGTGTCTGTCTCCTGCTGCAGGCAAATGAATGGTGACAGAAACACTATCAGTCAAATGTCTATGCACTTGCATGAACCATGGAGAGTGTGGCATACCAGCTACATGTCATGAATGAAGGACAAGAGTGCAGACATTGTGATATAATGGCTGCACTGGCTGCTCAGAATAAGAGTTTGCTATCTGTGGCACAACTGGTAGAAACCTTGGCCTCTATGATACTGCAGCAGTATCATACTACCAGTAAGATTCTGCATTCCCTGACTGTGCTCAGCAGATTGCAATATGGGAGAGGCAGACTGCCTGTTCCTTAGAACCACCACTGGCCATTAAGAATCACTGTCTATGATCCAGCCTGCACAGAGTTCTACTGCATTCCCATCTGATGTGGTCCTGCCTATCACAAGGCTTTCAACTTGCAGGCACGCTCCTTCTTCTCAACATGGTGTTGTCAACTCATCAATTTCTTATGTGGAGCAGCCAGGGCAACTTGTTTCTGTACATGCTCTCGGCAGAGCAGACCATGGGGTGAGATGTCAGTGAGGTTGCCCTAGATTGTGTTAGAGTGTATAGTACACATAGCTGGCTCATATTATGGAATTACCACTTATTTGCGATATATTTTTCTGAGGCTATTAAATATTCTGCATTGTGTCCTGTGTATGTTTTTAATGTTATTGTATTGTAGAGTTAGCAATGCATAGCACTGCTGTGTTTCCCTTATTGTTTTCCATACAGTGATACAACAGTCTGAGATTGTATACTTACCTGTGTCAGTTGCGCCCTGAGTTGGCTATCCCTACTGTGACACATTTGCAAATGTTCATGTTGGAATACGTTATGATTATGTTATGTCTGAAGCTCAGTGTGTACATCTGGTGGATAATTGTCAACAATCAGTGCTGCTGTGTTGGGGCAACACCAGAACATCAATGTTCAATCTGTGTACATGTGACTTGTTGTGACTCAAAGATGTGGATCAGACATGGCCTTGTTGCCTGAGCCTGCTCTTGTGGTTGCACTCTACATTGCCTAGGCCTGTGACTTCTGTCACCTTTGTCATCCTACTCCTCCTCCGATACCTGTGGGATGTAATCTTCAGACATTTGGGGTTCTTGGGGCAGTTCATCCAGCTCTGTAGCTAGAACACTGGCATGTGCTCTGGTTAGCATGTTGTGCAGCATTGTGCACACTGTTATAATCTGTGCTGCATTTTCAGGTGTGTTTGGCAGTGCACCCTCCAGTGTGTCCAGACATTGGAAAGTATCTTTCAGTATACCAAACACTCACTCTGTGGTGTTTCTGGTTCTTGTATGTGCATTATTGTAGGTCTTCTGTGCAGGGTTGGATGATTCACAGTACTTGGTCATTAGTCACAGCTCAAGTGGATAACCACAGTCACTTGTTGTGGGGAAATAAAAACACTTTTGGTCAGAATGCATATTGTTGTGAGGATTATCCTTAGCTTGCATTCTAGTTGTGTTCCTATACCTACCCAGCAGCAGTCCCTCAGGTATTTCACCTTGCTGAAATGCAGCCCTCAATCCACTTTGTATCCAAATGGCACCATTTTAGACACTTCCAGGATGTGTTGCCATGATGTTTGTTAAGCTGCCATCTGCTGCACACACATGGCCATCTCTTTCTGTTTATGTATCAGTCTGCTTCTGGATGTACCAGTGCTTTGATAGGTTTGTGTGTGCAATCTATTACACAGAGTACATGTGGGATGTTTGCAGTGTTATAGAACTGATGCATTACAGTTCTCCACTCCATGGGGGAGGATGGAAAACGTATGTAGTCATTCACTTTGCTGCACATTGCTTCCAGGAATTTTTCCAGAATAAGATTGGCAGCTGTATGTGACACTCCCCACAGCATTCCCCATGTGCCTCTAGAATATCCCAGATGCAAGGAGATCTAGGCTGAGACACACTTGTTTTAAGTAGGACGGGATTTCCTCACAGGGTCTGTATGGACATGTGTGGCACACACATGTTGCAGACAGCCTGCACCAGTTGTCTGTCTAGCTAGTATCTGTTGATTATTTGTTGGTCTGAAAACTAATTCAGATGCAACCTTCCTCTGACTCTAGTTGGCTGCTTTCTAGGGTGTAAAGTCACAGCTTCATTTATGGCTTGTGTGATGCTCCACCACTGGACCTGTAATCAAGCAGCCTCAGTCCTCATCACTGGCAACAGTGTGGGATGTACACTATAAAGATTATAGGTACACACACAGTATTTCCAGCTGCAACAAGTGCAATTTCCCTCAAGAGCACACAGAGACCAGTCAGTCTAGGGCTGGTTTCTCCCTCTTTCTCCAGATCTCCAATGATTCCCCTCTGGCACAGCTATAGAGTTGAGATCTCAGCTGAGTGGCCAAGCCAAAAACTCCTGCACCCTCTTTGTCCAACCAGTGCTTTGTGTCCCTGCCAAGTAGCTGGCACACACACACACTCTTGGAGGTTTGATTTACACACACACACACACACATGCACACACGCACACACACACACACACACACACACACACACACACACACACACACACACACACACACACACGCACACACGCACACACGCACACACACACACACACACACACAACGGGGAAAAACTGGCACAGGTTTACTAGCTATGCCCCCTTTTGCCCAGACTATAATGTAGTTATCACTGCCACCAGCCAATTCCTTATCAGCTAAGACCCTAAACAAAAGGTGCCCAATCTTACCGTGTAATGTTACTATTAATACAAATGGTAGTTTGACCAAGGCTATTAGGAGTGGCCAATACAAGTTCACCAAATAAATAAGCAAGTACTCTCAAAACTTAAATATCTATAGACAGATCAGCCACAATGAAAAGTTTAAATATATTTAATAATAAATAATAAAAGAACAAGAAAATACTTAGTATATATTCACAGTGACATCAGAGTTCAAACCCAAAGGAAATATTTAAAACAACATTGCAGGACAGTCTGAAGTAAATAAAGAAAAACAACTAAAGTATTCTTTACTATATTCCTGACTGGATCTAAAAGAATGACTATACCCTAGTTAACTTACTTAAGAGCAAAGCAGATGTGGTGAATGGATATTTTAGTTGTTGTCATGTCCAAGACAGAATACAGAATGTTCTGTGTCTCTGAGATTTCTCAAATTAAAATCTCAAATACTACTGCTGGGATAGCTTGCAGAACAACATAATTACTTGTCATCTGAGTCTATCCTAGGTGAAACCCCCACTGCTGGAAGCTAGCAGTATTTAGCATGGCCTAATGGTTAAGGTGTTTGCCTTACAAACACAGGGTGCAGGGTTTGAGTCTCACAAGGGATAATTGACTAGGCTTAAAATGGCTCGCAAGGGCAGTTAGCTTAGTACTAATCTATGAACCTAATCTATGAACCTACTATGAATCTGTGAAAATGCATAAACCTCAGATGTTTGGCAGATGATGGAAGTCATAAAACAATCACATTCCTTCACATTCAAAACTAGTGATTATTTCACTTTAAAGACAATACAAGAAACTCCCTAGTACTGACATTCTGTCTATAGCTGCCATAAAGTAATTTCATTTCAACTATTGTTCTGAAGTTTTACTGTCTGAAGTTAACCTCCTGTGTTCCAGTTTCCACTGTTAAAATATATACATTTAAACAGTTACAAAAGTGCATGTACATTTCTGTTCTCTTCCAGTAGGGCACACTGTGGATACATTTCAAGCACTTTACAAAAACCTTTTTTAACACACATGTCTGTACAAACAAGTTTGAAATACACATGACATACAGTTCTAATACCGTTATAACACAAACATCTTATATGAATCCTGTTTATATTCACAAACAGCATATAATTATTTGCAAAATTCCAGATAGCTGTGCTGGCTATCTCCCTTTCTCACAGTTTGTATCACTGCAGCCTGTCACAGTAAATTAACAGTAGATTACATATTTATATACTATTTGATGTTTTGCTATGGATTTCACAGTAATCCATAGTATTCACTTGAATTCGTTGGGGCCTGTAAATCATGAACTGAGGTTTTCTGAGCTATAGTCCATGTGGCTGTTTGTCACATTTCAGTTGCGTTGTGGCACACTATGTGTTTTAGCATCAGACCAGCATGTGTGGAATCTCTAATTATCCTACAGTGAATACTAAACTACTTGCTCTGCCTTCAGCGTATCTTTTATGATCACATCCACACCAAGTGCACTGAAGTCTTCCTTCAGTGTGCTGCTCTATCTGTAAATAGCTTCCGTGCACTTTAAGAAATCTGACCTAATGCTACAAAGTGACAATTCAGTTATGTTCTTTATTATTAAGGCTGTAATGCCAGCCACCTTTATTTGGTGTATTACATTTTATGGCATCAATGTCTGTGAATGAAAATCTAACTCTGGGATGTTTTAAACTATGTTAATGCAGTGCACAAGTTTCCTTTGTACACCTCATTACTGAGATGTTGAATTTCCTCATAGTTTGAACAACATAAAATGACAAGCATGTGCAGCACACCCATTTCATAATCTGAAGGTAGTGAGCTTGATTTTTACTCCTTGATATTCATAATTATTCATTTGTCATTGCTGTTGTTGTTGTTGTTTATACTATAAAGGAAACTGTGAATATGGCATGTGATTTTTCAGGATAAAATATCTTAAAGGAAATTACGTCATCAGATTATGACTAAGGAAGTTAACACAATGTATTGAGATATTCTGCCACCACTGGATTATATGGAATAAAAGGTGACTTGCTGCAAGCTTCATTTCCCTTTTGATGGGAAAGATTTCTCTTTTACTGCTTACGTGTACCCTGTAATAAGGAAAGTGCATTTTTATTTATAATGTGGGTTCTTGCACTTGGGACTATAATTAAGCCTCATAATAAAAAACTAGTAGTTCTGAAACAAAGTAATAAGCAAGACATTTGTATTTTCCAGATTTTTTATGTTATTCAGGGTTTATCTGCAGGGCTAACTTTATGGCAGCCAGGATCTAGACCATCTGATCATGAGTTTGTGAAACATGTTACTTGAATGACAAACAAAAGCTACAGTACACTAACTAAAGTAAGACACACATATTCCCTCTTGCTTTGTACCTTGAAAATGGAATTTAAAACATATTAAAAATACACACTTGAACAATATGAGAGCATTTTTTTTAAGAAATGTACCTTCCCCTACAGAAATAGAATTATGTTATATTCTCTCTGCATTTGTGAAGTATACAGTATCATAATACTTTTTAATCTCAGCAAGGGGAAATTATGTTTTACAGTAAGCATTTCAGAAAGTTATTTTAAAGTCTATATAGTCTGTTTCCTGAATGATTAGTGTAAGAAAAAGGAAAAGCATTTTTAAGTGCAATAAAGCATTAATATATGAGCATAATGAAGACATTGCCAGTTTCCAAACTATTTATGTGCATATGGTAGTATCTGTTGAATACAGAGCCTTGAATGTCTTAATATCTTTCTAGTAACATATAAAATGAAAATAACAGGCGCTTGCCAACATTCAGCAAATACTGATATCTTACTCTTTGGAACGTGTTATTTTATTTTTCATCATTGCAAAATACTGATCAAGATGGCTGAGCAGGGATTTGCAGGCACTAACATAACTGTTTAGAAAGGGACACAATTTGTATGTATCAATTGCTGTCTACCTCCGTATGCTGCAGCAACATTTTCTTATATTGTTTCCCTGCAGAAGGGTATGATGACTAGAACTTGGCATGTCCCCAAAACTGCAGCCGACAAATTACTCAGTGGTCACACTGATTTTAATTATTAAAGGTCCAATTAAGGTGGTTCTACAAATCATGCTAGAAAATAGCTTTGCTTATTTGCCAACCTTATTTGAGCAACTGAGTCAATACTTAATGCTTGTTTGTTTGGACAGTTTGAGAGTTTTTCATTTGATTAAGTGTGTCATTTGCCAGCATTAGACTGCTAAATTTTGTTGGAATGCTGACACAGATAACTATCTTCAGTGCTAGGGAAGACAAAAGCAAAGTTACTGCTTCCTAACATGGGCAAGTATTGCTGCAAATTGTTACATTTAGAGATGCAATTGTCACAGATAAGAGAATATGCAATTTTATGGAGTGTGTATGTGTGTGTGTGTGTGTGTGTGTGTGTGTGTGTGTGTGTGTGTGTGTGTGTGTGTGTGTGTGTGTGTGTGTGTGTGTGTGTGTGCAATATCACAAAAGTTGTTAATGGATTCCTAGACCTTAACAATAACTGCTAGGAGATACAAGTTGATACATAAAAAAGAGTGAGACGAATGAGAGAAATGTTGCCGAGTATATAATTATATACTTTGTGATTTTAAGAGGAGAGAGTATGCAATCCCTTTAATAAAAAATAGCACATTTCACACTGAACTATTTCAAATCCCAAATAAAATTGTCTGCACTGCGTCTTGCACTACTAATATAGTACATTGCTTTCCCAATAAAAGGCAATGACTTACGATGTTGTTTAGCTCAGAAATTAAATGGTGATGCAAAATGAAAATCAAAAACATAGCATGAGCAATAGAATGAGGTTTGTATCTTTTTATTATGTGTATGGTCAGCCTGCAATTATGGGAGTGCATTTCTGAAATTGTGTGCCTAGTTATTTATTTATTTTTAACAGTTATTGGGTGAAATAGTAGGCTAACTGCCCTTAGTGGCCATTTTAAACTTAGCCAGTTATCCCATTTAAGAACCAAGCCCTGCACCATAAGTGTGTAAAGCCAGCATCTTAACTATTATGCCAAACCTCAGCTCTTTTATATAAGCTTTTAGAAATAAACTAAAATGAAGCCCCATCTATTTCTCGGGAATCATACAGAAAATGAGTGATTTGCTCATATTCATGTAGTATGTAAACGTCTCAGAAAGTTCATCTCCAGTTCTATTTAATACCATTTAAGAGCTGATTACATAACCATCTAATTCCATATTGAGTTGTCATTGCATTTATCTGTCCAGATATCCATCGATACCTGTATGACCAACACTGTGAGCAACTATGATACTGTGCATGAAGCTACTACCTTATTAAAGTATAACATCACAATTTAGCTGTGTGCTTTCATTTTATAGTCTTATGACACTCAAATATTGGGGCTCTGTTAACCATACAGCAACTTTGTGTGCTGCCTTTTTTATGTCAGTTAATGCTGTTAAGAAAAACTACAGATAATATGCTTATTTCAATGTGGTTTTGAGGCTAAGAAACACATTAAATGCTTTTTGCAACACCATTTTGAAATAAGGATGCTAGTACTTTAAAATGTTGCATCCTACCTATAATAACTTCACACAATGGTAACTACTGTTAAGATATTAACAAGCTGTATGTACCACATAGATGCAGTCAGAAAGCACAATGTTCTTGCTTTGCAATATATTGCTGATTAATTTATTTCCATCAATAACTACTTAAAATTAGAGCCAATAATATGTGACTTTACAAACGTACTGTATTCTAGTTGTTTGATAGTACACTGAGTTTTGACTTCAGCCATCTGGAATCTCTCAACGTCAAGCTGGTATCTCATTACACTAGGTGATCAGGATGCAGTAATGCATTTTTGCTGTTATGTTATTTAATCATTATGAAAAATTAAACAGCAAAATTAATTTGGAATGCCATATCCTGTTTTAATTTTTCTGTAGTGCAGGTAAATACTTAGGTCTTACTACAAAAGATTACATCTTCATGAATGATTACAATGTTTAAATTTTTCTAAAAACTTAATAACTAGAACAGACCTCAGTTTATACCCCAAGGTGAGACACATATCGTTAAAGTGTCCCTGGGTTTTGATAATGTCTCTCATTTTTTCATGTTAAGATTGGTCCTGTGCAGCCTAAAATACATAACTTGTAACAACGCAGTCAGCGTTAAAGTCATTAAATGATTTCAGTTTTTAGAAGTGTAAATTTTTTGTCCATTACAAAATGTATACTGATTACATTGTAATCACATAGTAATCATTTCAGCATAGGTGAAGGCTGTTAATTTCAAAAATGACCTGCTTTTGTGGACTTTGTCACAGATTTTAGGAGAAAAAAAACATTAAGAACTATGGTGAAACCTTCTTAATTACAGTTTTCAGAACAGAAAGTAATCACATTTGCAAGTAATAGCAGAATATTTTGAATATGGCAAGTTTAAGCATTACACTTCATTGCAGACAAAATAAAAGAAAGACAGTGGGCATAAAACTGGTATACTTTTATCCAACCAGTACTTTATCAGTGTATTAGTGTAAAACCATTTCACATAAAATAAAATACTCAGAATTAATTAACACCAGATAGTGTTTAACTGGTTACAACTTCAAAAAGGATTTAATAGACATATACTGCATTTAATATACATGGACTCATTCCTAACAGGAGCTCATCAGCCCTTATTAGAATATGCCAAAGAAATTTACCATTTTTTAAAAATGCATCGTAGTTTCTACTGTTATAATTTGGTACAATCACTTCACAAACCTGAAAGTTAAACCAAGAACATAGTAGTTATGCTTGTACATATTTATAAAAACTATTCATACAAATTTTAATTTTCAATTTTCATCTCATGTAAAGTCTCCAACTTTGCAGTTATGAACTTCTTTTTCATTTATGCCTGCATACATGATTTTGCATTAAGTGAACAAAGCCAAATAAACAACTTAGCTAAAGTTGCCATGTGAATAGGCATTCAGATTAAAGGCTGCAGCAGATACAGAATATCTATTATAATCTGTAATCCTATCTTAAATACATATAATTCAGGTTCAGTATTTCGAAGTTCCTTTTTTCTACATCATTTCTTTGAAGTGATGTCGTCTGATCTCAGAGAATTTCTTCACTTTCTCATAAGTCTTACCTTTGTACCAAATATTTTGGTGAAGCATTTTCAATATTGCAAACATCTGGTTGGCTAACAGAATCCAAAATCTGTCTCTAATTGTGTTTTAGATTATACAAAAATTGGTTTTGTATTTATATGAATGAAATAGACAATAATTTTCAATTATTTTTTGGGTCAGTAGTAGCTGTCATCCTTCTTTCAAAAATAGCTTCTGCTGCAGTATCTCATAATCTTCTTTTGTGTCTGACACATTCTTAAGTCAAATCTTTTTCATATTCATGTTTAAAAACAAATGGGAATTTAATAAAGCCTACATGGACTTATTTACCATGTAGGCATAGTGACACACTGCTTACACGAAAGTAAACAGGTTTGCAATCCAGGAAACAGAGCTGAGGGAAAGCATGAACACCCCAACACAGAAGTGTCTGTGGCATGCAAATCATCTCATAAGCAAGTGAAGTGCATGTAAATGAGGGTGGTATAGACATCCAGCAAGCAGATCATCAGTCCTCTAGAACCTGTGTTAGTGTCCAAAATGTACACGGAAAAATTCCATGTACAGGATGTGAAACAGAGAACAGGGGCTGTAAATGTGCAGTAAGAAGGATAGAAATAGCATTGCAGACACAGATATGTGCAAAACCTAATGGAAAATAATTTAAAATATTTTTTTTAATAATCAGAGTACGTTTGCATGGTGAGTTACAGCGCACAAACATGCTGTTAAGAAAAAACATTAAAAAGTGTAAAAATGAAAATTAGTAGTATGTGACAGTAATGCATTATAGGACTGTACATGAAGTATGTACAATGGTAGACTGCTATGGTTGCTAACAAGGCAGGGCCTGGAACCATGTAGTTCCCAGGTTGTGTGAATAGATCTCTATGAAAATGAGTTGCGGTTACTGAATAGCACAAATGGGTATCCATGTCTGCAGATACAATCCGTGTAGGCAGAGAACTGTTTTGGTATCCACATAAGAAATAGCTGACATCAAAAGGGGTGAGTTGGCATCCTTTTAAGCTCATTGGAGCACAGCAGCACTTGTTTGTGTGTACACTGGCTGCTAAGCTTTGTTTACCTTCAGTGCGTGTGTTTCAGCTGTTTGAGCATGTTTGCACAGCACGCCTCTGTGCTGAGCGTGACCTTTCATGGGGGTGTGTACAATGAAAACTAAGCATTGTTTACCTTCCCGAGGTGTGTTTGTGCTGCGCACCAAAGTGCTGAGCAAGGAAGGCTGTTAAAAAAAAAACACTAACTGAGAAAGGCAATGAGATCTTAATTACTGATGACCCCTGTTCCACTTGAACTAGGGCTATTAACAGTCCTTAGTGATTTACTTGGCAAGTGGAATGCATAATAAGTAGCCAATCACAAAAGCTGCACCTACAACAGAGCATTATAAAGTTTCCAGAAACCCTGCAGTCTGATTTCACCCACATACACTGCACCAGGAGAGTACAAGCTTGTGATTTTTACCTGAAGGAAAGCTAGGGGCTGCTGCTGCTCTGCTACATCTGTATATGTTAGAGGCTGAGGTCAGTGCTGATGCTGACAATAGGCATAGACTGAGAAGGAGAAGAGTGTTCAGGCTCAAGATAACCTTCCAGGGGCTACATGAGCTGGATATTGTAGAGCACTACAGGGTGGACAGGGACATACTACAAGAACTCACTGAGCTCTACTGACCTCAGCTCAGACCCAAAGCCAACAGAGGGGAACCCATCCCAGTGGAAGCTAAGGTATGTGTAGCTGTTAGGATACCATCTACGTGTACATTCCAAAGATCAACTGGGGAAATGATTGGGGTCTCACAGGCATCAGCATCCAGGGAAATCCACCAGTTCCTGGATGCCATACTACCACATGCCAGTGAGCACATTTATTTTCCTCTCATCCCTGAGGTAAGGACCAGCAGTATGCAACATTTCTACTGTGTAGCACACTACCTTGAGGTACTGTGTACCATAGGTTGCATTCATGTACACATCAAGGCACCACCTGGTGAGATGGGTAGAATCTACGTCAAACAAACATGAATCAAATAGGGGCATCCTCAGTCACTAAAACACTCAGAACACTTCAAAGACTGAGGATGCAAACAACACCAGTAGATGTACAGCCACAAATAATCCCAAATGAATAAAAGGCAGGCACTTCTGGTATTTAACGCCACTAGTTTATTATGTACGGTTTCATCACAACACTTCATCAGAAATGAACACCAGAACTAAAATTACACCCTTATTTATATCTGCAATCAAACTGAGTAGCCTCAAAGCTGTTAACAACTTAAAGAAATTTTAAAGAGACAGAACAAAAAAAACATATTACACTCCATGCAAGTACAGCACTGAAGTAAACTGTCATGTGCTCTCATTTGAAAACATGTATAAAACTATATCCATAAACCTTATTATCCTAAATATTACTGTCTAAAATGTAGAATCATTTTATTATAATTTTATTAAAACTGCAAAAGCAATTCTTAAAAAAAACTTATATAAATATTGTACAATCTATACATTACAATATTGCAGCCCTTAACTTTAGGACAGGTAAAAGGGAAACATTGTCATTTAATCCCGGTTCCCTGTAGGCTTCAAGGATAACCTGCCAATATAACTCATGGTACTCAATGCGTATCTCCCATTGACTATCTCTCACATCACAGGGTATTTCTTCTAACACATAAAAAGAAAAAAACCAGCCTGATTGCAAACCAAAGTGTGTTTATATAGGGCTTTGTTAACATTTTGGTTACGGATGTCCCTAGTATGCTCATATATTTGTCTCTTCAGCTTTCTCTCCATTTTACCAATATAAAAAGTGGGACAGAACAGCTGGTCACAGCTATGCATTTGCTGTGTGCTTCTACAGTCACCACTTCACCTTGTGTTATCAGAGGGCAGTGGGGGCATCTACCATATTTGTATGTCCCTAGTTTATAACGATTAATCCTATTTGAAAATGTTCTTTCTATCAAATTTTTAATATTCAGGCCCTTTCTTAAAGTACAGGTGAGGGAAGTATCTTTAACCCCTCTGAGGTCAGACAGCTGGGCGAATCTACCCCATTCATTATTCAAAATGTCTCTAATAACAATAGCATCCCCACTAAAATCAGTGGTAAAGGAAGACTCATAGTTCTTACTTACAAGTGCAGTATCAGTACTTGGCCCAGTGGACACTTCTACCACCAAGCTGTCTATCCCTATTATAGGGCACAATCTATTTTGCCTGCCCTCTTTTACTTCCTTAGCTATCTGTTCTATCAATTCCCTAGGATAACCCCTCTCAGCGAACATTTCTTTTAACTTCAATATCTCCAAGTCAAAGTCACTGTCATCGGAGGTCATACGACTAGCTCTCACCAGCTGACCTTTTACTATACCTTTTTTCTGACTAAAATGGTGGGGACTTTTACAGTGGAGGAAAGACTTGGGATATGTCTTTTTTTTAAAGATTTTTCATTTAAAGCCACTTGGTGTTTTCTTGATAGCAATATCCAAGCAGTTTAAAGAATCTCTAGCACAATGATGGGTGAACCTCAAAAAACTAGTGCTCTTGGAAATGTAATCCAAAAATTCCTTCAGTCTGTCCTCTGTGTCCTTCCAAAAGATGACTATGTCATCCAAAAACCATCTATAGATGAACCAACAATCTTTATATGGGGACTCCAAAACATATTTTTGCTCAAAGTAAATAAGTACAAGGTTAGCATAAACTGGGGGGCATCTAGTGCCCATAGGAATCCCACTAATTTGATGGAAAAATTCCCCCTCGAAGAACAAAAAATTGTTGTTAAGAACTAGATCCATCAACTCAATGCATGTTTGAAATTTGTTGAAAGATAAATCACCACAGTCATTAATTACCTCCTCAAACCAAACCAAACCAAACCAATATTGTGTGGAATACATCCAAATAGATCAACTATGTCTATGGTGACAAACATCAATTGTGGATATAGTAATTCAGACTTAATACATGTCCCACAAGTCCCTTAAAACAAACTGGTCTCATTGGGGGATATGTTTTTAACTTTACATCAAGGTATTTTGCTAAGTGGGCAGTAATGGATCCTTCAGCTGCCACTATGGGCCTAAGTGGGGGTTATTTGTGTCCTTATGTACTTTGGGTATCCCAAATATAGAGGGACCTTGGGTTTCTCATTGGTTAAAAATTCAAGAGTATCTATATCAATCAAACCATCAAGCATTAAGTAATTCAAGGCTAAATGGATCCGCTGATGGGCGATATTTATTTCATTATTTAATGCCTTAGTATACTTTTCTGGTTCCCCAAGAATGTCTGACATTTTTGCACCATAAATGGTGGTGTCCATGAAAATGGTGCCCCCTCCCTTATCTAGTTTCATAACCCTTACATATTTATTGTGCCTAATGTCTTTCAATAGGTTATACTCCTCAGTAGTAAGATTAGGTGAAAATCTGTTGTTCAGTATAGCTATCCTAAGTTCTTTCTCCACCATCAACTCAAAATTCTTCAACTGAGGGTGGACGGGGGGGAGTTAAAGTACTTTTTCTCTTAAGACCTTCATGGACCAACCTATGTTCTACTTCACCCATAATTATTTTGAAGTTTTTCTTCCGCAGAAACATTTTAAGATCAATAATTACTCTACTAATGTCCGACTTTCGCTTGGGGACAAAATTAAATCCCTTAGAAAATAGTGAGAAACAAGTTTTATTAATATCCAGGCTACTGTAATTAAATATGTTGTATCCCCTATAGGTACATATAGGCCCCTCTTGAGTAAAAGACTGAAGGTTTAAGGCTGGTGTTTCATTTAATATTTCCTGTTGCCTTTCCCCGTGGTCCAACCCGTATTGTTGCCCCTGTTATTGCTGCCCCTGTTGTTGGCCCTGCCCCCCCAGTAATAACTGTTGGAATATTTGTTCTGGAGCCTCTCAAACCTCCTGAGGGGTGGGTATTCCACAGGGTCCTGGTAGTTTAAATTAGGTTCACCTTGAGACAGTTCAGTTTCTTGTTCATCCCAGTCATCTCTAGGGATAGTGCCCCCTTTATTATTCCCCTTTATTATTAAACTTCAATCTATTTGAAAGCCGGTCAGCAACCCCTAGTTTATGATAACTCCTTTTTTCCTTGTATTCAATCAAATCCCTGTCAATTTTCCTCCTTTTTCTCTCAAAAATGTTATTACATTTTTGGCCAACAGTGACCCTAATATCCATATATTGCTTCCGGTATACATCTACTTTAAATAATAAATCTTCAGTAATTTTCCTGTTGACAATTTCTATCTGCTTAAAAACATCTATTAAAATAGACTCATTGTTCTTAATGATGGCTTGCATTACCTCAAAACCAGCTCTATCAAAAATATGCAACAATGTTTGGTGAAAAACTGAACCATCAAAAACATTGTTGGGGCATTTCCAAAGCATAAGACCCTTAGGCACAATTTCCAGTTTTAAACATTCATTAAGATAAATATTATCAAGATTTAATGAACGGTGTTTAAGCATAAGCATTTGCAAAAAATGAACATTGTCAGCATATGCTGCATTACCACACACAGTCAAATATTCAGTGTTAATAGCTGTAAAGTCAAAGCGTCTTTCAAGCCACACATTAAAGTCACTAGAATTCATAGTTAATTTAAAATTACAACAGTCACCTTGTAAGGTAGTTTGTTTAGACGTCCCAGCTTGAAAGCTGACACCACTCTGTTCATCCACTCCAGCTAGAATCCTACGTGTTTCTTCAAACTCTAAATCACCATTGCCTGCCCCATTTTGCCATACAGAACTCTAAAGGCAGTTCTTAGCAGCCTATGTAGCAGTAACAGCTGTTTACAAAGCTTCCTGATTGCCAGGAAGTGAGTGCATGGATCTGCCATTTGGCGCTGATTGACAGGAGGGAATCCATCCCAGTGGAAGCTAAGGTATGTGTAGCTGTTAGGATACTAGTTATGGGTACATTCCAAAGATCTACTGGGGACATGATGGGGGTCTCACAGGCATCAGCAACCAGTTCATGGATGCTATACTACCACATGCCAGTGAGCACATTTATTTTCCCCTCACCCCTAAGATAAGGGCCAGCAGTATGCAATACTTCTACTGTGTAGCACACTACCTTGAGGTACTAGGTGTCATAGATTGCACTCATGTACACATCAAGGCACCACCCAGTGAGATGGGTAGAATCTATGTCAACTGCAAGGGGTACCACTCCATCAACTGCCAGGTTGTGTGCAATGTCAAGGAATTATCATGAATGTGTGCGCTGGTAGCCCTGGCAGTTATCACGATTCCCATATCTGGCATGTATCACAGCTGTTCCAGATGTTTGCTAGGGGGGACATCCCACACAGCCATTTACTAGGCGATGCTGGCTATGCACTGGAACCATGGATGATGACACCCATCAGAAATGTGCACACACCTACCAAAGAATGCCATAATGAGGCACGTGCACAAACTTGGAACATCACAGACCATGTGTTTGGATTCTTGAAGTCAAGGTTCCAGTGCCTTGATATATCTGATGGAGCCCTGCAGTACTCTCCAGCCACATGTGCACACATGTTCACAGTATGTGCCATGCTACATAATATGATCCTGTGGAAACAGCTGCAGCAGGCTCAGCAAAGGGAAGGGATACACAGTCCACCACCACTGCCTAGGTCACCACAGACACACCCACAGGGGGAGTCTGAGGACAAAAATCCTGAGATTGCCCCTGTAGGCAGATGTAGGCATGCCCAGTATGCACTTGCCCTGGCCAGGAGACAATGCATTGCACATACACTGACAACCTAGGGCCCTCAGGATTGACACCTTACTCCAACTTGCATACATATTAGTAAAATGCTGACATCCAGCCCACACAATCTGTATCTCAGCATGTATTGGCTGTGAACTGCATGCATCAGACAGAGTCAGCCCCAAACTAAAGGTCTGTCAACTGCTGCATTCACAAGGTAAGTCACACAGCTAATCACCACTTGTAAGGGGTACTAGAATATGGTAGCATATGTCTGGACCTGCTGTATGCATGCAAGGGAATGCAGTCGGCTACTTGCAGAGATTTTACAGCCACTTGAGACAATAGGTACTCTGTCCAATAGTATGTGCCCCATAATATTCTCTAGGCCACATGGCTGGAAACCCCACTACATTATTCAAAGTAGATGCCTAACAGTGGGGTCACAGAACAGTCACAAGACAGTTTATGCCAGCAAAGCATGGGCTGTTCATCCTCCACCCCAACTCATCAGTGTATCCATATAACTGCTGTAGCATATATTTGCAATGATATATGAGCAGACCTCCCAATTCCAGGGCTGTGACATAGAACCTGGCCACATGTTCTATGTCTCATGTAATGCAGGGGTGACAATGCATCTACATTTGCTGTTGATTTCGTGATTAATGACACATCCCTGTCTGGCAGTCTGTGTGGCTCAGTAGGCTAGGGAAATCAGCATGGGTGACAGTGTTGATGGTTTGAATTTGACAGTAGCCACATTGTTTGCATTTAAGACAGTTGTATGGTGGTATTCCCACAGACTGTCATAACCCCTTAATCTGTTACCACAAAAAGCTGGACAAAGCCAGAGGGAATGGGGGGACAAATGGTCACACCTACAGACAGACATTATACATGCTCTGAGTACCCTAGAAGGTGGCTAGTATAACAGCAGGTTGCAACAGATCAGATTAGCTGCAGGATGTAAAGGTCATCACTTAAATGTCTCAGTAGTTATAACATTTCAGTGACTGCATTTCACAGTATATTAACAGAAAACCACAAATGCATGAGGAACAGAACAAATATATGGGGTGAGATGCTGGAAAGTCTGCAAAAACATGTACAAGGACAGGTATGCAGACTGTCACCTTGTGTATGCTGTTAAATTATGTACCCCAGTCACATCATACCTCTCAACCTAAATCTGGCCAAAGCCATGAATAAAAGTGGGACAAAGGCCCACAAATAGGGACAAGTTTTAAATATTGCTCTTAGAAATGTAGAATGTTGATAGAATAACAGGTCTTGCAGTAGGATAAATCTCCTGATGTGTATGGAGTCTGAAACTCATATGTCTGTCATTATTTATCAACTTCAATCTTCCATGATTTGCCACTAATTTGCTAGAAAACATCAATGTTATATAAAATGGACCAAAAATATGAGGCAAAATTCTGGACAGTTTGTGAAGCTCTGTACAGTTTAGAGGTATGAACATATTAAGGTCAGCAAACAGTCGGGGAATGCCTTGGACACTATCAGGGAAGTTCACTACTGTGGTAACAGGTGCAACAACCAATGGCAAGCAGCACATATAATCCCAGACTGGAGTACAGGTAGCTCTGGCTTGGAGTCACCTTGTAAGTGCTGAAAGTCACACTGAGCATGCTCCTACACTTAGCTAACTTGAGCCCAAGTCTGTTGCCTCTTCTGGCCAAAGACCTGCTATGTGGAAATATGTCTGTACATACATACATACAGCTACCTATGCATATCTGTCTCTCCCTATCCCCCTCATGCTTCATTAGTGTATCTATCAGTATGTAGCACATATATATATATATATATATATATATATATATATATATATATATATAGCTATATAATGTTCAATGATGCATAGACTCTCCACATATATCTACTTAACACATTTACATAATGTACACACACAACAACAGTTAAGGAGACATCCCTGTTATACACAGTTATATAGATGTGTGGAGATGGACGAATGTTCCTACATACCCCAGAATGCTGGGGTTATCTGCTCTTACACATCACAACAGTTGTCTGATGGAACCAGACCAATGCTGCAACAGTACATAATCTACTCACCCAAAGACCTTTGTGCCTGGGGATTGTCACCATGTAGACAGATACAGGTACACAGGTGGTATAATGTACAATGGCTGCAACAGATACTTTGGACAGGCCATATTGTCTCTGGCACATGTCTGCCAATCAAACTCCAAGCAGCCACCTATGGCCATACTGGTCACCATGCACACATAGCAGGGATATTACCAGGTATCCCATTCCTTGGACACTAGATACAACAACAGTACCAAGCAGTATCACTCTGCAGGCCACACATGCTGTCTAACACAAGGCCACTTTGCTTACACCACAAGTAGTGTGTCTGCATCCACATATGTGTAATACTAGATAGGTAGGGGTTCCAACCTCACATCATCCAACGTGTGTGTGTGTGTGTGTGTGTGTGTGTGTGTGTGTGTGTGTATAAATGTATCCCTTACAGCACTATGGACATGCATGGTATGCATTTTATGGCCCTGTGATTGGCTGCTGGCCTCTGAATTGCCCACCTCTACAATGCCTACTGATGTCATCCACCTTAAGAGCACTGGCTGACAGTCTAATGTCAGATAAGCTCCGTGGCGCATCCAATAAGTACTACAAGCTGTAGTGTGTAATAATAAGTAGGGGTTCTGATCTCATGTCATCCAACTTGTGTATGTGTGTAATAGTAGACAGGTAGGAGCTCTAATCTCACATCATCCAACTTGTGTGTGTAATAGTAGATAGGTAGGAGTTCTAATTTCATGTCATCCAACTTGTGTGTGCATGTACATATATCCCCTTTCAGCACTACAGACATGCCCATCTGGCCTATTTCTGTTCAATGGTTATGTATTTTAAGGCCCTGTGACTAGCTGCTAGCCTACTACAGACATGCTTATCTGGCCTATCTCTGTGCAATGGTTATGCATTTTAATGCCCTGTGACTAGCTGATGGCCTCTACACTGGCCTCCTTTATAAGGCCTGCTGATATCATCTACCTTAAGAGCACTGTATAACAGACTAATCTTAGATAAACTCCGTGGCACATGGGATAAGTACTATAAGCTGTACTGTATAGTAGTAGATAGGTAGGGATTCTAATCTCACAACATCCAACTGTGTGTGTGTGTGTGTGTGTGTGTGTGTGTGTGTGTATAAATATATCCTCTTACAGAACTATGGACATGCCCATATGGGCTAACTCTGTGTAATGGTTATGCATTTTATGGACATGTGACTAGCTGCTGGCCTCTAACTTGTCCTCCTCCACATAAGCATAACTGATGTCTGCCACCTTCTGTATTTATACATTCAGAAAACCCAGGTGACACCTATCGAGGGTAGGAGACCTTGTCACAATATATGAATGCATGATTACGCTGCCTGGCCCCATTGTCTGTAATACACTGTTTTACACATATGCATCTAGGGAGCCATGCATGTATACTGCCTTACCTTGCTGAGATCATATTTTTGCTGTGCCTCTATGTCATCCTATGCCGCTGTATTCCCACCATGTGATCATTGTGTAATCCCTCAGACACCTGGAATGGACACATACACAGGTCCGTGACACTTCTGCCATTCTGTAACTCTACTGCTAGTCTAACATCATGCAACAAAATTACACAAAGTTTGATGTGTGGGCATGAAACATGCCAGCATACAATACTTTAGTGTCTCACAAGTGTCATGACAAAACAATATTGCATTACACAAATACATGTAAAGTAATATAGTCACCTTGTGCATCAGACACATATTTGCATTTCCCTGCATCGATGTCATGGATGGCAGGGATGTGGCACAGGTATCATCACATGTACTGGGTGTGGTGTGAGGGTGCCAGAGGCCTAGGCTGTTCCAAACAGCTGACAACATGTGTTCCAGTCAGGAAGAGGTGCAGGTTAGATGGGCCATGAAGAGGTGCCATGTGTGTCTGTTGGTGACCTGCATCAACAGTGGTGTTTGCATGTGTGCATACACACAGTCAATCCCAGTGCTAGCCCTACATGTGTGTATGTAGGACAGCTGTGGACTGTACATTGTAGAGTGGACAGTTCACCATCTCTGGCCATGAATGGCTCTGCCAGTAGTAGCACTGGCACCACCATGCCCAAGGTCAGATGCAGTGCTAGTGCCTGATGGTGACTGCAAACTGCTGGGTCTGTATCCCTCACAGGACATGGCTTGCCACATCCTGGTGTGGACAGCACACTTATCTCTGTTGTGCTGTAGGTGATCTCACTATGGGAGCGTGACTGTGCATGGCCACAATGACTCCCAGCAGATGGTGTTGCTGACTTTCATCCATGTGTCCGATGCCCAACTCCAACCAGATGTTCCAACACAAACATTGCGTGGTCATAGACTGACACTGTCTCAGACCACCATCTATCCACGGCAGCAGGGAACAGATCCAGGGTGTCCCCAGTGTGGTAGAGGCAGTCATGGATGTTAGATTGTGCTGCATCTATAACCATGACTGTGGTCAGTGTCACATACTATTGTGGTCATCTGGCAGTGCATTGGAAATCATTGTGGGTAGATGTCAGTAAGGGAAGAGACACATGTGTGTCATACTATATACCCATCAGACTATGCATGCTACTGCAATAGCTATTGTTCTATCAACTTACTATCTTTGTAGTGGCAATCTGTTAAACATGTCCCTATCTGTGGGCCTTTGTCCCACCCCCCATTAAGTATGGCTGTGTCGAGATCCCTTGTTCTAGGGGGTTGGGAGGTATGGTATGTCTGTAGCACCTACCTTTACATACAGCTGTGTATGCTACAGGCTGCAGCTGCTGCTGCAGCCTACAACACATAAGGGTGTGTGTGAACACTTTGGTGGACAGCAAGCTGTACATGTAACTGTGTCAGCTGTGTCAGGCCTGTCATTACTGCAGAGTCAGAGCAAGGATATTCTATACAGTGCAATTGGGGCATGTGCTTACATGTCTGTCATGCAACAGTGTGATTAACAGAGTAGTAGGTGACATATAGTTAGGGTATATGGATATGTGCATTTTGTCTCTGCCTGCAGGCCTTTGTCTTGCAAAACTGGGTAGCAGTTAATTAAGTAGCAGTAACCTGTAATGAGTAAGACTGCGTGACTCAGTCATTACTTGCTGTTTTTACAATAATGTAATTGAAATGAGACACAACACTGGACTCAAACCCATGTCTGTGTGTGGCAAAATGTACTACATACAAGGCATTTAACAGACAGAGCTACTGTGATACCTCAAAAGCATGTATATTTACAGGATATATGTGCACATTTACAGTCTGTGAGAAAAATTTCTACATCCATAAGTATGTGCATGGCTTTATATGATTGTATTTCTCCACCATGTTCCCAGTTGTACATGTACTTTGCCATTGCTGCCTTAGCAGTTGTCTTTCCACAAGTTGCTGATAAAAGGGTACATATACATTCTATCACAGGTCTATCCCTAGTGCAATAATAAATAATAATGCACTAGAGTCCAGGGTACACTCCCAGTTTTCACAATAGTTTTTTTTATTTCAGTTACATGAGTGATGTCTGTAAGTGGCAAGCAGTATGTTTTGCTGGAAACAACTATGTAACTTAAAGCCTGTGTAGTGTGATGGGTTAATGCATTGTGTTATAGCTGAGAGGGACCCAGTTTGACACTTGACAGAGGTGTTTATTTTCTACATGTGAGTAACAATGTGATAGACACATATAGACAATAAAGCTCTTTAATGCTCATTTAAGCTAATTTAAGCTGAGCTAAGTGAAGTGGCACGGTGTGCCACTCTGCACAAATCTGTTCAAACCCTCACTAAAAATATAAAGAAAAGAAAAAGGGGGTGATAGGAAATTGGTGAAATGGGGCAAGCAGGGGGAAAACAATGTGAAAGGCAGGTAGGGATGTGCAGGATGGGTGTAGAAAAGAACCATAGCTATCCATTTCTTGTACAGCAACAGCTGTGCATTTTGACAGGTTTTGTAGTTGAATTTGGACTCTCAAAACCCAGAGAGATGGGTGAGGACAACATAAATATGTTGTCAAGCCAATTGGACCAAATTAGTTGTGTCCAGAGGACACGTGTGAAATTAATAGCTAAGTATGGGGCGATTTTTTTTTTTTTTTTTGTGGGACAGGTGCCTATTTTTTTTAAGGAGAGAGTGGAATGTTGAGGTAGGGACATAGATATGTTAGGGGAGATAGATTGGGTAGGACAGGATGCAATAGCAGACAGACAAGACATCAGACAGGGGCAGTGTGTGGCACATGTGGGGGTAAATACCTTGGATGGGAGGGTGTTGTGGAATTGGCATCACATATGCCTCCAGACGGCAGTAGTATGACTGACATCTCCACCCATGGACAGTTGACACTTCTCCTTCACTGCCCTGAAGGTGGGTGTGCTGGAGGCTGGGCGCCAGGGCCAACTTGCCCCAACAGGTTGGCCAGTGTGCCTTCAATCTGGTGCAGGCAATGTTTATTGGTCCAATGAATGATCCTGTGCACTGTGACCGGCAGTTCTTGTTGGGTGACTGCAACTCCTCTGCCAACACCCCCAGGGGGAGGCTGGGCCCCATCCTCTAAGGCAGTTCTACCCTATGCCACAGGTGGTGCAGAGGCAGTGGAGGGGGCACCACTGGCCTGGGTCCCAGATGTGCTAGGACCTGGTGCCACAGCCAGTTGAGGCAAGGTAGGTGGATCACCAGGAACCAGCCTACCCTGATGTGCTGTGGTGATGGAGGTATAACAATACGTATAGGTTAGTTAGGAACAAAACATAGTAAAAACAGTATGCCAGAATAGTGAAAATAACCCAATTACATGTCACTGCATGTTATGTGAAACACAACAATACATGACAGAACAGTCAGTATGTTAACAGCATGCCAGTAACAGTTACAGCATAAGGCCAACAAAATAGGTAATTCAACAAGATATGTTAATTTGCAACCATTATAATACATAACAATAATAATATACATGCCCAAAATACAGGTAATTTAACAACATATGTGAATAGTAAACCATAACCAATGGATATCAATAACAAATAAATGAAGAAAAGGGGTCAGGAGAGAAAGAAAAGCAGTCCATTAGTACCATTATAGCCTATTTACTTGACAAAAGTACAATCTACTCTACAGGTCTGTCCTTTCTTTATGTGTACAAGTCCCCTATAGCTGCTGTAGCATGTACGTATCTCTCAAGCTAGTCACATGGAACAGTATGGGCCGAGCAGGAACACCTACTACACAGAACACTGGCACATCAGGTAGACCTATATAACTACCAAGGTGTACTGTGGGCTGATGTAGTGATACTTTGCAATTTAGGTAATCATTCTGATGGTAATCCTGTGACAGATGGATTACGCACTGCTAATTATATTATGTGGCAGTGTGCCACTTGAAAGACATTTTACTAGAAAAGCTCACCAAACTCTGCTGCACTTTGCTGTGAAGGAAAGGTTAGTTTGCTTTTTATTTGTTGTATTTTGTATTACTTTATTGCCTTTTTATATTTTGAATATTGTGATTTGTTTTCTTTACCTTGTGTTTTACTTGTATTCTGCTTTTAATTGCATATTAAAACTTCAAAAGAGACCACAGCTCTGTCGCTTGTGAATCAGGCAGAAATTAGAACTGATCAATTAAGGACTCATACATAAGATAGAAGAGGTCACTTAAGGTTAATCATTTGTGAACTGAGGGGGTGGAGCTAGGAACAAAACCTTCTATTTAAGGGCTAAAATAAAACATTTTAGAGTTTTACTAGAAAAGCTCACCAGACTCTGCTACACTTTGCTGTGAAGGAAAGGTTAGTTTGCTTTTTATTTGTTGTATTTTGTATTACTTTATTGCCTTTTTATATTTTGAGTGCTGTGATTTGTTTTCTTTACCTTGCAATTTACTTGCATTATGCTCTTAACTGCATATTAAAACTTCAAAAGAGACCACAGCTCTGTCTCTTGTGAGTCAGGCAGAAATTTTTTCCCATGCACCCACCCGCTTACTGTCATGTTCCTAAATACAACTGTCTTTCTAGTTGACTGTCTCTTATGTTAATTTGACCATATATCTCATTTCCTCTCTGCTTTCACTGGCTTGTGTGAGTAAGCACAAAATTATCATTTGTAAAATCACTCCCCTTCAACTATTTAAATTTATTAGCCATCCTACTGTATTCTGTAGTACCAGAATACAGAAGTGACCACCCTCTTTCATTCTATCTTGCTGTCTTAAAAATAGTGACTCTCCACTTAAACTTAGCTTTTTAGACAGGTAAAACTTAAGTTACCTATTTTCACATCTAACTTATCTAGTGCACACTGCAGTGTTTAGGATAAACCATTTTTTTCATCTTACCTTTAAGAATCCCTGTGACTAGCACTTGCTCCAATACCTGCTGGAAAGCACTAGGAAGCCTTAAACTGATAAAAACACTAATCTCTCCTTGTTAATAAGGATAAATTAATCGTATGCACTAAAGAGCCTATAACTGCAAAGTACCTTGCTAAGGCAAGGGAAAACAGCTTTTGTACTTTACAAAAAAAAGCACCAAACCAAGCATGTCCAAGGGTCAGCTTCTGGCGATTTCTCCTATCCACCTGGTGAATCTGGGCATACTGGGGCAATGCAGCAATTGCCTCATGTACACAGGCAACCATCTCCCCCTACCACCCAACACTACAATCTGTGAGAAATGCACTTACATAGCCAAACTGGAAGCAAAGCTATCTCCACCCAAGATTGTGCTAGACAGTCAAGAGGAGAAGGTTAACACCCACACTACACCTCAAGCAACACATAGCCCTTCTAAACCCACACCACCAACACCCACACATAGCAACATTAAATCCACATATGTGGAGGCCCTTAACTGTAAACTGTCCAAGCAATAAGAACCTCCAAAGCTGAAATGCAAGCAATCACAACCAAAGTGTCACATAGCTTGCAACACCAGTGTGCCACCCAGCAACAGCCCCTAAGGCAAGACAATGTACCTAACACTTCAGTCATAGGAGACTCTATAGTCAGGCACACTGATGTCCCACTCACCTAGCTGAACAAGGAGAAAATTGCAGTCAGCTGCCTGTTGGGTGCCAGGATCCACCACAAAATGCATGCACTCAAGTCACTTCACCACAAGTACAAATATGACTCTGTCATTGTCCATGTTGGAGTGAATGACTTGAGACGTACCTTCCTGGACTACATGAAAAGAGACATGGAATAGCTCTCGGATCATGTGACCCAGGCAGGTATGACCCTAGCCTGAGTAGCATTCTGCCTTCACCCAGAATGATGCCACAATATAAGGACAAAATGATTGACTTCAACAATTGGCTAAGCTTCTGGTGTCATTCAAAAGGGATCCAGTATCTGTCTGCCTGGGATGACATGATCGAGAGACCGCAATGCTTTGCCAGAGATGGTCTGCACTTGTCGCCCGTAGGATTCAGGTTACTGGCTAAGGCTCTTGCCACCCCTATAATGCCTTTTTTAGGCAAAGTTTAAAGGACTAAACCACCACTGTAACAGGTACAAGCATGCAAATTCTGAAGGTAATGCTACTCAATGCTAGAAGTCTAAACCTCAAAATGCAGTCTCTCAACGGATTCCTAAAAATGGAGAACATTGATATCTG
Organism: Protopterus annectens; assembly: GCF_019279795.1. Classification (NCBI taxonomy): domain Eukaryota; kingdom Metazoa; phylum Chordata; order Ceratodontiformes; family Protopteridae; genus Protopterus; species Protopterus annectens. Next base: position 1,332,277,821 of record NC_056728.1, read on the forward strand.
TGCAGTAACTGAGACCTGGTTCAAGGTTCCAGAGAGCACCTCTGCAATACCAGGCTACAGCTCTTACCACACTTTTCGGCCACCAAACCCGGACCAAAACACTAAAGGTGGAGGAGTGTCCATATTCGCCAAGGATATTCACACCGCCAGGCTAGTTGTCCAACACAAAGTATTTGAAATTCTCCAGGTGCAACTAACACTAGGTAAGACTGCAATCTAAATTGTAGCTTGCTACAGATCCCACACCATTCTCCAAGATTCTCACTACACCTTTCTAAACATACTGGAAAATATTAAGATACAACCAAACACCCTAATACTGGGTGATTTCAACTACCCTGCCATTAACTGGGAAAACTACTCGTGTTCCAACACCTTTGCCCAACGGTTCTTGGAATTCATAAATTCCAATGCCCTGGATCAACTAATCCATAGTCCCACCAGGGGCTCCAATATCCTAGACCTGGTCATTACCAACATGGGAAATCAATGCTTCATACCTATGGTCACCTCCTTGTTGGTCAGGTCTGACCATAAGCTAATCTCCCTTAACATCCACATCCCACTCCCACCCCCCAGTAAGGAAACCTTCATAAAAAATTTCTACAAAGCCAACTTCATGCTACTCAAGTCGGAAGTGACAAACTTCATGACACCCAAGCAGACAGGATCTGAAAGTTTGACTGCTGAATCCTACACTAAGGCACTGTACGAGCACATCTACTAATGCATGAATCGTGCCATCCCAAATAGAACCAAGATGCTCTCTTCCAAAGAAAGGAAGCCAATCTGGTGGTCCCCTGCCATAAACAAACTTTACAACAAAAGGAAGAAACTGTTGCAGAAAAGAGGAAAATCCCAGGATGCAAAAAGCTCCCTTACCAGCCTCAGTAAAAAGCTGAGATCCCTCATAAAATCCTCCAAAGCTAGTTATGAAAATAAAACTGCCAAAGATTCCAAAGACAATCACAAGGCATTCTATAACTATGTCAAGAATCTAAATGGCAATGCTCAGATCTGCTCTGAGCTACAACAGAATGACATAAAATATACTGATCCTAAGGATATTGCCAATATCCTGGCAGACCAATTCAATGCCAACTTCACCCCCCTGTCACCCCCTAAATGGCCCATCTCAATACCAGAACATTGCCAAATTCCAGTAATAATGGCCACACAGGTAAAAAACACACTCTCCAAAGCTAAGAATACAACATCCATGGGACCAGATGACATCCCGGGCTGTGTATTACATAAACTACAAAATGGACTGGCACCTCACCTAAGTGTCATGTCTCATCATAGCCTCACCTCAGGCTTCGTTCCCACTGAGTGGCGCACAGCTACAGTTATCCCACTCCACAAGGGGGATTCACCTTGGATCCCAGGAACTACCGCCCCATCAGTTTGACAAGCCTGATATGCAAGGCCATGGAATGTATTATCATGGAACTTATAAACAAAGACATTGGCAGCCTTCAAACACTGGACCCCACCCAGTTTGGGTTCTTGAAGGGCCGACCTTGTCACCTGAATCTGATTGACTTCTTTGAATCAGTCTCCAGAGCTGTGGACAAGGGTAAGGTGGTCCACACAGCCTATCTGGACCTTGCCAAGGCCTTTGACACCATCCCCCACTCTGGAATCATAGATAGACTTACTAAGCTGGGCATTAATCCCTATGTCACTCAATGGATTGCCAACCGGCTTACTGACAGAACCCACACTGTAAAAGTAGCTGACTCTAAATCCAGCTCCAGACAAGTGACAAGTGGAGTACCTCAGGGTTCAGTCCTGGGACTGCTCTTGTTTGGCATCTACATCTCTGAAGTACAGGCCAACACTAAGGGACTCTGGCTAAGAAAGTCCGCAGATGACTCCAAACTGAGAGCCATTATTGAATCCCCAACTGATGTGGATACTCTACAAAAGGGCCTTACAGAAACAGATAATTGGTGCCAGAGCCATGGGCTCAAGCTCAATGCCAAGAAATGTATAGTTATCCCCTTTGGGAAAAAATATGTACTTGTGACTTACCACATAGGTGGCAGTACACTAAACACCGAAAGTGTGATAAGAGACTTAGGGACGCAGGTGGACAGTGGTCTCACCTTCGATAACCACATCACCACAACAGTCAGGAAATCCTTCTATGTGGCACACCTCATCACTAAGGGCTTTTCATCCAGAAAAAAGGAGGTCATTGTCCCACTGTACTCATCCCTCATTAGACCCATTATAGAATACAATGCCCCATTTGGTATGCACCTCTCAAGACATCTGCAACAACTAGAAAGGCCACAGAAATACCTCACTAAAAGAATCATAGGCCTAAAGCAGATGCCCTACATGGACCGCCTTTAAAAACTCCAGCTATACTCTGTTGCATTTCGTCTACTCAGAGGCAATCTCTGCTTAACATACAAGGCCATGTCAAACCCAGAGCTGTTGGACATGCTACACTTAAAGAAATCCTAATCCCTCAGAGTCACATGCTCCAGGGATCTAAACCTTGTCATCACAATAAACAAAAAATGCTGGAGGGGTAGGTTCCTAACCCAGAGACTCCCCAGACTCTGGAATAGACTGCTAATACATGTCAAGCAGAGTGCCTTTTTGGCCCTCTTCAAAATGAATCTTAATGATTGGATGGGAGAAAGGAAATTCACCCCAGGTTCACATCAGTTGCCCTGCTAGACAGGGGTCCAGGGAAGTAAATAGTGTGGGAAGAAATAGCCAGGGACTTGTTATGGCTAGGCTTGTATATGCCCCAGGGCTGATAGCCTAGTACCAACCTATGAACCTATGAACCTATGTATGTGTTGTTGTGTCTTTCGGCTTTTCCCAGTTAGGGGTCACCACAGTGGAACTCCGGTCTGCTAATGATTGGCAGTAGATTTTTACTTGCCGAGTTGCCGGCTCTGACGCACAACCTTCAACGAAGGTACACCCATTCACACATGTCTCCACACAGGAGATGCTCTAGCTGAGAATCGAACAGACAACATCTTACTGTGAGGAGACAACGCTACCGCAGCACCACCACCTATATGTGTACAGTACAGAAACTAAAAAAATATCATCCTTGCTTGGCAGGCATGGGGATAGAACTCCATAGCAGTGACTGCAGAGGACATCTGCATGGAATGCATGGATTGGCTGCAGCAACTTTGAACAGACACTCCAGGCATACAGCCATACCAAGACTGCACATGTTATTTATTTAATTTTATTTTACTATTATTATAATTATTTCCTTTATGTTATGCTGTACTTTCACATTCTTGCTAATGATTTTAAGAGCCTGTGACATCTAAACAAAATTATTTACTCATAATATGGGCTACCTCACCCATTTACCTGTAGTTCCCGTGGAAAGAGAATCTGTAAACATTACACGACTGATATTGCAATATTTAGTGCTACATAGCACTGGATTTGAACCCTGGTCTGTGTGCAGAAAAATGCATACAGACAGTAAATCTAACAAACTGAGCTGCTGAGTCACTGCTGACTATTGACTGACTAATATCTTAGAGCTCACATGGAACTAATATGTGACCTGGTAGTGCTACTACAGTTGTATACTACAATAGAACACACATACATGAAATACAAGCATGACATAGATAGTTGATAATCTATACATTAGTATATAGAATGCAGGTGTGCAAAATATATTGTTATTAGTTTGAAATATCTGAGAAGGCAGCATACAGTATCAGATCATGAAGTGGGCTACCTCACCCTTATATCTTGCTTACCTGCTGTTTTTGTATGACATAACATTACATGGACAATATTGGCCAAGAAACAGCATTGAAATGTACTGTATGTGTTAAATAAGAAATTTGGCTGCCATTATATTTGCATGCTATAGGTATTACAGTGTTATACCTGACTGGAGCACCTTATCTTACACACTGAATCCATACAGTTGTACTGCAATGGTTAAATCAAGACAAACCTGATGCACACAATTTACCTTGGTATTATTGGTATTGGTTCATGTGTTATCACAGAACAGTTGGCATTGTTCATTTCTTGGTAAACAGCTCTAATTCCACATGTATTGCACTACAAACTTTATTGCATATACCTTAATGCAGTTTCTGTTACTATTTCAAGTTTTTAAGTGGACAACAGTTGTCATTATCTAGGTCTTGTAATACAGCTCTACTGCTACAGTTATTGCACTACAGACTGTATTGTATATACTTTAATGCAGGTAATGATATTCTTTCATGTTTTTATTGGACTACAGTTGTCGTTATTAATTTATTGTACTAGAGCTCTAAGCCCACATTTATTGCAATACAAATTTTAATGTACATACTTTATCACAGGTAATGCTTTACTCTTTCTTGCTTACTTCACTACAGTTAGCATAATACATCCATACTCACCACACTCATGGTGCAACCTAGCCATGCACCCAGCATGTGCCTCAAGTATGCAAGCTCTCTCCTCTGCAGGTGTTGATAGAGAAGCACACTGCTATGAATTCCAGTTTAGCAAACATTCAGATTAGATATTTGTGAAAAAGGTAAAAGTACTTACATACACGTGGAACATTCCCTGCCAGAAATTCTTGGACCTAGTTGTCCAAGAGATCCTTCTTTCATCTTTTCAGGTTATCATGGTGGTGACAACATGGCTCACTTGTGCGGGGGATACCAGTTGCAATGGTGAGTTCCCTTGCCAGCTGGTCCCAGGCCTCCTCCTTGCACTCTGAGCCCTGGTAATCTCCCTGAAGTGCCAGTCTTCATGTTTTTTTACTAGGAGTTCATCCATTACCCTGGATTCCAGAATGCCCCAACACTGCACCAGAAAGTGCAAACCCTCATCAATGCCTGCCATAGTATCGTTCAGAGAAAGAACTCCAATGGATTATGCTGTATTCCCACCTATTGGACTTAATATAGCCTGTTTTCCCTCCCTTACATGACACTGGGCAACATTTAAAAATGCAGGATGTCACAAAGCAGCATGCAAACCAGTGCAGCTGAGCTGTGCAGTGCAAAAACTTGAAAACCCATATGCTTAGCAGTGCTTAGCTGTGCGCAAACCAGTTAAGCAGATCCAAGCAGTGCATAAACATTTTCAGCAATTATTGTGTTTATGCTGTGCTTAGCAGGTCTTAGCAGAGCTTAGTGGAGTGCAGCAGGCCAGAATTTAAAAATAAGTGGTATAGTTTGCATTTCAAAAGTAAATGTGTATTTTCCTTTCCATGTATTCAAACCCTGCACCTACTGCTCATGAGGCCATACCTCCACCCATTTAGCTACAAGGATATGTGAAATTCAGTTATACATTTAGCTATACCTATGAGCTGAGTACCGAGCTGCGCTGCACAAACCCGCTCAACTATGCTTAAACAAGACCTTTAAATAAATAATTAATTGCATCCGGTTTCTATTTTTAGATGTCTGGCAGGTGTCTCAGTGCTGCTTAGCATTGCTGTACTCTGATAAGCAAACTTCCTTTTTTTAAAAAAAATAAACACATAAAACATTAAAACATACAGACATTATACAATTGGACAGTGCAGGGAGTGTCTTACTCATCTGCGGACACAGTTGGCATTACACTTCCTACACTGATTCAATAACCGTGTTCCATGGCTCTCCCTTGGCAAAGAGCCATGATTAATATGCATGGCGTGCTGCCGAGGGGAAACCGTGTACATGGACACAGTAACATTCTGTGTAGGCTCTACACTGTGCCTACATGGATTTTATTAAATCTTGGGGAGGTATCTGTGCTGACTAACATTGTTCTTAAAATGTATTGCATCATTTTCCAACCTAAACACAACATTCTCATTGTATTCTCAAAGACCTCATGTGCAAAAATCAGAAATGTGAGACTTAAAATGTAATTGCAGGCAAATGTATAGTAAATAAAATTGCTGTATCTTAGAGTATTCCCTCTTCTCAGGGTTACAGCACTCCTAGACTTTGTATATTAGTAGCAGAGTTTGGGGGGTGTATGCATCCTCTGAAAACAAAACACACATTTCAGGTATAATAGCAAGTCTGTATTGCAGTGTTATATTCCAAGGAATATAACTGGAGTCTGTGGAGGAGTGTGTGCATGTCTGTAGGGATGCACCCTCAACACATGGTGCAGCACTGTGTCTTGATCTACTAGACAGGTCCAAAGCATGCATAATGGAAGGTTCACTTTCCAGAATGCCTCAGCCCACAAGAGTTTACTCTGCTAGGAGTTATACTAACTATCTCATGACCTTGGCTAGACATTGGTGTGCTACCTGACTGTGACCAAAGTCTGTTGGAGTATGTGCCACCATAACCATGACCACAGGGACAATGCCTCATGGGTGCAGACATATCCACAATTAATTTTGCCTTGGAAAAACTAGCACTGCTCAATGATGGCTAGATTGCCTAACATCTGAGGATGCAGCAGATGGCTGGCCATGAGGATGGACTCTCTCCCCTGACAGAAGACCCATAAGGCACTGCATGGCTGAGTGTGTGATTCAGTCTAGCCAACAAATCAAACATATGGGTCATACACTCCTGTAAGTCAGCATGCACAACCTGGATCACCCTCATAACCTCGGCTATGGCTGTTGTTGAAGTAGCATGTGCCTCAAGGACAGTCCTGCATTTAATTTTGGTGGTATCTACTGACACTCCAACCTCAAGTGGATGGCAGTAACCAGACTTCCATCGAGCACCAGTACAAACTCCCCGTGTGGACTCACCCTGCCCATGACTGCTATTGGTAGATTCAGATAATCTCTGTACTGGGGGCCAACACAATTCCCTGATATTCAGTATCCCCCACCAACCTGTTCACTCTCTAATGACAGTGTGTCCTGGTTATGTGCAGGCATAAAGACTGTGTCCATACTCAAGTAGGAGATGTTGGGGGGGCTCACAGTCCCATTGTTCAACACACACACTATGCATCCCCAACTGTGCCCATCATTGTCAGAGTTTACAGATCCTCTAACATCATATGGGATAATGGCACTATGCTGGTGCTTAAGAGTGTTTCACCAGTGGATACACCAATACAAAAAATAACCATAGTAAGTATGATCCAGCACCACAACTGCACATGCAGATAATATCAGCACAACTCTAAAGATGTGATATTGAGTTATAACCATGACATATCTTGTGGAGATGAGTGTTGTTCTTTGATGCCAGATGCAGCTATATGGCAACATTAAGAAAGCTATTATTAATTGCAATATGAGTAATAACTATAATTAGGGTCAAATAGTGACAGTATGACTGCATACCTGAGGCATCATCATTGGAAATTCTTTGGGGCCTATCTATCTCTGCTACTGTACTGTATAAATCTTTGATGGTGGTGCCGAAGTTAAGAGCTGTCAGGAATTCCTCCATATCCATAACAGGTCATTCAGTAGATGGCCCACCTCCTATCACCCTCTGCTCCCATTACCACAGCTCCTGCTTAGTGGGTTGTAGCACAGACAATATCAGTTGATAGATTGTGAATCATACTACAATTACAATCCTGATCACCCACAACATTTACATTGGTGACATCAGCACAGAAGTGTCAGTTGATGGAATTCACTACAAGGAGACATCTATCATGGAGATAGAGTACCTAATTTTCAGCTTCTGTAAACTTGGACTTGCAGGTGGATGTGGCATTCTGTTCCTGAGTTTTAGGCATAGCTCTGTTGGTATGGAAAATACTAGAATTAATAGCAGTGGTCCAACATGCAACTTACAATTCATAACAATACTATATCAACAAGACCATCTCTTACTCTTTAGTAGGTCTGGGCACTTACATATATATATATATATATATATATATATATATATATCTACTCACCAAGCAATTACTACCTGAATTTCAGGCATTATTTGTGTCCTAAGCAACCTCTCAGAACCCAGCACATTACTGCAAGTTAACAAGCACATGAGCATTACAATATAATTGGTCCAAAAATTGTAGCTAATGAGATATATTTCAGGTATATAACTGTGCACTGCTGGATGATGGCACACTTACACTTCTATAACATACTGTAAATACTTGCATGCTACTAAAACTGTTACACTTGCAATGTGCCCCTTGAGAGAGTTTTCACTAATACAGTTAGATACTCTGAAAGACTGACAGCATTTTACTGCTTTCATTAAAGAGCACACAAAAAAAACAATCTTCAGCAAATAAGTAAGTGCAAAAAATGCAACACAACTTTTGTAAGCAGATTTCTTTCTTTCTTTATCAACAACCTTATGCAGGATTCAGACAACAGTGTGTGATAAGAGACCTTGGGACACAGGTGCACAGTAGTCTCTCCTTTGATAATCACATCGCCACAGTAGTCAGGAAATCCTTCAACATGGCACACCTCATCACAAAAGGCTTCTCATCCAGAAAAAAAGAGGTCATTGTTCCCCTCTACTCATCACTCATTAGACCCATTATAGAGTACAACGTCCCTTTTGGTATGTACCTCACAAGACATCTACAACAACTGGAAAGGCCACAGAAATACCTCACAAAGAGGATTACCAGCCTCAATCAGATGCCCCATGCAGACCGTCTCAAACAACTCAAGCTTTACTCCATCGCATATCACCTATTCAGAGGTGATCTCTGCCTAACATACAAAGCTATGTCAAACCCAGAACTGTTGGACATGCTCCACTTAAAGAAATCCCAATCCCTCTGAGCTACATGCTCTAGGGACCTAAACCTTGCCACCACAATAAACAGAACATGCCAGAGGGATAGATTCCTGTCCCAGAGACTTGCCATACTCTGGAATAAACTACCTATCTATATCAAACAAAGCTCCTCATTAGCACTCTTCAAGAGAAATATTGGCGATTGGATGGGAAATAGGAAATTCACCCCGGGGATCACCTCTGTGGCTCTGCTCGACAGTGGCACAGGAAAATAATTTTCTTGGGTGGCAAAAGCCAGGGTACCTTTTTGGCTGGGCTTGTATAGACCCAAGGGCGGATAGCCTAGTACCTATCTATGAACCCATGAACCTATGAACAGTCAATTGTTTGTTTTCTTCTGTAGCATGAGAAGGATCTGTGATTTTCATTACACTTTTATTGTGCAGGATCCCCCACAGCCAAAATGAATATGCTAATTAGAGCTCATCTGATTATTGTTTCTGAATAGTTCAATTTACATGATGAGCACACCTGATAAACATTGTGTTAATTTCTTCATGATGCCATGTACAAACCTGAACACCTGCTGTAACTCCATTACATGCACATTCAGCCTATTGGTGTATGGGTATGTGAAATGTTATCTCATAATTAATTATCTTAAGATGGAGTCACTGTAGAGCATGGGTTCTCAGTAGCAGGCAAGGAGACAGAAGGCTGCCTTGTATCACACCTTCAAGTGTTTATTCATGCTACCCTTAGTACAGGTGGACTCATCACTCAACATGTTACATTTATGTGCAATGAGATTCTTAGGAAGGCTGTGGGTTCAATCCCCCAACCCCCCCATCCAAAACTAAATGTTTTGTTTTGGCAGACTAATTTTTTTCATGTGTAATCACAGTAAAATCAGTGCACCAATACAAGGTCTACATGCGTCATAGCCATAATTACTAGTTGTCCCTTGTGTATCTCCTGCGGATTCAGACAAGAAAAAAGAAAAAAAATGACCACTGCCAAAAGTACAAGTAAGACAGTGTTATTTAAAACTAAGCACTTTCACCCATTTTTGCAGTGGACTTCATCAGAGTGGCCATTCAGTGTCCCATTGCTTGTTTCTCTCCCTCCCTCTCTCTCCCGGGTTACCATAAACATTGTCAGTTTGCATATTATTTTCTTCTTAATTTCTACAGATATGTGCATTTAATTTGAATCTTTTATTTCAAATGTTATAACACAAACACTGGTAGACAATTGGAAAACAAACAATACAGTCTCAAAATGAAAACAGACTTAGCAGGAGCAATAAAATATATGAACTAATAATGACAAAACTACACATTTCAGAACATGCAATCATAAGACGCCATTGAAATTTTTGTTATTATAATCCACCAATATCAGCCAATATGCACAATCTCTGCAGAAGTAAAACTCATCTGAATAATTCTACATTGAACAGAACTATTAATAATACAGAGGTTGTTGCTGACAAACAACTTTGCATTTCAATGCCTCATCTGCAATGCAGTGCCTACTGCCCTTGAAGAATAAATTGCCTATGTTTCACTAAAGAAATTCTTGTGCTAGTGATATGCAGAAGGAAATGGTTGGCAAAACTGACAACAGGCTCTTAGTTACTATGCATCACATCCAAAGGACAACACACTCAGGAATTTTATAAGTGAAGTGCCCTCCAGCCAACACAGGCCCTAGACACCTGCCTAGTAGTGCAGAATCCAACTCTGGTTCCCTGTGCTTGTAATTTGTAACTGTGTGTTCAGCATGTTTTGCATGCATATGTACCAGCTTATTATTGTCAAAACTAAGATAACATCACTGGTTAAAGGCACAGATATGATGTTCTGATAAGCAGCTCCCGCATTTGGTACACTCTTATGTCAGACTGCATGTGTGGATGGTATTTGGTGTAACTCCTCCCCTAATATAAATGTCTGACAAACAGGTAAATAACATACCTATGTCAGGTCTACTTTTAAAAGGTTGTTTTGATTCAGTGTAATTAGTATCAGAATAAAAAGTTCTAAATGCACTTGTGTTGTCTTTGCATTACTCTTCCCGCACCCTCTTTACCTGTATCCTTTCTCTTTTTATATCTCTCCATCTCTCTCTCTCTCTCTTTATATATATATATATATATATATATATATATATATATATATCGTTATTGAGCTAAGAAGTTGAGAGATCCACAAATGATGTCAATATACTTTGAAACAGTCTTACACAGACCATTGACTGGTGTCCTACTCATGGTCTTAAACTGAATGCAAAGAAATGCATTATCATTCCCTTTGGCACAAACAATGTCCCTTCACACTATCAAATCAACAACAATACCCTAAGTACCCACAAAGTCGTAAGGGACTTGGGTTCACAAATTGATCATAACCTTAATTTCGACCACCATGTGTCTACTCTAGTAAAAAAGGCTTTCTACATAGCACACTTGATTAGTAAAGGCATTGCCTCGAGATTAAAAGAGGTTATAACCTCTTTATACTCACCTCTAATCCAGACCATAACTAAGTATAATGCGCCATTCGTCATGTAACATACAAAGCACCTGCAGCAATTAGAGAAATCTCAGAGGTTTCTAGCAAAGAAGATCATGGGACTCCAGCACATGCCATAGACAGCCAGACTAAAGTCTCTGTTTCTTTACTCTGCATCATATAGACTACTTAGAGGAGACTTATGTCTGCCTTACAGAGCAATCTCAGACCCAAAGATAAAGAACTTGGTGCATATCCATAAATTAAACAGGACTAGGGCCCCTCATTCCATGGACCTAAATATGGCCTGTGACTTAAATAGGATATGTTGGAGGGACATATTTATCTCCCAGCACCTGCTGAATCTTTGGAATAGGCTACCTATTCATGTGAAATGGAGCACCACTATGACACTGTTCAAAAGGAACCTGGATGAGTGGATGGGGTACCATAAATTTTTACTAGGAATAGCACCCACAACTCTCCTGGTCATGGGCTGTCATTACTAAATGCAATCTTAGGTATTAACTAACATTTCTATGGCATTACATTTGGATAAAATGGCTAGGCTTGAAATGACCTCTGGGTCGATAGCCTAGTAATCTCTTATGATCCTATGATCCTATATACTGCTACTTCACATCCACCTTGCATGGTCCCTATTGGCTTTTGTTGTGTGGTACCCTTTACTACCTTCCCCTTTTAATATCTGTCCTATACTCCCATTTTCAACCTTAAATCTGGTCAAAACATATATGTGCAGACCATATACATACCCAAAAAGGGCTTATAAATCAAACAAAAAAATATCTTTCTGCAGTCATAGATTTGGTGATCATTTTCAGTCAGAGAGCTACGTTAACACCCATATTTCATCACAGTAAAATGACAATTCTCTCTTATGGCAAAAATGAAGAATAGTCCTTGACCTGTGCAAATGATACTTGCCGTCATTCATACAAATGAGCTGAGCTCTCACGTGCATTACCGAGTAATAATGAAATATGATAAAGTTTGTTGTTTCCCTGTAACAGCTTCTATGGCTCAACATTTAATGTGATGAGCTCATTCTCAGTACATTGCATTCAGTGTCCTGATGCTTTGATGGGTAGAATGCTGCCTTACGATTTTACCATTTTTATCATACAGCTGTATTCCAATCCCCTGCAATGTTTTTATTTTTAATACCTTTTCTCATGATTACTTTAGGGGCATATCTGGCGAATGGTCTTGTTCAGGGAATATACGTGACACAGGCATGACTTAAAATCCATTTGGTTGTATATCTGATCTATTGTTCCCCTGAAAATATATTTTATTGACACTGTCCCTCTGCAGGATTCTCTGGCATTCCTAGATAATTCTCTGGTTTGGGAAATATGAGTGAGACAAACATAGTTTCATAGCTGTTCAGGTGTGATTATCGTTTTTCCTATCAATGTGTTTCATTCTCCTAAGATTAAACACTTTTGTCCACTACTCATTCTGTTCTGGTGTTTATCAATTTCTAACTCGCCGATCTCTTTCTGGGTTCATATAGTATTGCTGAGCTAAGAAAGTAAGTGATATGTTAAAATTCATCTGAGCTGTCAGCAAGCAATGCTGACACAAGAAGAAGTTAATAGTTTCACTGTAACATCTTCCTTGGCTCATTGTAGTCATGAAGTGATGTGAACATTGGTTGGAGGTTTTGAGCACGTCATGTTCATACTTTGTTTGCCAATATGCATTATTCAACACTGTTCTAACATTCCCTTGAAATGTATATTTTCTAAAAACTTCATTATAAGTTCTGTGACTTTACTTGCTGATGCACTGTCCTAGAAAATATCAGTTGGGAAGGTAAGGGTTCGTATCCAAAGAGATCTACTTACAATGCAAGTATGAAATACATTCAACATAATGTATATATGTATCAGTTTTGCACTGATGTGCAGACATTGTTAGCACATTAAGTGGAGGGTTTTGATTCCCTGGTTGTTTAAAGCTGTTTACCAATGTTCATTTTTCAGTCTTTCCCAGTGTTGTAACATTCCCTTGATATGTGTGTTATCTGACAACTTCACTATAAGTTTTTCTTGATAACATTTCTATAAGTTCTTATGTGGCTTTACTTGTTAGTGCACTGTGCTAGAGTATATCACTTAGGCAGGCAGGCTTTCAACTTCATGGAGGTTTAATTTGTATAACTCGGTAAAACAATCTGGATCATACAGTTATTACTTTCAAGGTAAACACAAAATAAGGTAAACATAAGATGTGTGCATATAACAGTTTTGCACTGATGTGTACATTGTCAAAACACCATGGTTGTAATCACCTGATGTTTGTATCTTGGTTTGCAATATGCAGTATGCATTTATTAACAGTGTTCTAACATTCCCCTGAAAGGTGTTTGTCAGAAACCATTCTGAGGAATTCATCCCTAATATGCCATGCTAATGCAACTGGGCTAGACAATATCAGTGCTGAAGGCAGAGGTTCAAATACATTCAGGTAAAGTACTCTTTAAGTTATTGTATTTATTTATTTATTTATTGATATTTATTGGATATCCTGGGTTCCATTTCCTTGAAATGAAATTTAACACTTCTACCACCAGGTTGCAAATTTAGTCAGGGGATGTGGCACTTTCTGAACAAATGTATATATGGATTCATCTATCCAGTGTTGAGATAAGTTGAAAAATATGGGCTCCCATCCAACCTCTATGTTACTAATTTCTGATTATCTCATCGGAACATACAAGGCAAGAAATCACTGGGACCATAAGATGCAAAGCCATATATAGCTTAAGCAGACCATTTTCAAGCACATAATAGTGCTTACCTCACAAATTAAGCAGGACTGTATATGGTAACCTTGATGTTAATTTTTGTCTCCCCATCCAATCATCAAGACTAATCTTAAAGGTAGTCACAATGGCACTTTGTTTAACCTGTAGTGGAAGTAATGCTAACTAGGGATAAAACATGGAAACAGTGGCAAAAATGTAATCACCCCTCAGACTTACTGAGATTGAAGCAGCTCCATAACCAGGTAAAAAGGCTAATATCTAAAGACAAAAAAGACTACTATTTAAAACAACAAACCAGAAAGAAAATCCCATAAAAATTCTGGACATCGATAGGATGACTTGTTAACCCTGGCACAAAAGGCAAACCATGTCCACTCCCAGATAGAACAGCAGAACAAATAGCCAGTCTCTTCAACTCACACTTCATAAATTCTATAGCTAACATCACTGCTAACTTTCCACAACTCCACCCTAGTACATATCATTCTGGAAATGCCACCCTATCCAATCTATCTCAGTCCCCATCCTCTACCACATCACTTCCTGATGAAACAATAAATGTTTTTCCCATATTCTCACTTACTACAATCCCAACTTCTGCTATAAAAAGGTTGCTTCTCAAGATAAAACCCAGCTCTAGTGCAGCTGACAAGCTTCCCACTGGATATCTAAAACTTGCTGCAGAAGCCATTGCCTACCCTGTTAGTATACTAATCAACAAGTCCATCCAAAAGGCATATGTTCCAAAACTCTGGCAAAGAGCTTTTATTCTACCCCTTCACAAGGAAGGCAACTTGACTGATATCTCAAACTATCAACCTATAGCTGTCTTATCTCCAATCTCTAAGCTCCTTGAAAAATGCATACACATGCAACTCCTGCAATTCCTCCTTAAGAACCAAATTCTGTCTCCATCTCAACATGGATTCAGACCTAGACTAGCACAATAACTGCCTTAATATCCTTAATAGATACAGTCAATAAAGCTAGAGACTTTGGGAAATTGTATCCACCCTATTTTTAGACTTATCAAAAGCATTTGATGCAGTATCTCACTCACTTCTTCTAACCGAACTTTCAAATGCTGGTCTAGCAATCACCTCTCTTCATTGGTTTTCTAGTAACTTATCAGACAGGCAGCAGGTAGTCAGATGGCAAAATTATTTATCACCATATCTTCACACCTCTACAGGTGTTCCCAAGGATTTATATTAGGGTCACTTCTATTCAATATCTTTATTAATCATCTGTACTCTTCTTTCAGTCAAGGTTCCCTCATACAATATGCAGATGACTCTACTATTATATGCTCCACAGATACTACATCAGATCTATAACAAATCACTCAGTCAGCATTTATTTCCATAGACACTTGGTAATATAATAACCACTTGTCTCTTAACCCCACCCAAAAAAAACAAATTTATTATATTCACCCCACCATGAAAAACATTTTCATAAACAAATCTCAGTTCTCCATACTTTCCCAGATTAACAATGAACTTGAAGTAGCTAGCCACACTAAACTGTTAGGAGTAATAACTGATGAAAGTCTAAAATTCAACCTGCACATACAACATAAAATCAACACAACACATCAAAAACTAGATGTACTGTACAGGCACAAAAATTACCTTACTCCTCCCACTAAACAAGTACTTGCTAGCACTTATCTCCTTCTCTCTCTTATCTACTGTGCCCTTTTACTTACTAACCTACTATCCTCCCTAAAAACTAAACTAGAAACATATTATAACAAGACAGCCAAGTTCACAACAAACTCTAGATATTCTACTCACCACTGTACATGCCTACACTCTCTGAACTTGCTTGAACACCCACACTATCTTTCATACCTGCAGTTAACTACAGCACACAAGATAATTTTCAGAGCCTCAGATTGTCTTGCTCTAAAATCTTTATTTATGCACTACCTTACCAACAGGTACCTTAGAGATGAAAAAAAGCACCTTTGGCAAGTTCACAATCCAGCCTACCTGCAGGCCAACTACTTTACTTTTGTATGGTAGCCAGAGCCTGGAATGCCCTCACATTGGTTATTCGTATTACCCAGAGTCATACTTCTTTCAAAACTTCTTTGTGTAAACAACTCTCTGGATCTGTATCTCTACTAAATCTCCCCATTTCATAACCTGAATGAAGTCTTCCTTTTGTATATCCTCACAACTCAAATTTCTCTATTAATTAAGTCTGTCTTGATATCCTAACCTTGCATATTATACCCTTTTCACTTTTAATTTAACTTTTTTTACACCTCAAGAATGAATTGCTAATGTTTGTGTTTTACATTTACGTTGTATGTATATTTTATATAGTCTGTATAATCTTATATGTTTATGTAAATTATCATATTGTTTAATTTTATTTGTTCTGTTTTATGGAGCTTTTCTCCCCGGGCCTCCACTGAAAATGGGCTCTTAATGGCCCAGTCGACCATCCTGATAATCAAATGCCAATAAATAAAAAAGAAATAAACGTATTCCATAGGCTGGGAGTATGCTGAGTTGGGAAACTCTCTGTCCAGTGAGCTTGCTTTCACGTTGGTATAGACTTAGGTCGTTGGTCTTCTCGCTCTTCTTGATTCCCCTTTTCATCTCTATTCTATACTCTCATGCACACTCTTAATTTGGTCACAAATAGATGAGCACTCCCCATGCATGCCCAAAAAGGGCTGGTTAAATGATCCTTCTGCTCTCCTCCATTGCTTGACAATTATCTGAGAGCAAAGTTGATCGTCATATGTTATCACTGAGAACCAACAATTTTCATACTATAGCAAAAATGAAAACAATGCATTGATGTGAGCTAATGAATTGCCAGCAATTGTGCAACTTAGCGTAAAGATTTTGCACATCAGCAAAAATATGAAGTGAGATGCAGCTAATGGGTACAGTCTAAATGGTTCAATGCCATTGCATTTGATGGAAGGTTCTAATCCCTGGATGGTTGTTTGCTGTTTTATAATGGTCACGTTGCTGTGACATTCCCCAGAAATTGTGTTTTCTGACAATCAAAAAGTACTACTAAGGCTTTATACACTAATACACAGACATAAAGAATCTTACTTTCAAAGACATGGGCTAAAATTCAATGATATTTACCTTGTAGCAGTCTGCAACTAAATACATGTTATGTGCAAATAAACTAATCATTGATGCATGTCAATATGAAACAAAGTAAAACTAATGTCTATAGTCTAACTGTTTCAATGGCTAAGTGTAAGCATGCAATGATGTGTCCAATTTCATGCAACTAGGAGGCAGGTTTTATTCCCCTCATAACTGCATGCTATTTCATAATGTACAATTCTCACTCTAAAAAACATGTTGTGTGTTTCTCGTAAAACTCTTTCTGGATTTGCTTCTATGGTATGCCTTACTGGTATGGCAAATGTCACTACCCAATGCATGGTTCTATTCCATTCAGGTGAAGTTCTCTTTAGTTGTTATGATGTGCTCTGTTTTCCTGAAATTTGGTTTCCAGATACTCTTCCTAGGAGTCCTGTGGCATTCCTCGCTAAAGGACTGGTAAATAGAATGTCACTATTCAAGTGATAGGTTCTAATTCATTCAAGTGTGATTTTCTTTAGCTGCTATCATGTGTTCTGTTCCTCTAAAATGTGTTTTTTTACTGACAGCATCCTTCTCAATGAGTGTGTGGTACGACTTCACAATACAGTGTTGCAGAGAGTGGCATAACCCAAGGCATGGGTTCTAATTCATTCAGGTGTAAATTGTATTTCCTTGAATGTGTATGACAGATACCTTTCCTAGGAGTGATGTCATGGCATACTTTGTTAGCTTAATAAGGATATCCGGTATGTGGACTGAGTCAGTGGATGAATTTCCCTCCTGGTTTCCTATTGTCATTTGTAACTAGCATTCATGTTATCATGTAGGTAAAAAACAAAGAGTATAATGTGATCAAGAGTGCTGCAGTTAAGTATATGTTGTTCATTTACTATACCCCACTTCTCAAGTATAACTTTCACCTGCAGCTACAGTCTTGCAATGCCATACCCCCTTCATGATTGTGTTTTGTAGACATGTTTTATTGTGCATTTTTTTTCAGTCTGTTGCATGTCTCTATGCTTTCCATTGCTATAGGAATACATCTGCATTCCATCCTTAGCCATCAATGACATTTTCCTATTCATAGTATATTTCTCTGCATATACATATTACTTTATGTTCTTTATGTTACAAGAACATGGTGTTTCCTTCTTTGTATGTGGACTCTCAATGACTACCACCACTCCTCATGTACGTTTGATATATACAGCAGCTGCTCACACTTCACTTGGGCTGTGAGCTGGTTTAGCACCCTCTAGCCATGGGTCTGTATTGCAGCTGCTATGAGAAGCTCCTCATCGCACACACTACCTTGGCTACATGCATACATAATGAGCTATGTGCACACAATGTAAACAAGGCTGATCGTGCACACAATGTAAACACTGTTGTCTTGGCCACACTTGCATATGTGACATTTATGAATAGCCGGGAATCCACTTTGTTTATATATTAAAGAAAGTGAACTATTTCTTTGAAACTGCATGGCCTTCTGTTGTTTGTCAATCATATGATTTACAGATGGTCTATTTAAATGACTTTCAGTCTTCAGTCGGATCTGCTTAATTTTTGAAGCATTTTTAATTAGAGACAAAAGTGCTAAAATGCTATGGTTCAAGAGTACTGTTTTTTCAGGAATTTTTGGATATCTTTCTCTCTCTCCCCCTCTGGTTGGCTCCTAGTTTTGGTCTCATTTTTTTAATCATAGATCTTGTTAATTCTAATGAAGTATTGTAAGGAGAAAACAAACAAGTAGATTGTACAGACAAGTGCAGAAGGTAGTGAACCCGTATGAGGCAGTCTTATTTTAGACAAGAAAAGAATCCAGTCACCTTAAACACCCTAATATAATTATAATCAAAGGGTGGTTTAAAATCAACAACCTGAATCATCTGACCTTCTGTAACATCCATTAAGATAATAAAGACTGTCCTTTCTGTTGGTAATCCCATGTTGGGATTATGGTTTCTAGAAATAATAACAATCATCTTATTAAGCAGTATGATTTTGTTATTGTTAAGAAGCTAGTTGGTTTTGGTAGGAGACTATATGCACAATGCTATAGTTTTTTTCTTTAGTTAGGATATCCACCTGTGTATTACAAAGGATGAAATAATTAGAACTTCAAGGTGTTTCTATGAGAGCTTTTCACCTTCTTTCTTAAACAAATGCTTTTCCTTTACTCTAAATGTAAATGGTCACAGAGGTGCTTCTGTAGCTGCTTGTATAAACTTGACACATTAATATTAAGTGAGTGTTTTATTCTAAAGCACAAGCTTTTGGATGTACCATGGTATTCAGCATTAGAAACGTGTGTGTTTGCAGAAAAGGGTTAGAATAAGACCCAAGAAATGGAATAGATCTAGTGTTGTATGTGAAAAAGTTTTGGAGTCTGTGTGTGAGATTGTTTCTCATTTAGGGTATATGCTCCAGACCTGGGACCAGAATCTGTATTTCTCCAGATCCCAAACAAGATCCACTTTGGATCATTGTGTCCCATTTGCAAGTAGCTAGATTTTTAAACACACACACACACACACACACACACACACACACACACACACACACACACACACACACACACACCTGGGAAAGGCTAGCACAGATTTACTAGCTGCATCCCTTCTGCCCAGACTATAAGGTAATCACGTTGCCATCAGTCAATTACTCTAAAGTATGTACAAGGGTAACCAATTATACTGAGTAAAACAGTGCTAATATAAATGGTAGAGTATAACCATAGCAGCAAGGCTTTTCGGAATGGCCACAGCATCGCTAAAATATGCACAAATACTCTCAAGATGTAAAGTATTCTATAAAAGACCAGCCACAATGAAAGGTATAAAAATATTTAGTAATAACTAATGAAATAGAAAACATGAGAATACTAAATATCTAAGTACATAAACACCAGTAAAGAGCTGGGTAAAGTGATAGTTTTAGTATTTGTGTGTGTGATGAAGTATGTGCAATGTGTGTGTCTGTGTTTTTGTGTGTGTGTGTGTGTGTGTGTGTGTGTGTGTGTGTGTGTGTGTGTGTGTGTGTGTAAATGTCTTGTGTATTGGTACTGTAAAGGAAAGGGTATTTGGTAAGGCAACGCAATGGGTTATGGTTAAAAGTAGTGGCAGGTTAGGGTTAGTACACATAAATAAAGGTAACACTAGGGTTAGAGTGAAAAAAGTGGCTGACTGAAATTTTTTTTTGTGGTACTTTGAGAAGTTTCTCCTTACTGCAATGTTGTGTGACCAAGACACTTGTATATATACCAATTTGTGGGATGTGGGGGTTATCAGCATGGTGGGGTACATGGAAGCTTCCTTCTTGGAAAACAACTGCTTCATGTATTTCAACCTCTTAGTGCTAGACATCTGGACAAAGCCTGAGATAATGTGGACAAAGGCCTAAGGAAAGGGACAGATTTAAAAAATTTCTCTTATAAACTTAGAAAGTTGCTAGAATAACAGGGTTTGTGTTTACATGCATTTTCTGAAGGATATGAAGTTGGAAACTCAAATGTATTTCATTATTTAGTGACTTCATTTATCAGGTCATATTTGCCAGAAAATCACAAATTTTATGAGGAACAAACCAAAAATATGAGGTAAAAATTTGGGCATTCTGCAAAAATCTGGAAAGTTTAGAAATAAGTATTGCTTCTGATCTGTGCCGTTAGAAAGAATTCATTGATGTATTTTAAACAGTAATTTTGCTTCAGCTACTTTTCTTGTGAGAAAATAATTATATGTCACTTGAAAATATTAATATGATTTATACAGAAATGTGACACTGCCAGCCCAGCTATCTGCAATTTTGTGAATGATCATATGTCATTTGTGAATGGTGATATGATTCATATGTTTGTCTTACAAATGTAAGAGAACTGCATGTTAAGTACTAAGCTTCAAGAATGTAATCACAGTGTACCCTACTGGAAAAGAACAGAAATGGATATAAACTATATACATTTGCAAATGTATGTTTTAATAGTAGAAGCTGGAACATACAGAGTTAACTTGCAAAATTTCAAGAACACAAGTTGAAATTAAAAGTGTTTTACAATGTGTTATAAAAGTTAGTTAATACAGTAAGGAGACAAGATGTCTAGAGATAGAAGTGTCTTTCGATTGTCTTGAAACAGAAATAATTACTAGGTCTAAAATGCAAAACTATTTTACAACTTCCAGTTCTAGGCAAACTTATGAGAGATATGTACTTCTCACACAGAGACGTTAAACATTATGTTAGTTTCTGTTAGCCTGGGAACTAAAGGTGGGTGACAAAGAGTGATGTCATCCAGACTAGCCCAACAGTAATATGTGATATTAATTTAAGAACTGTCTCAGAGAGGGAGAGGGGGCATTTTGTATATTGTCTTGGATCTAGAAACATCCACTCATCATCAGCACATTTGCCTTGCTTTGTAAGTAAGATTTAGGCATAGTATCTTTTAGATATAGGTAGGAATACAGTAAAGATTAATTTTATTTTTTTCTGTATTTATTTGAGACTGTCCTGCAATGTTGTTTTAAAATATTTTCTGTGATTCTGAACTCTGTAGTTACTGTGTTGATTGAGTATTGTCTTGTTCTTTTATTATTTTTTAAATAATTAAACATTTTAATTGTGGCTGGTTTGTTTAGACATATTTAAGCTCTGAGAGTACTTGCATATGTATTTGGTGACACTGTATAGGCCACTCCAATAGCCTTGAAAGTCTTGGTCAAACTTACCATTTGGATTAATAGTAACATTACACAGTAAGACTGGGCACCCTTTGGTAAGGCCTTTAAAAGTAGCTGATAAGTAAGGGTGGCTGGTGGCAGCTGCTACTACCTTATAATTTGGGCAGAAGGGGGCATAGCTAGTAAACCTGTGACAACCTTTCCCAGGTATGTGTTTTTGTTTGTATATAAATGAAATCTCAAAGTGTGTGCATGTCAGCTACTTGGGCAGGGACACAAAGTACTGGTTAGACAGAGAGGGTGCTGGAGATCTTAGCTTGGCCACTCGGCTGAGATCGTAACCCTGTAACTGTGCCAATGGGGACTCTTATTGGGGATCTGGAGAAAGAGGGAGAAACTAGCCCCAGACTGACTGTGATCTCTGTATGTTTTTAAAGTAAATTGTACTTTACAGTGGGTGTACTTGTCATCCTCCTAATGTGTGCATCCCTCACTGGTGCTAGTGTTGAAGACTGAGGCTCCCTGATTACCGAGCCAGTGCAGGGGCATCACAATACATGCATTTTTACATGTAAGTTGTCTGAACTACTTGTTATTGTTCACATTTCTGAAATTTTTCTTTGCAATATGATTTGTATTTCAACTGGGCTGAGCCTGAAATTGGTCAGTATTAATCAGTGCACTACCCCAGTAAACAAATATAAATAAATAAGTATCTTTCTGGGATATTGAGGCACAGAGTGTACTACTTAGCAAGTGATATTTGTGAACATCACTAGAAAAAGTCCTTCTTCTATTTTGAATGTGGCCAAATTACTTAAAATTGTGATTTCACTTTTAAATAATAGCATTTTATTGATTTTTTCTAAAGTATTTAGAGGTGTCCAAAGTAGATAGACAGATAGGTTGATAGACAGATATGGATTAATTATGTTTCATTGTATGTTTGGTACAGTGTATGCTTTGTAAGCCATTTTTTATTTAAAAAATTCCAGTCCATCAAATGATGCTAGCATTTAGTTAGCAGGTGGCATGTCAGACTCTAAACCAGTTACAAGTGGCATCCCGCAAGGCTCAGTCCTGGGACATCTCTTGTTCGGTATATATTTCTCCGAGGTACAGGCTAACATGGATGGACTATGGCTGATCAAGTTCGCAGATGACTGCAAACTGGGTGCTGTAATCGACTCTCTGGCTGACACAAGCATCCTCCAAAAGGGTCTCACAGAGACGGATAACTGGTGCCACAGCCATGGCCTAAAGCTAAATGCCAAAAAGTGCATAGTCATCCCCTTTGGGAAAAACAAAGTGCCCACAAATTACCACATAGGTGGTAATCCATTAAGTACGGAAGAAGTAATTAGGGACTTGGTGACCCAAGTAGATAGCAATCTCTCTTTTGACAATCACTTTGCCAAAGTGGTTCCTTATCATGAAAGGATTCACATCTAGATCAAGAGAGGTCATTGTGCCTCTCTACTCATCACTTATCAGGCCCATAATTGAATACAATGCCCCATTTGGGATGTACCTTACCCGACACCTGCAGCAACTGGAAAGACCCCAAAAATACCTCACCAAGAGGATCAAGGGGCTCAAACAGATGCCCTATGCAGTTCAGCTAAAGAAACTCCAGTTCTACTCAGTTGCATACCATCTACTCAGAGGCAATTTGTGTCTGACGTATAAAGCCATGTCCCATCCAGAATTAATGGACATGCTTCACCTCAGGAAATACAAATCTCTTAGAGCTATACACTCCAGGGACTTGAACCTCAGCACAGAAATAAATAGGACATGCAGGAGGGACAGATTCATATCCCAGAGGCTCCCCTCACTCTGGAACAAAATCCCAATCCATGTTAGGCAGAGCCCCTCACTGACCCTCTTCAAGAGAAATCATGACGGGTGGATGGGAGATCGTAAGTTTACCCCTGGGATCTCTTCTGTGTCCCTGCTTGACAGAAGTACAGTAAACTAACCTTAAAAGGGCTACCTTCTGTGACCTACTATACAGAGGCACAGTCAACTAATCTAAAAGGGTGGCGAAAGCCAAACACACTCTGGCTAGACTTATAAATGCCCTAGGGCAGATAGTCTAGTATCAACCTATGAACCTATGAAACTGTGAGATTGCGTCACTATAAGGAATGGGATATTGCTTTCTCCCCACTATTGTGATCTCATAGTTGGTATTTATAATAAGCAAGGGTTGTGAGGGCTGAGGGGTCTTTCCCTTTGCATAAAACTTGTTATATGTTTTTTTTTTTATTGAATGAGTTTCTACTATTGCGTTTGATGTAGTGCATACCAATATAGTGGGTCAAAAAATGTATATGTATATATATATATATATATATATATATATATATATATATATATATATATATACATTCCAAAAAGCAGTCAATACTAGACTGGAGAGTAACAAATAAACCCAGATACTCTTAGTGACCATTTGCCATTCTTTCTTCTCAGGAATTGGGTCCACACACTCAACAACATCATATTCAAAAACATCCGTAGCAATAAAAACTTCTCCCTACTATATTTAATTCACTGCTACAGCAATGTGACTGGTCACCTTTAAATTACCTCCAGTTTGACCTCACTGTGGAATACTTTAACAATGCATTCCTCAAAATATTAAATAATCTAGCTCCTATAAAAAAAATTGCACCAAAACCAAACAACTACCTTGGCTTACGAAAGAAATTAAACTACTACTTAAACAAAGAGCCTGGCCACTTTACCAAATTTCTAAAAACGAAGATAACCTCACCTCATCTCAACAACTATGAAATCAAACCAAGAAACTAATCAACAATAACAAAAAATGATGCATCCAAACTTTCCAAATAAAATGCCAGAACAACCCCCAACAGTTTTGGCAAAGTATTAAGCATCTCCTAAACCCCTGAAAACCCTCCTCCCCAACACCATCTACCAAAAACACCTCCAACAGCATAGCATCACAATTCAATACTCACTTTATAAATTCAATTACCTCCATCATAAAAAATAATTCTAACGCACCCCTAACATTACCCACCCCTACTGTATCTAACCTTAACTCATTCTCTATTAAGCCTATACAAACTAATTACATAAAAAAGCTCCTCTCCAAATTAAAACTCTGTATTCTTGCTGCCAAACTCCCCAACAAATTTCTAAAAGTTGCTGCTACTTCCATTGCCTATCCTATATCCATACTAATTAACTGCTCCATTTCCGAACAAAATGTACCTCTCCTCTGGAAAATATCACATATCATCCCCCTACACAAAGATGGCCCTTCTAAAGATTTCTCAAACTACTGACCCATTGCCATACTCTCCCCCAGCCAAAATCTTAATAGAATTCATTCATCAACAACTCCTCAACTATTTCCTGAAGAACAATCTCTTATCCAATTCTCAACATGGCTTTTGACCAAAGTATAGTACTAATACCGCACATATAAGCTTCACTAACACTGTAAACCTCCTCAGAAATGAAGGCCAACTCATCTCATCAATTTTCCTCAACATGTCCAAAGCTTTTGATACAGTATCTCATGACTTACTTCTCAATAAACTAGTTACATATAACCTCAGTACAACATCCCTGACTTGGTTTCACAGCTATCTCTCTAGTAGACAACAGGATATCAAATGGGAAGTCCCCCCCCCCCCACTACCCATCTCAGATGGAGTTCCCAAGGCTCTATCCTTGGACCTCTCCTCTTCAAAATATTTACAAATAACCTTGGTACCTCCACTCAACTAGCCTCTATCATTCAATAAGCCAACAATGATTCCCTCATCTGCTCTGCCTCCTGACCACAAGAACTACAAGAAAAAATACAAAAATCCCTACAAGACATAGAAAAGTACCTGAATGAGCACCAACTCATACTCAACCCAAACAAAACTAAACTTATGGTTTTCTGTAATAAAAAAGCTAAAAACAGCCAAACCCCTCTTACCACCTTTTCTACTAACTGTACAAAAAT
The DNA here is from genome assembly GCF_019279795.1 of Protopterus annectens. NCBI lineage: Eukaryota > Metazoa > Chordata > Ceratodontiformes > Protopteridae > Protopterus > Protopterus annectens. The sequence continues at coordinate 1,332,303,559 of NC_056728.1, forward strand.
TGAACCAGTCAATCAAACTAAACTTCTAGGTGTAACAATAGGCAACCGACTAAAATTTGACAAACATATATCACTTACAATTAAAAAAGTCCACATCAAACTTGGCTCACTCTATAGGGCCAAGCTGTACCTAACCAGCACCATCAGACTATTCACAGCCACATCCTACCTACTATCCACCCTACTTTATTGGTAACAAATATTTGCCAACATGCGCAAGTCGAATTTGAACATCCTAGAGACCTGCTATAACAAAGCAGCCAACCCCATAGATCTCACCACTGTTCTGCTCTACAGCAACTCAACTGGATTGCACTACTCAACCTATAATCCCTCAACCAACTAACCACTGCTCATAGTGTCATTCAAAAACCTGACAACTGCCCTGCTCTCATTGACCTAGTAACCTGATATAAACCGCAGGTCCCTTAGATCATCTGACAAATTAATTCTAGAGGTAACTAAATCTAATAACTACTACGGAGATTCCTTCTATTCTAATAAAATATCCAAAACCTGCAATCTGCTTCCCCAATACATCCTAAATATTCCAGACAGTCACAAATTCAAACTACTCCTTAAAAAATGCTTCACCAATCACTGGCTATGTTCCTGCACAGCTCCAGGCTAATTGTACACACTTGATGTTCTCTTACTCCATATTAATTTTGTATGCATACCGACTTATACTCTCCTATGATCCAGCGAGTCACTATTTTGCCTGTTTTCTTCTTTTCTTCTAACCTATCACAAAAACAAAAAAAAAAAAAAAAAAAATATATATATATATTTGTACATTTATGCTTATCATAAGTTGTGTAATCACTTGTATATTGTGAAATAATCACACCATGTATGTAATACTCTGTTGTATTTTTTTCTTCTGCTTTTATTTTCTGTTTGTAGCTTTTCTTCCTGGGTCTCTGCTGAAAATGGGCTATTAGCCCAGTCAGACACTACACAGTAAGCAAATGTAAATAAATAAATAAATAAATAAATAGCTAAAAAGATGTATTTGACACACATGTAAATATATATATATATAAATATATATAGACAGAGAGAGATGATTCTCTTTAACTTTCAAGAACACCACATTACATCAGATCCAAAATCAACATCTATAACATTGAAAACAACATAACATGCAAGTGTCAAGCCCCTGATGAACCCATGCTCCCCTCACATGATGGACTGTGTCTCACATACCCCCAATATTATAAATTCACCAACTCAGAAATTACACAATTGTCTGGAAAAAGTAGAAAGTTCCTCATCCCACTGTTCATTAATCTTGCTCTAAAACAGTTGCAAGACAGTCCTGGAGTGACCGATGACATGGAAATTGAACAAAAGAGGCAATGATTCCTATGTCAACTATACAGCCTTACAATGAAGTATATAATATATATATCTATCTATCAGTTTACTATGGGAATGTCAAATTAATATCGATCAAACTTTTACAATGTTGACCTTAAATGCTGAATCCAAAATTCCAAATAGTAACCCACAATGAAACTGAATACATCAAACTCCATGGTTCAATGTATTCAACATAGCAGGAGGTGAAGTCACTCACTTTCTGCTATGCAAAGTAATGTACCGTTGAACTCTACTTTCAATGGTATGTTACTTCTACTATTTTGCAGGGGGAGCATCCCCCCCACACCCTCCGCACATTAAATATACCAACTGTGAGATCGCAGTACAGTGAGGAACTGGGATAAGAACGCAATTTTAATTGACTACTAAGACTAATGTCATCATTCAACCCAAGATTTATATGTGTATTAAGAATTACTTGCCAACAAAGTTCCTTAAATTCTAGTAAATCTTCTCATGGCCCACCCCTAGGGTCCTGGGGTACTTTTTCAATCATAACAAACTTGAAACTATGTGTAGAATGTTTTTCTATATGTCTAAATAATGCACTATTGGAATTTTGATTTCTAATATCTCTTAAGTGTTCGTATATTCTTTCTCTAAGTTTTAGTTATCTTTTAAAATTACATTCTTATATGGTATAAAGGTGTAATGTAAATCAATTCTATTGTGTATTTATGCATTGTCATTTTATTGTGGTTTTAAACACAATATATTGTTGATTTTTGTGTGTAACATTTTACATTCAGGAAGGTTAACACAGTCAGGCATCTTGACGCATATGAATTTGTTCAATTAGTTCACTAATATCTTAAATGATGCTGGGTTTTGATTTGTTCTTTTAGTAATGTGATGTTCTTCAAATACTATTTAACTACAATTCATTTAGAGTGTTTTTTCTGATGAAGTCAATTGTTATATACTGATGAAAGTGCTAAATAAAGTGTGTACATGTTCCAAGGCAGTCCTTCTTCCTGGAGTTGTTTTTTGTTCGTGGTTATTGCATTGATTCTTGGTTTTGTGGAGTTAGTCCATGGTTTAAACTATATTCAGCATGACCATCTTGCTGGCAACATCCCAAGGCATCCTGGGTATTACCACTGACCAAGCTAATAAGATATCACTGCACAAACATTGGAGCTATACTGAATCCCTCAGAATCCAGATCAAGAGCCTATGATTTAGAACCTTATCTAAATCATTGTACTATAAGTAGATTACGATAACATGTGGCTGCCGTATCATGGCTAATTGTTGCTGCACTAATGGTAATATCTGGTCCAAATCAAATCACTAAAACCTTTCCAAATAACATCCCAAGTGCATGGGTTCAGTCCCAGAGAACTAGCAGGCTCAGTAAGTGCCCTGTGCTAATATCACAAGCCAGCACGCCACCCAAGGTAGCTGTCCAACTGAAGAGCATAAAAAACTGTAATAACCTGGTTGTTATTATGGTTACATACCCAGCCACCCAGTTATCTCTTGCCTTGAAGATAAAAAAAAAGTTCACTGTAATAATGTAGCCATTGAGTCATTACAGTTACACCCCCCTCCCCAGAAGCTCTACAACTGAAGAGCAAAAAAGCATCAGGATGATGGTGGCCAATCATGCCCCCAACATTTTGTGCATGGGGCAATTGCCATCTCCCCATGTCCAAGATATGCTTCTGTTGAGTACCAAGTGAGAACTTTCAGCATTAACCTTTGCTCTTTCAACTTCTTCACCAAGAAATGAATGGCACAAGAGTAACAGTTGACAATGACTCACAATTAAAAAAGATAGTGAACTGAGCAACACCCCCTCCTCTCCAAAGTAAGGGCTATACCTATCTACCATAACTCAGAAAAGCTCTTGATGGTAATTTGCGTATCTTCATGACTGCATCAACAGACTGGCCCTCTCTGGTTAAGTCCAAAGCTTGACTCATATGAAAGGAATGGAATGAGGAATGAATGCTTTGCAGGCCCTGTGTCTCCAAAGCTTTTTCAAGCAGGCAAATTAGTTCTTGGGAACCACAGGTGTTCCATTCTGAAAGACAAAGACCAGATTGTCAGAAAATCCCAAAAAGGAATGCTTAAGAGTGCTTATCCACTGGTGAGGGCAGGTTAAGGAGGTTGATACTCTTCCTAGGATCAGCTTATGACTTGACCCTTCTTGCCAGTTTTGGACTTAGAAACCTAAACCAAGACAATTTTTTTCTAAAAGGACAAACAATTCTTTTACAGGGTTTTCAAAGGTTTGCTAAACCAGAAGGTTCCCACATATAACCAAAAGAATAGTGCAGCCCACACAGCATAAATGCAATGATCACTTGCCTCCAAATGAACTACTCTTAAACAGTGTGCAAAGGATTTCTCTCAATTAGCCACGTTGAATGAGTAATCATTCCCTGACCCTGTCCCAGCCCTTCAGCAATCTGTAACCATCCAATGCTTAACACCTTCCTGCAAATCAGTGACTCTAGCTAGTAAGATAAGAGCTGCTAAATGTACCCTAACAGTTCTGATTGTCTGTTTCCTAACCAAGTTGAAGGGTTAAATAATGCATGACCAGTTGTGCTGACCAAAGTCTCTCTTCCTGGGGATGGCTTATCTGGAAAGCTCTTAAGGTCCGAAGGGATACCCTTATCCCCTTTCTGCATAGGGGGCCAGGAATTATACTACATAAAGTTGATTATTTATCCCTGGTCATCCACAGATCCCCTAGAATATGGGTTGGTATGAGAGCCTTGTATTAGTGGGGTCAACTGACAAAATTTTGAGACCTGTAAATGACAAAAGTCGTCAGCAAGTACATTATAAGCCGAGGACATATTTAGTAGAAAAAGAAAAATTGATGTGTAAGCTATAAAGGACATGCATCCTTAGGAGAGACTGTACCCAAAGGGACATGGAGGATATTTTGATCAGAACATGAACCACACACTGGTTGACTGAATGAATCAGAACTTTCTTATTGTACAAAGCATCCCACCAGCCCACTGCCACCACACAGGCAGGTGTGAGTTACAAAGAGCTGATGGCAGTTTGACTCTCTGAAGACTAGGAAGATGATCAAGGTGCAGAAAACCACTGACCCTTAAAGTAAGCTCCAATATTGTGTCCCTCTGCTGCATCCATTAATAGCTGTAAAGCATCTGTTGTTACTAAATCATCTTTTCAGAAAGGCAACCCATTAAAATGCATTAAAAAAGTACACCACAAGCAAAGATCTCCTTTCACCTGTTGACATTCTATCTCTTTGATGCTTCTGGTCTCCTCCACATAGGTTTATAGGTTCATAGGTAGGTACTAGGCTATCAGCCCTAGGGCCTATATAAGTCTAGCCAAAAAGGTATCCTGGCCTTTGCCACCCAAGAAAATTATTTTCCTGTGCCCCTGTCAAGCAGTGCCGTAGAAGTGATCCCTGGGGTGAATTTTCTATTTCCTATCCAGTCGTCAAGATTTTTCTTGAACAGGGCCAATAAGGAGCTTTGCTTGACATGAATGGGTAGTTTGTTCCAGAGTATGGGAAGTCTCTAGGACAGGAATCTATCCCCCCAGCATGTTCTGTTTATTGTGGTGACAAGGTTTAGGTCCTTAGAGTGTATGGTTTGGAGAGATTGGTATTTCTTTAAGTATAGCATGTCCAACAGCTCTGGATTTGACATAGCTTTGTATGTTAGGCAGAGATCACCTCTGAGTAGGTGATATCCGACAGAGTAGAGCTGGAGTTTTTTGAGATGGTCTGTGTATTGCATCTGTTTGAGGCCGGTAATCATCTTAGTGAGGTATTTCTGTGGTCTTTCCAATTGTTTTAGGTGTCTTGTGAGGTACATACCAAACAGGGCATTGTACTCTATAATGGGTCTGATGAGGGATGAGTAGAGAGGAACAATGACCTTCTTTTTTCTAGAGGAGAACCCTTTGTGATGAGGTGTGCCACATAGAAGGGTTTCCTGACTACGGTGCTGATGTGGTTATCAAAGGAGAGTCTAATGTTCACCTGTGTCCTGAGGTCTCATCACACTTTTAGTGTTTAGTGAGCTACCGCCTATGTGGTAGTTCATGGGTATTGTGTTTTTCCCAAAGGGGATGACAATGCACTTCTTGGCATTGAGCTTGAGGCCATGACTTTGACACCAAGCATCTGTCTCTGCCAGACCTTTTGTAGAATGTCTACATCATTAGGTGATTCTATTATGGCTCCCAGTTTGCAGTCATCTGAGAACTTTGTTAGCCAAAGACCTTATGTGTTGGCCTGCACTCAAGAGAAGTAGATGCCGAACAGAGAGGACCCAAGGCCAAACCCTGTGGTATTCCACTCATCACTGGTCTGAAGTCGGACTTGAAGTTGGCTACATTTACTGTGTGGGTTCTGTCAGTGAGCCAGCTGGCCACCCATCTTATGATATAGGGATTTATGCCCAGTTTAGTGATTTTATCTATAATTCCAGAGTGGGGGATGGTATCAAAAGCCTTGGCGAGGTCAAGATAGGCTGTGTGCAGTACCTTGCCCTTGTCTACGGCTCTAGTGACTGCATCAAAGAAGTCACTCAGGTTTAGTAGACATGATGTACATTTTACAAACCAAAACTGAGTGGGGTCCAGGGTTTGGAGATTGCCTATGTCTTTGTTTATAAGCTCCAAGATAATACATTCCATGGCCTTGCAGACCAGGCTCATCAGGCTAATGGGGCGGTAGTTTCCAGGATCCATGGTGGCACCCCCTTTGTGGAGTGGGATAACTGTTGCTGTGCATCATTCAGTAGGCCCATAGCCTGAGGTGAGGCTATGATTGAACATGGAACTTAGGCGGGGTGCCAGTTTCTTCTGTAGTTCATGCAGTAAGCAGCCTGGGATGTTGTCTGGTCCCATGGATGCTGTGTTCTTGGCTTTGGAGCATGTGGTCTTTACTTGTTCATCTGTGATTACAGGGGCTTTGCATTGTGTGCACTACCCTGCCCTCGTCTACGGCTCTAGTGACTGCTTCAAAGAAGTCAGTCAGGTTTAGTAAACATGATGTATCTTTTACAAACCCAAACTGAGTGGAGTTCAGGGTTTGGAGGTTGCCTATGTCTTTGTTTACAAGCTCCAAGATGATACATTCCATGGCTGTGCAGACCAGGCTTATCAGGCTAATGGGGCGGTAGTTTCCAGGGTCCATGGTGGCACCCCCTTTGTGGAGTGGGATAACTGTTGCTGTGTGCCATTCAATAGGCCCATAGCCTTAGGTGAGGCTATGATTGAACATGGAAATTAGGTGGAGTGCCAGTTTCTTCTGTAGCTCATGCAGTAAGCAGCCTGGGATGTTGTCTGGTCCCATGGATGCTGTGTTCTTGGCTTTGGAGAGTAGGGTCTTTACTTGTTCATCTGTGATTACAGGGGCTTTGCATTCTTCTGGTATTAAGATGAGATCTTTGGAGGGTGAGAGGAGGGAAAAGTTAGCACTGAACCTATCTGCCAGGATGTTGGCAATATGGGTTGGTTCTGTATATTTAGTCTCATTGCGCTGTAGCTCATAGCAGATCTGAGTGTTGCCATTGACATTCTTGACATAGCTGTAGAATGCTCTGTGGTTGTCTTTGGAATCAGTGGTGATTTTATCTTCATAACTGGCTTTGGAGGATTTTATGAGGGATCTCGGGTTCTTGCTGAGGCTGACCAGGGTGTTCCTCCACTCTTGGTATTTTACTCTTTTTTGCAACAGCTTCTTTCTTCTGTTGTAGAGTTTGTTTATGACAGGGAACCACCAGATTGGCTTCCTTTTTTGGAGGATAGTGTCTTGGTTCTGTTGGGGATGGCATGATCCATGCACTTGTGTATGTGCTTATACATTGCATTTGTGTAAGATTTAGCAGTCATACCTCATATTTCTGTCTGCATGGGTGTTGTAAAGTTTGCCACTTCTGTCTTAAAAAGCATGAAGTTGGCTTTGGAGTATTTTTTGATGGTGGTTTCCTTAATGGGGGGTAGGGGTGGGATATGCGTGTCTAGGGTGATTTGCTTGTGGTTGGATATGACCAGCGAGGAGTTGAACTCTGGTGTGGAACACCGGTTACCCATATTGGTAATAATCAGGTCCAGGATATTGCTGCCCCTGGTGGGGGAGTGGACAAGCTGATCCAAGGCATTGGAATTTATGAATTCCAGAAAATGTTGAGCGAATGAGATGGTACATTAGTAGTCTTCCCAGCTGATGGTGGGGTAGTTGAAATCACCCATAATTAAGGTATTGGGTTGTACCTTAATATTTTCCAGTATCTTAAAAAATGAAAAGTGGGAATCCTGGGTCTTGGTGGGGGATCTGTAACAAGCTACAACCTGGATTGCAGTTTTGCCTGGTGTTAGCTGCACTTGGATAATTTTAGATGCATTATGTTGAGCAACTAGCCTGGAGGTGTGGATATCCTTAATGAATATGGACACGCCCCCACCTTTAGTGTTTCGGTGCAGGTTAGGTGACCAAAACGTGTGGCATGAGTTATAGCCTGGTAGTGCAGGGGTGCTCTCTGGAGCCTTGAACCAGGTCCCTGTCACTGCACAGTTGTCGATGTTCTCCATTTTAAGGAGTGCCTCGAGTGAGTGCATTTTGAGGTTTAGACTTCTTGCATTGAGTAGCATTACCCTCAGAGGTTGCTTGCTTGTACCTGTTATGGTGGTGAATTTAGCATTTGAACCTTGCCTAAGAAAGGCACTATAGGGGTTGCAAGAGCCTTAGCCATTATCCAGAATCCCAGGGGCAGCAGGTGCAGGCCATCTCTGGCAAAGCACCATAGTCTATCGACCATGTCATCCCAGGCAGACAGATACTGGATCCCCTTAGAATGACACCAGAAGCTTAGCCAATTGTTGAAGTCAATCATTTTGTCCTTGTATTGTAGTATCATTCTGGGTGATGGCAGGATGCTACTCAGGGCTAGGGTCATACCTGCCTGGGCTACAAGATACGAGAGCTCCTCCATATCTCTTTTCATGTAGTCCAGGGAGGTACATCTCAGATCATTCACACCAACATGGACAATGACAGAGTCATATTTGTACTTATTGTGGAGTGACCTGAGTGTGTGCATTATGTGGTGGACCCTGGCAGCTGACAGTAACTTTCTACTTATTTAGCCTGGTGAGTGGGACATCAGTGTGCCTGACTATAGAGTCACCTATGAGTAGTGTGTTGGGTATGTTGTTTTGCCTTATGGGCTGAGGTTGAGTGGCACACTGATTTTGCTGGCTATGTGTTATTTGGATAGATTTGGGGGGTGGTGGTTGTCTGCGTTGCAGCTTGGCAGGTCTCTGTTGCTTGGGAAGATTTTTATTGAGAGCCTCCGTGAATGTGGGTGTGTGCTTTGTGTTTCTATGTGTGGGTTTTGGTAGTGTGGGTTTTGAAGGGCTATGTGTTGAGTGTGATGTGGTGCAGGTATTAACCTTCTCCTCTTGACTGTCTAGTCCAGTCTTGGCTGGAGAGAGTTTGGCTTCCAGTTTGGTTATATAAGTGCATCTCTCACAGGTTGTAGTGTTGGGTGGTAGAAGGAGAAGGCTCTCGGTGTACATGAGGTAATTGCTACATTGCTCCAAGATGCCCAGATTCATCAGGTGCACAGGAGAAAACATCAGAAGCTGACCCATGGACATGCCTGCATAGGTGCTTATTATTTTAACTACTAAGAACTGTTTTCCTCTTGACAAGGGAGGAAAGTTGAGTTCTGTAGTATTTTGTAGTTTATTTAGTGCTTACAATGAGTACTGAGCAAGTGCTGAGCAGAAGAAAACAGTTTTGAGTGTTGAAACTAAAAAAACTGGCTAGTTCTAACTAAAACTAACTTGTTTTAGCACCAATCCCAAGAGGAGAAGCAGGCCACAGCCTGTTTGGTGAACCACAGTCTTATCCCAGATGATGCAAGGGTCTGCAGGCTTGTAGCCTTTGTCTGGTAGATGCCTTGAATAGCAACCAGATCAATCAGATATGTTAAGCACATATACTCACTCTCCAACCAGAAAGAGTCAGGAATCAATGCATGCTGCTCCTACTGTCACCAGGATCAGAATATAAGCACAGAACATAACAGAATACCTAGGAATGCGATGAGTGCCCTCACAGTGGTCACTGCCCTGCATGTGAAAATAAGGAGGTCCAACAGCTCCATCACTGCCCCAACTCGAACTTTTTTATCTGACAGTCCTTGAGTGTGCCCTTCAAGCAGACCAGTTTTGCTTGGGGGCCACAACATCATTTCCAGACCCAGGAGGACTAAAGACTTAATTGAGCCTTCAGTTTTGTTGTGTGTCAGTATAACACCCGATTGTTGACATAGCTCTATAAACCCATACAGCAGGCCTTCCCATATATCTTGTTTCCTTCAATCACAATCACAAAATCAGCTAAGTAGTGTACTTCCTCTGCCTGTGAGTTCTCTACTGTCATCACTGCTATAACACAGTGGTGAACATTTTGAAGGTCGCACATGCCACAGTACAGCCCTTAGGGATGGTCATATCAAAATGGAAACAATTGTCAGACTGTGTGTCAAGCAATAGCCAGTCTTGCTTGCAGACTGGGAGACAGTGAAAGTTTGACTCAGTATCCACTTTAGCAACCCAAGAATCCTTAAACTGCCAGATTAACTTTATAACATTGTTTCAACAAGAGCACAGCATCCTAGAATCTGTCTTGCTGATATAGTAATTCACAGGGTCCCTTTAGAAACGTGAAGTAATGACATAAAATATTCATCTTCTATGCTCTTCAGCACAAAACCCAATGAGAAGTTGTAAATGATACAAAATGGGGAACTGAAATGGTCTATTATTCTGCCCTCACAATTTAATTTTCTAAAAGCTCTCTTACCACCCCCTCCTTGCCTTGAGCTGACCTTAAATTCCTACAGATGATCACGTTGTTGGAAACTACTGTTTTAATAGAAAAGCCTGAAGTACATTCCCGAATTAACTCTTGAGTAAGCTGCTGGTCAGAGTAATCATTTAGCAAGTGATTTAAAACATCTTGCTTGACATTGGAGCATACCTCTCAACTGTACAGATTTTGCAGAATGCTCAGTTTTTTGCCTCATATTTTTGGTCTGTTTCTCATAATTTTTTGCTTTTCTGGAAAATCATTGACAAAGCATTGAGGACAGAAGTCAGAAAATTATGACAGAATTTTGAGTTTCAGAATTCATAAATTTCAGAAAATTCATGCTAATGCAAAACCTGTTATTCCATCAACTTTCTATGTTTATAAAAGCAATATTTAAATATTTTTCCTATTAGTGGGCCTTTGTCTCCCCATTATTTATGGCTTTGCTCAGACGTCTTGCTCTAAGAGGTTGAGCGCTATGCAGGGAAGTGGTTACACCAATGCTTACCATGAAATTACTAAAGGAGCTATGCCTCCTAAAGCCTCAAAAGGAAGACTACCTCTCTTTCTCTCTCTCTCTCTCTCTCTCTCTCTCTCTCTCTCTGAAAGGTTTAAAGCACCTAGAGGTTTGGCCACAGGAGGATTATAAGAACAACAACTATTAAACCCATCCTTGGACCAGCATTTGAAACCTGCATGTGCATATGCATTTGCCTGTATTAAAAGCCCAGCAAGGCTTGGAATTGTGCCCTGACTGCTCTTTTTCATTTTAAGAAGATATACTTGACCTGACAGCCATGACCTCTCACCATGTGTCACAATTTCTCTCCTCCTACTTTAAGGATTTGTTGAATGCCTTGAGTTTATGGGATTTCTGATCACAGGAAGTTACTAGGTTAATGGCCCTAGGGTCCTTACAAGCCTAGCCAAGTTCTACCCTTATTTCCACGATCAGCACTTAATATTTGTGTCCAAGAGGGACATGTCTGGAACCCCCAGGGTGAATTTATGTTTACCCATACAATCGTCCCCATTGTGTTTGAAGAGAGCCAATGAGGTGCTCTGTTTGACATGAAGTGAGAGTCTGTTCCAAAGGTGTGATAACCTCTGGGAGACAAATCTGTCCCTCTAGCAGGTTCTATTAATGTCATACACCAGGTTGAGGTCTTTAGAGCAAGTAACTCATGTGCCATTTGACTTGCAGATATGCAGCATTTCCAATAAAGCAGCGTCAGAGATTGCCTTATAGACAAGGCAGAGATTGCTTCTGAGTAGTCTGTATGAAACTGAATAAATGGACAGTGATTTCAGAAGATCCACATAGAACAGATGCTGAAAACCTTGAATTTCTCCTGTGAGGAACCTTTGTGGTTTCTCCAGTTGCTTGGAAAGATACACATCAAAAGGGGCATTGTACTCAATTATTTGCCTGATGAGGCCAGGTTACTGCCTATGTGTGTCCCTAAGTCCCTGACTACTGTGTCAACTCTTAGAGAAGTGTTATCAGTATAATAGTTAGCAGTAGTGGATGACTTCCTGAAGGATACCATTATGCATTTATTGGCATTTAATTTTAGTCCATGCCTCTGATACCAGTTAATTATCTGTGTCAGCCCTTCCTGGAGAACATTTGTGATGTTGTGGGATTCAATGACAGCTCCTAATTTGCAATCATCTGAAACTTTAGTCAGCCAGAGGCTACTGACATTGGCCTTAACTTCAGAGAAGTAAATGCTTGTTACTGGCCTACATTATGTGCCTTCTTACCAAATTAAATAGCTTTGAAATGAAAAATTACATATAGTTAACAAAATAGTGCAATACATAGCTGTAGCTTCATGTTTTTCTGTTGTAACAAATTAAAAAACAATAGAAGACCTGTAAGTAGATTTGTTATATCAAGAAAAAAAAAAAAGCTGAGTTAAAATATGCTGGGCTTTTAACTTTACCAAATTCCATCATATATCTGCTTACATTATTATAGTAAGATAATTTCATAAGCTCACTCTGCATAATGATAAATATGATTAGGGCAACAAATAGTTATGAAAGGGAAAACATTAAAATTAAAAAAAAAAAATCTAAGCTATATGTTTCTGTTATAGCAGCACGCAGGTTATGACAAAATATGTTTTCTGCCAGACAGAGATAAAGATAAAATGTGCTTTCTCTGACTTTTTCCCACTAAAGGCTAATTCTTTCAAGAAAATCAAATTCCAGCCCGGTAAGTTTATTCCAAAATAATTGCTTTCAGCTGTCACTCAAGGCCTTTACACACTCTGAATTGATTTCAGGAAAATAAAGAAACGAAAGGTCAGTAGAAAAAGCTAGCTGCAGTAGGTCACGCATGCCTTTTAGGGGAGATAATATAGTGAAATTAAGTTATTCTGCAATTCCATATAAAATTATGGATGAACAGTCTATATTAATTGCTATTACATACCAGTAGTAATAGTAAAATGGGTCTTCCATAACTGTGAGTAAACACAGAAACTACATGAATATTCTCGTTTTTATTATGTGTTTTAATGTTAGATGACCACTACGTTTGAATCCATTTAAGCATGCCAAAGAAGTCTTTCACATGACTTTATCTGTTAATAACTTAGGCTTAGACAATGTATAACATATGCTAATAGTAAACTAGTTGTTTATCCAGTGTACACTACAGAGATAGAGACGTGGTGTTTTTTTTTTACTCACATTAAAGTTTTGAAACAAATGGATGACATTAGGCAATAAAATATATGCAGTTTGGTGCTGCACCATTCATGTATTCTGCTTTAAACTTAAACTCAAATTGCAAACATTTTTGGAGTAAGACTTTAGATGTTTCATCAAACACTATAGAGTATCCATCCATAGTGTGTGCCACTGAAAAAATGCATATGGTATTGTAATGTATTGCTTAGAGCAATGCTTATCTCTATTCTGAAACATTAGTCTCTAGAAATACATTTGAGGTTAGCAATCTTATCTGTTATATTTTGCAGAAAAAGTAACGGTACTATTAAAATAGGAGAAAAATGAGGATCTAAACATTTTATTCCATAAACAATTAAGTCATCCACACAGGTGAGTGAACATGTTGAAACACAATACAAAAAGGTACTTGAGGTACTGGCAAGTAGTAGAAAAAACCCCTAATCTATCCCAGTCTTTGATAAGATATACATCGTATTTTAAAGGAGGAAACTATATAGGGTCTATTACAGGGGTCACATGCTAGTAGTTCATAATACGTTCGGTTGTTGCCAGTTGTTAAAAAGGCAAGTCCTTGAAGTCCCAATAACCTGATCTCCTGTTACTATGTAGCCCTACCAGAACCTAATAAAACCAAAAGAAATGCTATAGATGTGGAGAGAAGCCAGTACGAACTGATTAAATTAAAATTACACTTTATTCAACACGCCAAAAACATGCCAAAAAGCTACTGTCATAGTATTTTTTGAAAATAACATTTCTAAGTTTATTTTTCTTAGAAACATCTTCATATCTAATAAAGTTCTGGTTAGGTCCCCCATTACATAAGGGATATATTTAAGTCCCTTTCCCAGAAGACTAAAATGCTCCTTAGTCAATGGAATATTACTGAAACTATAGATTGAAAACCCATCATAAGTGTTTTTATATCCCTCTACAGTCACTTCCTGAAGGGGGACTAGTTGATTAGAGACAGGGGTATATGTATCTAATATCTCCCCCTCCCTCTTCCCCCCCCCTTGAAAATTTCCTATCCAATTTTCCTGCCTGGCAGTGAAACTATCCTCCCTAACTAATGGTGGAAATTCTTGATCATACTCATAATTATTCCATCCATCAAACCCTTTTTCCATATAATTATTACTTTTCTCCCTTTTATTCGGTCCGTATGTATTCCTATTAGCATAAGGCGGCTTGGGGTAACTAACATTATTCTTATATTCTTGTATATCTCTCTTTAAATTATTCATTTTCCTACCAATCATATCATTACATTTTGTATCAATTTCATTTCTTATCTTATAATATTTGTCCTTTTCTTCCTTTATCCCAAAAATCAAATCTTCCTTAATATATCTATCTAGTTCATGTATTTCCTTCTGCAATATATCCTGTGTTCTAATATTCTCCTTAATAATTAACTTTAAAACATCTAATCCACAATTATTGAAAACTTCCAATAGTTCCTTATGGAAATCTGAGCCCACTTGTACATACGTAAGGTACGTACCAGAACCTTAACTATAATTGCAAAACTCTCACTCAGTTCCCTACCTGATTCCTAACTTCCTTTCCTTAAAACTCCATTTCCCCCTCCTTAACTGTAAATTCCTCAGTTGCTCCCTAAACCTAACACTCCAAGCCCCCATCCTTAAACCTAAGTTATCCAATCACTCCTTAATGCTAAATCTGTACTCCCATACTCTGAACCTAAAAATCTCCCTTTATGCTCCCTAACCTTAAAACTCCCTCACTGTTCTCTAATCCTAAAACTCCTTTTCTTCCCCTAACCATAACATCCTCCTCCTTCTCCTTAACCCTAAAAATCACCCTCCTACTACCCCCTCCCCACCAATGGCTGCTTGCCTGAACTCATATTCAGGTTTGGGCATAAGCAGCCACCTTCATGAGCTACAAGACACTTCGAATCCCTGCCCCAGAGACAGTGTTTTCTGAGTGTTTTAGACTCAAGTGCTTGTAGTGTTCTCGACTACACAGTGATTTAGTTTAGAACTGTAACTGATTAGAGAGAATACACATGTGTGGATTGTTGGGTTCTAGGTCAAGATTTTTTTAGCTTAGTCATATCCTGTACTAATAGTGACTGGAACTGCCTCTGGGCTATTATAACAAGTACATATAACTACCTGGACTTATCAATCTTGTCTAAGAAGCTTTGCAAGAAATGTTTTTTTCTTCCAGTGTTCAACAAAAAACTGCATTATTTTTGTATGGAAGTCTAACAGATTCATGAACTGCCTGATATGAACCTTATCTGTCAAAAAGAAGCCTATTCTGAAAAAATAAGGCAAATTTATTAAGGAAAACCTAAATGTTTAGGATATTATTCGGACAAGTTTCTCAATAACCTGGAGTGAATAACAAGGTTCTAGTAATTGGAAAACACTAAAAAATGTCTACCTTATATTCTCACCCAGCTGCCTCTAAGACCCTGCTACTTCCAAGCAGGTGTTTGGATAGGTATTCCCGCCTTCGCCTGCTAGCTCGGCTCGCTCCGCTCCCCACTCTGCCCCCTTATCCCACCCACCCCCACTACCTCCAGATTTATAGAGATAGACAGCCCATCCCAATTTCCTCCCTTCCAATCACAGCTGTCCCTAGCTTAACAACTCCTCCTTACACACTCTCAGCCATCCCCTAAATTAATCAGCCCTCAATATCCCAACCATTCCCACAACTTACTACTTGCTCTTTACCATGAGCAAAACCATGTATTCCATCATTACAACAACACTTTTTCTTCTTCTTATCCCCTACCTTTTAACACGCTATGAACACCAAACTCTATTAGGAATATCCTTCCCCAAGGCCTACACGACCACACACATACACCTTCCTCCCAACCCTATAGCTCCTACTCCCCACCCCGTAAAAACTCTAGGCCTTAATAATATACAGCTAAGACTCCACTCCCCTCGATCATCCAAATATAAAACCAACCTCAAAATACTAGTCAAAATGCAAAGATTCTTAGATCACTTAAAAAAATGTATTACTCAAAATGGAGATATCCACCCCAACCCAGGCCCTGCCACTCATCTTAATTCTGGCACTTCAACATTACCTCATACTTCTAATACCTCCCTCCTTACCCTTCACCTCAACCTGAGAAGCATTAACAACAAAGTACATAGCTTACATGCTATGATAGCTACCCACTCCCCAGATATCATGTGTCTTTCTGAAACATGGCTAAAACCCGCCACGAAGGATGAAGAAATTCTTCCACCGGGTTATAACATACTAAGGAAAGATAGAATAACTAGAAAGGGCGGGGGAATAGCTGTCATGTTTAAGAACAGATTAAACATCATTAAGAACCCTCTGCATCCCCCTCAGGTCTCTAATATTGAACTGCTTGCACTAAAAATTTGCATAAACTCCCAAAAATGTATCAACCTGGTAGTTATCTATATCCCACCAGGGAAGAACATAGATAACCTAGAGCAAACCTTATGTTGGTTGGCCAACAACTACCCTCAAGAAACCATTATACTAGGGGACTTTAACATTGACTGGTCCCACTACTCCTCTGGGACAAATCCCCACCCAATTAATCTATATGGCTTCTCCCAAATAATCTCATCTCCAACCAGAATTGGCAACACACATCAAAAAGAGAGTATGATTGACTGGATACTTATCAATAAAGATCCGAACAACTATACCACCGGCACCCTCCCCAACGACCTTAGTGATCACCTTATCACTTACATTATAAAGCACAAATTTGCTTTTACCAAGCCACCCATCTACAAACTTATCAGAAATAAGAAAAAGTTTAACCATGAACTATTCCTAGCAGAACTAAAAGTCTGCAATTGGTCGACCCTATATACCCTACCCTTAGCCGAAAGTGTGTCATACTTCAATGACACATTTCTAAACATTCTTGACTCCCATGCCCCAACCCGCCTAATTAGAACCAAAGACTGTATAGCTCCCTGGCTTTCAAGAGAAACCAAAGAAAAAATTAAACTCCGTGACCATGCTTGGAAAACTTGGAGAACAACCAAAACTCCCCTAGACCGTATTAAATTTCAACAGCTGAGAAACTCCACGAAATCTGACGTTGCTAGAGACAAAAAACACTACTTCTGCCATCTCCAGGACAAACATCAGTCTAACCCAAAAAAGTTCTGGGCTGCATTTAAGAACCTCCTCCATCCTGGTAAATCTACTACCCCAACGCCCGACCAACTCTCTAACAAACATCCAGAGGATGTTGCCAATACCTTTAACACTTTTTTCACTGAGACTATCCAGTCCCTAGCCAATCATCTACCTACTTCCTCTCCACTCCTAACCCAACCTCATGACTCACCTCCTATCACCTTTAAACTACAAATAGTATCTACCTCCTATATTCGTACCCTATTAAAAAAACTGAAACCGTCCACCCTTGCGGCCGATCGCCTCCCAGCTGAATACTTACAATTAGCATCGGATGCCATTGCCTATCCCATATCAATATTGATTAACAGATCTTTATCTGAGGCCACCATCCCCTCAATTTGGAAAACTTCTTACATCATCCCACTGCATAAGGGAGGCTCCTCCACGGAAACCTCCAACTATAGGCCTATCGCAATACTGTCTCCTCTAGCTAAGATATTGGAACAGTGTGTTCACAAACAATTCCTTCACTACCTCACCATCAATAATCTTCTTTCTATTACCCAGCACGGCTTTCGCCCCCATCACAGTACGACCAGTGCTCTCCTCTCCTTTGTTGACTCAATTAATAGCAACCGCAACAAGAAACTTATATCCTCTGCTCTCTTTCTTGACTTATCAAAAGCTTTCGACATGGTCAACCACCAATTATTGCTCCACACCCTGCAAACCCTTCATCTTGACAAATCAGCACTAAACTGGTTTAAGGACTACCTAGCTGACCGGCAACAAGCAGTCCAATGGCTAAATAGTCTATCTCAACTGCTGCCTAATAACATTGGGGTTCCTCAGGGCTCCATACTTGGTCCCCTTCTTTTCTTTGTTTTTATAAATGATCTGTACTCTGTTATCCCCACAGCCACCTGCATTCAATATGCAGATGACTCTACCCTGATCTGCTCAGACCTCTCTCTTCAGAAACTCCAAGCAGCCACCCAGCAATGTTTTGCCACAGTCGAAAAATGGTTCTCTGACCTGAAACTCATCCTAAACCCAACTAAAACCAAGTTACTTCTATTCCTCCCCTCGCCTACAACTCCTATAGCACAGGAACCTCATCCTGTGAATCATAGGACCTTCTTTGTTGAATCCTTTAACGGCACCATCATAGAGCCCGTCTCCCACACAAAACTATTAGGTATCACTATTGACCATAAGCTCAAATTTGACATGCACATTGCCCAAACCATTAAGTCAGTTAACAAAAAATTAGGCTCAATGTATAGAATCAGGAATTGTCTTACTCCTCATGCAAAACTAACCATTGCACGTACTCATCTCCTCTCCACACTATTATATGCCTCCCCAATATTCTCCTTCCTCAATAAACGTGAGCTTAACAACCTCTCCACTACCTACCATTATATTGCCAGATTCATTACAGGAGCACCCTATCGTACCCACCATTGCGTCAACCTTAAGAACCTGGACTGGCTAGAACTACCTAATCTCCTCAAATTTAATCAACTCATTGAAGCTTTTAAAATAATTAATCAACCCGATAAAACCCCTGCCCTGTCCAAAATCCTGACCCCTTACTCCAACTTAAGCTGCCTTCGATCTGCAAACAGTAATCAGGTAATGACTATCAAATCAAATAATGTGGGAGGCGATGCTCTTTATGCTAACTCTATTGGGAAGCAATGGAACTCACTCCCAAACAGCCTTAGACTCATGACTTCCCTTAACCTATTCAAAAGTAATCTCCGAGAAATACTTAAGTCCCAATGGTTATGCCCATGTCTAAACCCTGATTAAATCCAACACGTTCCATAGCCCCTCTTCTTTCATCTCCCTTTTAAGAGCTTATATTGTAATTTTTACTTCCTTAATTGCACACATGTTAAGTGGCCAATCATACAAAAGGTATGTTCAAACAACTAGCTTATACATATTGATGTCTCCTTGTTTCTGTGATTTCATTATGTCTTCTTTTATCGTATTGTATTGTTATTTCTATTGTTATTGTTATTTGTATTGTTATTATTTTCCTAAAATTGGGAGCTTTTCTCCCCGGGCCTCTACTGAAAAAGGATATGTATCCAGTTGGACTAGCCCGGTCAACAAATGTAAAATAAATAAATAAAATAAATTTCAGTTTATTAGCAATGTAAAAGGATCTGAATTCAGTTTATGTCTGTTAGTTTTATTTTGTGAATTTGCAATGACTGGGCAGCTGGACTGACATAAATGGAATATTGTTAGCCATAACCCAGTTATACAGCCAAATTGTTAATTCTTCTAAGACATACATCTGGTGCACATAATTAAGTGGCCATAGATAAAGTACAAAGAACATGTACAGTATGGAACAATAACCTACTGCAAGTTTTTACAAAGTACAGTACACCATAAGGAGAATGCTGACAGTAACAATAAACACATATAACAGTTCAAAATGTAGAATTAACAGAAACGCATGCAAAGTGTTTAAATTATGAAAAAAAATGCCCAACAAAATAATTGTGCACATTATTAATACAGTAAATCATGCAGCAATGCTAGTTGTGCAGCCTGGTATACAACCACTCATGCAATTTAGCAAGATATGTCTGTAGTCATTAAGCATTTTGTATTTTTTTACAAAGGGCAATGTTATTTAAGTAAATTAATATGCATTTAAATACAGGTGAGCATTTTGTAAAGAGGGGGTTCCTGCACTGGTTTATATTTCTCTATTTGATGTGTTGTAGAAGGGAAGATCTGAACTGCTTTATATTGTCAGGTAATCCTGATTCATGATGGAAGACTAAACAAGTTGTTGGGACCAGACAGAAGAACGTTTTGGTCTTTGTTATGATTTTCGTTTTGCATCTTGCACTGCTGTTTAGATTTGAATGACTTTGGAGTAATGAAGCCATAATGAAGCCAAACTACAGACATGCACCCACACAGAGACAGAAATTCAGAAAAGCCCTCTGATTAGCCACTGTTAGAATCATAGTATTAAAAAGATAATATTAACTCTGATTTAGTACTTGAACCCAAGACCACCAGCATAGTGTGCTAGACATACAGACATTTGATTGTAATGTGTAAACTCATTCTTGTGTTAGTTGTTTACTGACTGATGTACGTACAGTATGTGGTCTATGTAATGAAGGTCAAATAGAAAGCTACATTATTACCAGTGTCAGTTGTTCAACATGTAGCACACTCACCTTTGGTGTAGAAGACTGTGGGTTGCATTCTCACAACAGGTAGCTCAACTGATAACACTGCTCTGCAACATATGGGGGACTGCTGCACTCCTGGGTGTGCTGTCCTTCAGATGAGACATTAAAATGAAGTCCCCATCTGCTTGAGTTGGTGGTAGCTCAGGTGAATATAAAAGATCCCATGGCACCTACTGAAAAAGTAGATGTCCTTTATTTAGATACTTTACATATTTACATCCCTATTAGACTCCCACTGCTTTTTCCATAACTACCATCTGATTTTACTTAATATTGTTGGTAAAACCCATTTATCATCAAACATAATTTAATTTACTCTTTCACTCCATATAACCCATATAACATAAAATAACTTTTATCTATTTTTTTAACATAGCCTATACTTCTATTATTATACCTATATTTAATCATATATGTGTTCATTTTATCCACTTCTATTATATCTTTGAAAAAATCTTCCCTATGATGTATTTATTCTTTGGCATTTCAAAAATGCATGTTCTGTTGTTTCTTCTTCTTGATAATGTAAACTTATTCTATCACTTTTTTTATATGGCATATTTTCTTTTACTGGCAATTTTTCTATCTCTGTTCTTCATAAAAAATAATCCTGACATTCTACTTTTTGGTTACACCATTTGCTTCTTATTTTCATAGCTTTATTTTTTTTATCTGTTAAATTTTGACATGGTTTTACATAGTAATTCTTTATCATTGTATTTTAGACCATACTTTTCTATCTTTTTCCATATCATCAATTTTTGTTTTCCACAAAATATTTTTTTCTTGGTAGCATTTTATTTCTTCATTTATGCACACTTTTCTCTTTTACTCATTTTACCATACCCCAAAATTTAGCATACTTATATTTATACATTTTTACTATTAATCTTCACTTAGCCACTTTAATGCTTTCTACAAATTTAATGAAGCAGCATATAACATGGGGCCAATTAACCCTAAACCTCCTTCCTCTTTATTTACATAGAAAAAAACCCTCTTTTTATTGAGTTTAATCTAGAACATCATATAAATGAAAAACAATCTGCAATAATTGCTTTGCAAATACTATTGGCAACATAAATACACTTGCTAAGTATGGTATTTTTCCGATAAGTACTGAATTTACAAATAAGCCTTTTTTCCTGAATGATAATGTATATGTTCTCAGATTTGTTTTATTTCTGCTAGTATTTTTCTAATTGAATTCTACTTTCATCTTTATTCCCACATTTTATATCTCACACAGCAATGTCATTCATTGCAAAATATATACTCACTATCTTTACATCACTTAAATCATTGCTTTTTTATTTAAAGCTAACCCTGTAACCTGTATACACTCATCTATGCAAATTATTATTTCTTTTATCCAGATTTTTGTTTTTGTTTTTGCAGTTATTATAATGTCATCTGTATCTATTAACAGAAGTAAAATTCTTAACCATTTAGGTCTTATATACATTGCCTCCTTCAGTTATGCGATTCATTTTGTATGCTATCACACTGACAAGTAATGCATAGAGTATACAGCTCACTGGGCATCCTTGTCTTACACCACCCTTCATATGTACCTCTTGGCTTTATCAGCCATTTGCAAGTATTTTTACTTTAGTAATATTATATGCTGACATACATACTTTCCTAACTTTCTCACATCTGTTATAATCTATCATTATTACCCATAAGATTCAATGTCCAATTATATCAAATACCTTATTAAGATCTCCTATCATGATTTTTATTTCTACTTTTCTATTCATAATAGCACCCAAAATGTCTCTATCATTAATAATTTTGACAACCTTTCCCCTTTATCTTACATGTACTATATTCCATAATAGTTTCCATTTTAGTTTCAAACCTCTTTTGTATTATTTTCTTAAAGATCTAATCATTATTACTCAGCACTATAACTCTCCAGTTTTTTTAATTGTCTTCTATCTTCCTTCTTCCATCTGAGTTTAAGTATTTCACTACATAATTTTTATACATAAACCCTTCGTTTAACCATTCATTCAAAATCTTTATTTATTTATGTATTTGTTTTCTAATCTCTTAAAATGTTATACATTTCATATCCTAGTCCATCTGATCCTGCAGCCAAATCTCTATTTATTTGCCCTAATACTTTAACTAGCTCATTTAAAGAAATTTTTTTCCAAATCTTTAATCTCTTTTTCTGTTAACTTTTTTACTTTCTGTGCATTTTTGCTAACTTTAAACATTTATTGTACATATTATTCTACACTATCCATAATCTTTTCTTGAGTTCTTTATACTACTTCTTTTACAATTTTTATTTATCTCATTAGACTGCATCTTCCTTTACCAATCTAAGTATCTTGATACTTTGTTTTTTCCTTGTAAAAAATACCTTTTTCTATATTAAATTTCTTGTATTTCTTGTATTTTTTCCTGGTTTCTTTCATATAATCCTTTTTCTTTGTCAAAGAACTTTCTGTCATTATGTTCTAAATCTTCCAATGAATCATTATGCTATATATATATATATATATATATATATATATATATATATATATATATATATATATATGGATCCCCTTCAGATCATTAAACTTTTAAAAGCTCAACTTTCATATGGCCAAGACCATAAGATCAAACTTTTAAAAGTTCGAACAGTCTGAACGGAGATCTCCATACAGCACGTAACAGGAAGATTTTCCTTTTCCACAATGTAGTGTGATCTCGGAGTTGGTATATTTAAATAACAGGCAGTTCTGGGGGGGCACCCACCCATATGGGGGGTGCAAGGGAGCTTACCCCCCTGCTAGAAATGTTTAGTTTATTTTTTTTTTAAGATGTTCTAACTTTTAAATGTTCAATCATATGGTCTCAGCCATATGAAAGTAGAACATTTGGAAGTTCGATCATGTAAAATAAACCCATATATATGTATATATGATATATATATATATATATATATATATATATATATATATATATAATTTTTTTCACCCCTTCTCTACTTTTTCTCATCATATCACTACTGTAAAAAACTGTATTACTAATTCTTTCCTTCTTCAATCATTGTTGTCTCATTTTGTATTCCTTTGCCTATTTTTATACATTCTTTGTTTTCCTTTATCTCTAACCATATTGCAAGATGATCAGAAAATCCTGTTTCATTTTCCTCCCAGACTCCTATAGGTAAACCTTCTGATACTATACAATAATCTATTTCAGTTCTATACATACCATTTTTCCCCAAAGTATTAACTTATCACATCTTATAACTTCTGACATGTTTCTTATATTAGTTCCTTTCTTTGTGCACTTGTCTCTTAAATTACAATTAACATCTGCTATTATAATATTCATACTTATCACTGCACAGTCTAAAATGTGATGAAATAAGGCTTCTCTTTCATTACAATTAGTATATGCATATGTTGTAATTCTATATAATGTAATTCTATATACTTGTTCTTTCTATTTTAAATCTACAATGGTTAATCTTCCTTTATTTGCTAAAGGTACATCATTATTACATTTCTGTGGAATAGAGCTATTCCAGAACATCTGTCATTTCCCAAATTCCATATTATCTTTCCTCCCATAGTTTATCTGTAATCTTTCATCATTTGTTAAAAATCTTGTGTCTCCTAATATAATTACATCTACAGCACATATATTACACAATTCCAAAATCCCTATTCTTACTATAGTCTTAAAACTAATCACATTTATAGAAAACACTGTACAATTTTCATTTCCCTTTTCCTTGGATTCATGGTTTCATAAATTCATAGTGAATAACTACGCTAGGTTTAATAGGCCATTCTAAGCCTAGCCAGCTTCCCTTCCAAAGCTGAGAATCAACTATTATACCTTGAAGGGAATTTAATAAAGGATGCATGGACTTATTTGCCATGTAGGCATAGTGGCACTGTGCTTACGTGGAAGTAAGCTGATGTGTGATTCAGTAAAGGGAGCTGAGGGGAGTGCATGAGCATGCCAACATAGAAGTGTCCGTGGCATACAAATCACCTCATAAGCAGTTGAAATGCATGCAAATGAGGCAGGTAGAGCAATCCAGTAAGCAGATAGGCAGTTGTGCAGACCCCCTGTTGGTATTGATAATGTACACAGAAAAATTCCATGTAAAAGAGGTAAAAATGATGCCAGGACTGCAAAAGTGTAGTTATAGTATAGAGGATACAGGCATGTGCAAAAGTAAACATTTTGTGTCCAAAACGATATGGAAAATAATGTAAAATATTTTTTTAATACCCTGAGTATATTTGTATGATGTGCCACAGTGTGCAAACACGCCAGTATGGAAAAAAAGATAAAAATATTGTCAAAAACAGAATTTGTGAGTATGCAACAGTAATGCTTTACAGGACCATGTGGGGAGTATGTACAATGTAGGACTGCTGTGGTTGCTAATGAGGCAGGGCTTGAAACCTTGTAGTTACCAGGTACTGTGCATGGATCTGTAAGCAAATGACCTGGATTTACTGAATAGAACAAATGGGTATCTGTATCCACAGATCCTATATGTGTAGGCATAGAACGGTGTTGGTGTCCACAGAAGAGGTAGCTGACATCAAAAGGGGTGTGTCCACAAGCTTTTAAGCTGTTTGGAGCTCAGCAGCACCTGTTTGCATGCTGAGCTGCTCTGCTCAGCAGGGAGGTGTGTCCAGTGACTGCTAAGCTTTGTTTACATTTGGGGTATGTGTCAGTGGGTTTGAGCATGTTTGCATGGCATGCAGCCATACTGAGCATGACCTTCTATAGGGGTGTGCCTACTGGCTGCTAAGCTTTGTTTATCTTTACAGTGTGGGGTTGCACGGTGCACTGCAGTGCTCAGCAAGGAAAGCTGTCAAAAACAAAATTGGCTGAGAAAGCCAGTGATATATTAATTACTGATGAGCCCTGTTTCACTTAAACTAGGGCCACTAAACCTCTTAATGATGTACTAGGCAGGTGGAATGCATCATAGCTATCCAACCACACAAAGTATACATACAGCAGAGAACTATAAAGTATCCAAACACCCTACAATCTGATTTTCCCTTATACTCTGCACCAGTGGATTACAAGCTTGGGAATTTTAATGTAGAGAAAACTAGGGGCTGCTATATATGTATGTGCTAAATGCTGAGGTCAGTGCAGCTGTTACTGATGCTGACCATAGGTTTAGGCTGAGAAGGAGAAGAGGGTTCAGGCCCAGGGTAACCTACCAAGAGATACATGAGCTGGAGATTGTAGAGTGCTATAGGGTGGACAAGGACATACTACAACTCAGTGAGCTCTGCCTCCCACAACTCAGATCCAGAGCCAACAGAGGGGAATTCGGCCCAGTGGAAATAATGGTATGTGTAGCCCTGAGGATACAAGCTGCAGGTACTTTCCAAAGACCAACTGGGGGCACGATGAGGGTATCACAGGCATCTGCTTCCAGGGTTCTCCATCAGTTCCTGGATGCCATGCTACCATATGACCTTGAGCATATTTAATTTCCCCATACCCCTGATGGTGTGCCAGAAATATGTGATACTTCTACCATGTAGCAAACTACCCGGAGGAACTGGGTGCCATAGCTTGGACTCATGTACACATCAAGGCACCACCCAGTTAAGAGGGTAGAATCTACATCAACCACAAGGGGTACCACTCCATTAACTGCCAGGTCATGTGCAATGCCCATGACATTATCATGAATGTGTGTGCTGGTAGTCCTGACAGTTATCATGATTCCCATATCTAGCACACAACTCATTTGCACCAGATGTGTGCTGGGGGGGAATCCTACATGTCCATTTACTTGGGGATGCTGGTTACACACTGGAACCGTGAATGATGACACCCATCAGAAATGCACACACACCCATCGAAGAATGCCATAATAAGGCACACACACAAACCAGGAACATCATAAAGAATATGTTTGGGCTGTTGCAGTCATGGTTACAGTGCTTTGACATATCTGATGGAGCCTCACAGTACTCTACAGCCACTTGTGCAGAGATGATCACAGTATGTGCCATGCAACATGATATGATCCTTTGGAAACAGCTGCAGCAGGAACAGGAAAAGGAAGTGATTTACAGCCCCTCTCCAGTGCCTAGGTCACCACGACTGAACCCACAGGGGGACTCAGAGGAGGAACCTCCTGAGGCTGTCACTGTAGGCAGATGAAGGCATGCCCAGTATGCCCTGGCCTTTGCCAAGAGACAAAGTATAGCACATGCACTGACAACTGAGAGCCCTAGGGACTGACACCATACTCCAACTCGCATACATATCAGTAAAAATAATGCCACCCAGGCCACACAACCTGTGCCTCACCATGTATTGGCTGTGGACCGTGTGCATTAGACAGGGACAGCCCTGAACTACAGGTCTGCCAACTACTGCATTCACAAGGTAAGTCACTCTCCTGTACACCACTTTTAAGGGGTACTACAATATGATAGCATATGTATGGACCTGTTGCATGTATGCAAGGGTATATATTAGGCTATATATAGTGTGTTACTGAGCTACTTGCAGAGATCAATACTGGGTTACTGGGTTACTTATACAGATCTAACAGCCACTTGGGAAAACAGGTACTCTGTTCAATAGTATGTGTCCCTTAATAGCCACTAGGCCACGTGGCTGGAAACTCCATGACAATATTCCAGGGAGATACCAAACAGTGAGGTCATTGGACAGTCACACAACTGTCTATGCCAGCAGGGCATAGGCTGGTCACCCCCCACCCCAAACACATCAGTGTTGCCTTATAACTGCTGTAACAGCAAGTGTGCAATGATATACCAGCATACCAGACAATTCATCTATCTTGTTGAGAGTGTGAGGAAGGAAATCGCTCTGTCTGGCAGCTGGTGTGGCTGAGTAGGCCAGAGGCAGTAGCATGTGTAATAGTGCTGATGGTTCAAACCTGGCAGTATCCAACATCTTTTGCATGTGAGGTACTCATAAGGTGGTAGTCCCACAGAATGTCATAACTCCTCAGTCTGTCACTGCAAGAAAGCTGGACAAAGCCAGAGTGAATAGGGGCACAAAGAGCCATACCTACAGACAGACATTATACATGCTCTGAGTAATCTAGCAGGTGGCTAGTACAACAGCAGCTTGCAATAGGTCAGATTATCTGTAGGATGTAAAGGCCATCATTTAAATGTGTCAGTAGGTGCAACAAATCAGTGACCGATGTACAATGCAGCACCAGGAAACCCCAAATGCATGAGGAATGTAGCATGTATATGGGGCGGAATGCTGGACATTCTGCAAAAACATGTACAGGGAGAGGTATTCAGACCGTCACCCTTTGGACATGTACCCAAGTCACATCATACTTCTTAATCTGTTACAGCAGGAAATCTGGCCAAATAAAGTGAATAAAAGTGGGAACAAGGCTCACAACTTGGGACAGGTTTTAAATATTTCCTCCTACAAACATAGAATATTAATAGAATAACAGGTCCTGCATTAGAATGATGTGCATGGAGTCTGAAACTAAAATGTCTGTCATTATTTATTTACTTCAATCTTCACTGATTTGCCACTAATTTGTCAGAAAACCACTATGATTTGCAAAAAGGGCCAAAAATATGCGGCAAAAGTCTGGATAGTCCATGAAGCTCTGTACTGTTCTGAAGTTTAAGTCACATGTTAAGGTGAGCAAACAGCTGGGCAATGGCATTGACAATATCAGGCTACTGCAGCACTGTGGTAACAGGTGCAGCAGTCAATAGCTTGCAGCACACAAAAATCCTGGACTGGAGTACAGCTGGCTCTGGCATGCAGTCACCTTGTAAGTACTGACAATCACATTGGGCATGCTCCAACACTTAGCTAACTTGAGCCGAAGTCTGTTGCCTCTAACGCCCAAAGACCTGTTATGCAGAAATATGTCTCTACATACATACAGCTATGTATACATGTCTGTATCTCCCTATCCTCCTCACACTTAAATAGTATCTCTATCAGTATGTCGCACACGCACACACACACACACACACATTTATATATATATATATATATATATATATATATATATATATATATATATATATGTATATGATAACAAGATGTATATATAGCTATTTAAAGTGCAATGATACATAAACTCCCCACATACTTCTACTTAACCCATTTACATTACTGACACATGCAACTACATTTAAGGAGACAGCCATGTTATACGCATTGATATAGACATGGGTGGGGATGTACAAATGTTCCCAGATTCTCCTGAATACTGGGGTTATCTGCACATTCACATCACAATTGCTGTCCGCTGGCTCCAGATCAAGGCTACAACAGTACATAATCCACTCACCCACAGACACCTGAACCTGCGGGCTTTCACCCTGCAGACAGACACGCAGGTGGTATAATGTACAACGGGTGCAATGCATTCCTTGGACAGTACATATTGTCCCTGGCCACATGTCTGCCTATCAAATTGCAAACAGCCACACATCAGCAGATTGGTAAGTGTACACACATAGCAGGGATATTACCAGGTATCCCACCCCTAGGACACTAGATACAATAACAGTATTAAGCAGTATCACTCTGCAGGCCACACATGCTGTTTAACGCAAGGCCACTTTGCATACTACAGAAGTACTGTGCCTGCATCAACATATATACCAGACATAACCTCTGGTGCATGCAATAGGTACTGTGAGCTGTAGTGTATAATACCTAGATAGGTAGGAGTTCTAATCTCACATCCTCCAACTCTGTGTGTGTGTGTATCGATATATTGCTTCACAGCACTATGAAAATACCCATATGGGCTGTGTCTGTGAAATGGTCTATTTTATGGCCCTGTAACTGACTGCTGGCCTCTAAATTCCTTCCTCTACAAGGGCCAGGGATGTCATCCACCTTAAGGGCACTGGATGACAACCTAACAGTAGTTAAATTCTGTGGTGCATGCAATAAGTACTGCAAGCTATAGCATGTATGACCCAATAGGTAG
The DNA here is from genome assembly GCF_019279795.1 of Protopterus annectens. Taxonomy (NCBI): domain Eukaryota; kingdom Metazoa; phylum Chordata; order Ceratodontiformes; family Protopteridae; genus Protopterus; species Protopterus annectens. The sequence goes on from NC_056728.1 coordinate 1,332,332,825, forward strand.
GAGTTCTTATCTGACATCATCCAACTGTGTGTTTGTGTGAATATATGCCCATGCAGCATTTCAGACAAGACCATCTGTCCAATGCTTATGCATTGCATGCCCACCGACTAGTTGCTGGCCTCAACATTGACCTCTGTTACAAGGCCTGCTGATGTCATCCATCCCAAGAGCACTGGCTGAAAGTATAACATCAGATCAACACTGTGGTGCATGCAATAAGTACTGCAAGCTATAGTGTGCAATGCTGGATAGGTAGGGGTTCTAATCACACAGTATCTAACTTTTGTGTGTGCAAATATATCCCCATGCAGCACTTCAGACAAGACCTTATGGATTAGCTCTGTGCAATGGTTATGCATTTTATGCCCACTGATTAGCTGCTGGCCTCAACACTGGCCTCCATTACAAGGCCTGCTGATGTCATCTATCCTAAGAACACTGTCTGACAGTGTAATGTCTGAGAAACAGTGTGGCACATGCGATAAGTGCTGTGAGCTATAGTCTGCAATACTGGATATATAGGAGGTTCTAATCTCACAATGTTAACTTGTGAGTAAATATGTTCCCTACAGCACTACTGGCATGCCCATGTGCATTGATTATGCATTGTATGGACCTGTGACTAGCTGCTGGCCCTAAATTTCCCATCTCTACATAAACATACTTGATGTTTTCCACCACCAACAGCTGTATGTGCAGAATACCCAGGTAACATGTATCAAGGGTAGTAGAGTGTGTCACAGGGTATGAAAGCATGATGGCACTGACTGTCCCCATTGTCCCCGTCACACGGTTCTACACATATGCACCTAGGGAGCCATGTATGTATACTGGCATACCTTGATGACATCATATATCTGCTGTGCTGCCTTGCCATCCTGTGCCACTGTATTTCTACCATGTGTCCATAGTTGAACTGTTCAGACTCCGTGGACAAAAACATACACAGGTCCATGAGACACCTGCCATTCTGTAACACTACCAACAGTGTATCATCAGGCAACAAAGATACACAATGTTTGATGTGTAGTCCTGACACATGCTAGCACACAGTACCTGTTGTGGCTCACAACAACTGACATGGCATAACAATACAGCACCACACAAACACATGTAAAGTTATATAGTCACCCTGTGCATCAGACACATGTGCACAAGTCCTCACATCAATGGCATGGATGACAGGGATGTGGCACATGTATAATCACATGCATGATGTGTGTTGTGGGGGTGCCAGAGGCCTAGGCTATGCCAAACAGTTGATAGCATGTGTGTGAGTCAGGAAGGGCTGCTGGTCACATGGGCCATGGAGAGGTGCCATGTGTGTCTGTAGGTGACCTGCATGTGACAGTGGTGTTGGAGTGTGTGTGTACACACTCAAACCCAGTGTTAGAACTACATGTGTATGGGGGACAGCTGTGGATCATGCATGGTAGAGTGGAGAGTTCACCGTCTCCAGCCACGAACACTGGAACTGGCTTCACAAGGAGTAGCATGGGCAGCACCATGCCCAAGGTCAGATGTGGGGCTAGTACCTGATAGTGACTGCTGTCTGCTGGGAATTTGCCCCCATGGGCCTGCCGAGGACCACATGCCCATGGCCTGCAATGTCATGGTGTAGGAAGCACACTTCCATCTTTAGTGCTGGAGGTACTGCCAGTATGGAAGCATGAATGTGCACGGCCACATGGACTCCCAGCAGATGGTGTTACTGGCCTATGTCCACATATCTGATGCTCAACTCGAACCACCTGTTCCAGCACAGACAATGTGTGCTCAAAGACAGACACTTTCTCAGTCTACCATCTGTCCATTACATCAGTGAAATCTTCCATGGTCACCAATGCAGTGGAGGCAGTCACAGATGTCATCCATAACCCTAATCATCCATCTGGTGTGGCATTCAGATTGTGCCTGTGCCTCCATGGTAGCCCAAAACATGTGACATGTGACCAATGATGTGACACCTGCAACACTAGGTGAATGGGCAGGAGTCCTCCTTCGAGCACCCCTCTAAATCTGCCTGTATGGGACCTCACCAGCTCTCTGGCTATGGCCAATGTCTACACTCACTGATGCCATAGTTCTCACACTGTCCTGTACTATGTCACCACCCTCTGACTGTCCAATATCTGTGGCCTCTGGTGACTGCATATGTATGGCCACACTGACCGTGTGGGGACAATGGGGGCAGAAGAGGGATATCAACCTCTTGGACAAATTCAGCCACTGACAACCCACCCTGTGCCTCACTATGGCCATTATCATCATCAGAGTCCAATGAGACACTGACATCAGGTTGTGAGGGGTACAGACTTCAAACCCCCTTGTTCATCTGTAAGAAGCAAGATAAAAGCAGTACATTACCAGCTGCACTATAATGTATGGTAATCTACACAGACTCATACAGGTGAGGATCCACAGCTGCATGACATGTCCCACATCTTCTCATCTCTAATCCCATGCACAACACACAGACTCACAACAACATGCACAGACAACCCAGGCCCTGTATAACATGCACATTGCCTACATCTGGGTAATGTTGCCAGTACAATACATCTATGAGGTATGCAATATGACAGTGTATGTGACAGAACTACACATAAAACCCACCACACCTATCTTGACAATGATATGCCAGTTGTAGTATCAATGGCTCAGGTATGTACCTTCTCCCTGCTGTGTTTGAATGGGCATCTTGAAGGAATTGCCTCATGTATAGCAGGCTGCCTAGTTGCTCATAACTATAAGTGCAAACATGTTAATGTTTGTACAAATACACTTGTCATTCCCTAGGCTATGCACTTTAGTTAACTGCTCCAAAATGAAACATACAGCTAGTTTACCCTGGCTAAGCACAACAGTTGTGCATAAAGCAAAATGGAAACCCTTATTCATAGGGGATATATGATCTGTAAAGCAACAGCATCACACTTACCATGTATAAGACTACAAACTCTGGCCAAGCCTAATGGGCCTATGAAAAAGTGAGGGAGAGATATTGTCACCTACACCAAATGTTGCAGTATTACAAGGTAATATGTGCACATATCTACATGTACAGTAGCTAATGTGATATTGGGTATATTACTGACATTCTGAGTATGTGTGCACAACTGTGGGTAAAAGCCAAAAACCCCAATGCAGATAGACCTGACACCCATATACTGGTCTGTACAGCCTGCCACAATGACTGCTAGTATATTATACCAGTGAACACATTAAGCATACCTGGACGCTCCTCTGATTTGGACGCTGTGGCACCAACCTCCAGGATGTATGGCATGATGGTTGGCTGGGAGCTGTTGGTTGATGATAGGTTCACCAGGAATTCCTCTGTGGCTGAGAGTGGCTATTCATGTTGCACGCCCTCCACCAGTGACAGCACAATTCCTGGCAACAGCAGCTGCCCTTTGAGGTGTGGCATTGACCATATCTGTGGCCCAGTGTTGGACCAGTTCGTAGGTTCTGTCCTGTTGGCCAGTATGATTAACAGCCCTCACAAGGTTGGCCCACAATGCTTCCCACTGTTCATGATTGTGATGACCCCTTGACAGCAGGATGTGATGGCTGAGTCTGAGGGCATCCAGTATAGTGTCATTTTTGCAGATGAAAATAGAGGATGTCTCCATCGGTACATTGTTACCACAAGACAACAAGAAGAGAACATATTACAAGGCCAGATACATGGATGTCCACTATGTGCAGACCCTACACACCCATAATGGCCCGCACTATCCTCTGCTTCCTCATACATCATACCCCACAGTGTGACAACACACTACATGTGTAGCTATCAAAAAGATAGTAGCAATACTAGGTAATGTCCCTGTGTGCTGTGACAGTTTCTGCTGTATGTCTCTACAGCCATCAGTGCAGTGTACTGTGGTGTGTCCCCTACAGGCAAATCCCCACTAATATGTCATACGACCACTGTTGGTCAAATAGCAATGTGCTATTCCAACAACTATATGGGGACAGTCCAGCAATGCCAGTGTGCCACAATGACAGACAGCATTGCAAACCAGCAGTGGTATATGTTCCTTGCAGGCATCATACCTCTCAAATATACAGATGTTTGCAGAATGTCACTGTGTTTGCCTCATAGATGTGGTCCTTCTTGCACAAGCTTGTGGATGTCTGACAAATGGTTGTCCACTGATGGTTGCTGTCAGAAAATTGACACAGAATCTGTCACCCATCAGACCCCTCAGACAGCACTTATTATACAGTGATATCTGTTACTCTAGTCACATTTTTACTTTGTATGGCCAATATGTATACTTTTGGGCCTTTGTTCCCCCCCCCACTAAATATGTCTTTCTCCTGGTTTCTTACTGTAGGAGGTTGAGAGGTATACTAAGCATAGCCCATCAACCAGACAGGAATGAATGTCCACGAAACAGGGACTTAGCCACAGTACATCAGGGACATTCAGGGACACTTTTACAATGTTACTACTATTTATGGGTGACGCTGACAGACTGATAGGAGGTGAATTACAGTACATTGTTTGATGTTACAGGAGTGTACACCCTTACTTAGTGTCACTATATCTTACATGTACTCCACTATCTTTACTACAACAGCCGACCATTGTATGAGGGATGGACAGGGACAGAGCAAAGATGTGATTCAAAGCAGGGACAATTGAGAGGCATGCCTGTAGGTGTTGGACAGCAGCGTATAACTGACATGTCCTTATTGTATACCTAATACAAGCCTGCTGTTTTAATCCCTATTCCCCATACCTCCATCCTCCCATCTGCATCCCATTTTATAGGGAAATGTATTACATACCTGGAAGAGTGATGTATTCCTTTTTTTGAAGCATTCCTCTGCAAATGCTTTGCACATACACTGACTGTGTGAGTAAACCTACATACAGACCTGTTCCCCATAAGTGGTTGCCTGCCTTTTGTAGGTAATGCTCATTAGCAGGTAATTGTCTCTGCACCAATCTGTGGCTCAAAATTGCTAACTGTATCCAAAACAGCTGAATTGTACTATCATTAGTCAATGACACAGCACCACAATGCAATATATAAGGCCTTCATGTAAGCCTTGGCCCCTTTCTGATTTTTTGAGATGGACATTATTGACGTGTGGAGACTACAGCATCGCAGAGAGTAAGTACAAATACTATCTACTGTAAGGATGTATGAAGTATGTCCACAGTTTTGCCTTATATATTTCATCAGTGTCCCATGACAGTGTGGTCATCTGGTAGTTCACTGGCAAACATTATGGGTTGAGGTCAGAAAGAGGATAGAGACATGTGAGTGTCACACTTCATACCCATCAGAATATGCATGCTAATGCAGTAGCTTCTATTCTATCAACTCACTATCTTTGTAGGGGCAAACTGTGAAACATACCTATCTCTTGGCTCCCCCTTTATGTATGGTTGTGTCTGGATCCCTTGTTATAGGGGGCTGGGAGGTATGGCTGGTCTGTAGCAGCTACCTTAACATACAGTCATGTATGCTTCAGACTGCAGCTGCTGCTGTAGCCAAGGACACAATGGGAGGCTGAATAAACACTTTGGAAGCCTGCAAGCTGCACATGTAACTGTGACAGCTGTGGCAGCCCTGCCATTACAGCAGAGCCATGGTAAGGATACCTGTTACAGTCCAATTGAGGCATGTGCTTAAGGTACATCTGTTATGCAACAGTGCCAATAGCAGAGTAGTATGTGACACATAGTTAGGCTATACAAATTTGTACAGTGTGTTGCTACCTGTAGGCCTGTGACTAGCAAAACTGGGTAGCTGATAATTCAGTAGCAGTAAGCTATGTGGATTAAAAGTGGTCCATGACTCAGTCATTACTTGCTGTGTTCACAATTTAATTGAAGTGCCACACACTGGATTCAAACACAGGACTGTGTGTAGCAAGATCTTACATATGCAAGGTATTTAACAGACTGGGCTACTGAGTCAGTGCAAGAGCTGGTGTATTTGCCAGATATATGTGCTTTTTACAGGGTGTGACACACGTTGTCTGCATCCATCAGTATGTGCATGGCTTTCAAAGGCAGTTGTTCTGCAGCAGGGTCCCATTTGAACATATGTACTCTGCCATTGATGCCTTAGTAGGTATGTTTGAAGATGTTGCAGATAAAAGGGAACATTTACCTGTTATCACAGGCCTCATGTACTGCCATTATTGTTTATTTGGCAGTCTACTGGTGTATGTTTGCATCAGAGTACCAGATGCACTCCGAATTGTCATATTAAGTTTGATTTCAGTCTGTCAGTGGCAATCAGTATGTATTGCTGGAAACACCTTTTAATATCTGTGTGGCCTAGTGGGTTACTGCAGTAGGCTGTAGTTGACAGTGGCCTGGGTTTGAAACATGACAGGGGTGACTACTTTATACATGTGCCTAACACTGTGAGAAACACATAGAATCATTAAGGCACATTAAAGCTAATTTAAGTGCATATGCATGGTGTGGTGTGTCACTCCACATCACCATGCAAACCCACGCTAAAAAATTAAAAAGAAAAGAAAAGGGAAGTGATAGGACACTGGTGAAATGGGGGCAAGCAGGGGGGAAAACATAGCAAAAGGCATGTAGGGATGTGCAAGATGGGTGTAGGGAAGAACCATAGGTTTCCATTTCTTGTATAGCAACAGCTGTGCAGTTTGAAAGATTTTGTGGATGAATTTGGACTCTCAAACTCCATAGAGAGGGGTGAAGACAACATAAATGTGTTGTCAATCCAATTGGACAAAATTAGTTGTGTCCAGTGGACACACTTGTGAAATGGGGAGCTATGTATGGTGTGATAATATTTTTGTGGGAGAGATGACCATTTTTTCTTTTTGTAAGGAGAGAGTAAAATGTCGGGGAAGGTATATACGTATGTGTGGGGAGGTAAGCTGGGTATGAAAGGATGCAACTGCAGACAGACAAGACAGCAAACAGGAGTGGTATGTGACACATGGGGGGTAAATACCTTGGATGGGGACGGCGTTGTGGAATCTGAAGTGCATGTGCCTCCAGACAGCAGCAGCATGAATGAGGTCCCCACCCATGGGTAGTCAACACTGCTCCTTCACTGCCCCAAAAGTGGCTGTGCTGGAGGCTGGGAGCCAGGGCCATTTGACCCCACCAGGTTCTTAAGTCTGCCACCAATCAAACACAGGCAATGTAAATAGATCCTATGAACAATCCTGCAAACCATGGCTGGTATTCAATCCTGGGTGACTACCGCCCCACTGCCACTGCTTCTGGGGTGGGAGAGGTGGTGCAGGGCCAGCGAAGGGGGCATCACAGGCTTGAGACCCAGAAGTGCTGGGACCCGGTGCCATGGCTGGCTGAGGTAAGGTAGGCAGATCAGCAGGAATTGGCCTACCCTGACATGCTGTGGTTATGAAGGTAGAGCAATACATTTATGTTAGTTATGAACAAAACCATTGCTAGTAATAACATCTTGCCAGAATATTGGAAATAACCCATCACATTTCAATGCATATTATGTGAAAAACAACAATGAATAACAGAACAGTCAGTATATTAACAGCATGCTAGTTAGAGTTATGGCATATGGCCAACAGAATAGGGAATTCAAGATATGTTAATATGCAACCATTGTAATACATAACAATAATAAAACACATGGCCAAAATAAAGTTTATGGAACAACATATGTTAATAATAAACCATAACCAATGCATAACAATAATAAATATCTGAAGATAATGGGTGAGGAGAGAGAGACATATAGTCCATTAATACCATTATAGACTATATTATTGACAATAGTACTTCTATCTACTCTACATGTATGTCCTTTATTTATGTGTAAAAGTGCCCTATAGCTGCTGTAGCACATACATACCTCTCAAGCTATCTGCATGGGACAGTATGGGTCATGCAGTAACAACTGCAGATACACAACTACACAGACCTCTTGCACATCAGATGTACCTATATAACTACCAAGGTGTACTGTAGGTTAATGTAGTGTTACTTTGCTATTTATATAATCATGTTAATGATACATCTGTGACAGAGGGATTATGCAACAGTAATTACATTCCATGACAGCACAACACTTGAGAGACATGTATGTGTACAGTACAGAGAGTAAACAACTATCATACCCTGTGTGGCAGGCATGGGGATAGAACCCAATAGCAGTAACTGCAGAGGACATCTGCATCAAATGTATTAATTGACTGCAGCAACCTTTAACACACACTCCAGGCATGCAGCCATACCAAAGCTTACACATTTTATTTATTTTCTTTTATTTTATTATTATTATTATTATTACTATTACACTTATTTCCCATATTTTATGCTGTATTTTTACATTCCTGGTAATGATTGTAACAGTCTATGAGATGTAAACACACAATCATGTACTCATAATATGGGATACCTTACCCATTTACCCATAGTGCCTGTAGAGAGAATATCTGTAAACATTATGACTGATACTGTAATATTTAGATCTACATAGCACTGGATTCAAACCCTGGTTTGTGTGTGGCAAAAAATGTACTTGATACACGGCATTTAGAAAAATGAGCCTCCGAGTCACTGCTGATTATGTTCTGACTGATATTTGCCAAGAGCTCATATGGCACCACTGCTAATAGTGGTACAGTTTTATTCTTGACTGCACTGACAGTTGAATATACATGCATGACATTCAAGCATCAAAGAGATACTAGGTAAACTATACATTACTACACAGAATGCAAGTATACACAATACATTGTTAGTGTGTTGAAATGTCTGTGAAATCATCAAAAAATAACAGATTATGGGTTATTTGCAGTCTACAACTAGTACACTGTTATACCTAACTGCAACACTGTACCTCACTGCCTGAATGCTTGTAGCTGACATGCAATGACGAAAACAAGACAATCCTGATGTACACAATTTACCTTGGTGTTATTGCTATTGGTCCATGTGTCATTGCAGACCAGTTGCCATAAGTCATTCCTTACAAAACAACTCTGAACCTACACTTATTGCACAACAGACATTATTAGATATACCTTCATGCAGGTACTGATATTATTTCATGTTTTATTGCAAAACAGTTTTAATAATTGATTTTTTGCAAAAGAGCCCTACTTCCACAGTCATTGCACAACAGAAATTCATAGAGAAACCTTCAGTTACTGGTATAATTTCATGTTTTATTGCACAAAAGTTGTCATTATGCAGGTGTGGCAACACTGCTGTAATTCCACAGTTATTGCACTACAAACCTTATTGCATATACTTTTTTACGGTTAATGCTTTAGTATTCCCTGTGTATGGCACTACAGTTGGCAGTATGCACTTCTTGCAGTACAGGTGTATGTCCACATTCATTGCAATACAATCTTTATGGTATATACCTAATCAGATTTAATCCTTTACTCTTTCTTGCTTATTTGAATGTAGATAGCAAAATATATCTGTACTTACCACACTCACAGCGCAACCTGGCCATGCACCCAGCATGTGCCTCTATGTTGTGAGTCCTCTCCTCTGCAGATGTTGGGAGAGAAGCATTCCATTATGCATACCAGTTTAGCAGACATTCAAGATTAGATATTGGTGAAACACAGGTAATGGTACTTACATACACGTGGGACATTCCCAGCCCAGAATTCTTAGACCCAGGTCTCCAACAGAGCCCCATTCCATCTTTTCAAGTCATCAAAGTGGTGACTACACTGCTTACCTGTGCAGGGATACCAGTTGCACTGGTGAGGTCCCATGCCAGCTGATTCGAGGCCTCCGCCTTGCACCCTGAGCCCTAGTAACCTCCCTGCATCAGACAGCCTTCATGGTTTTTGACAAGGAGTCTGACCATGACCCTGGAACTCTGAATGCCCCACCACTGCACCCAAAAATGGAAACCCTCTCCAATGCCTGCCATTGTAGCCTTCAGCGGCAGAACTCCAATGGATGATGCTGTATTCCTGCATGTTGGGCTTAATATAGCCTGTTTTCCCACCCTTACATGCCATTGGCCAATATTTAAAAATGCATCACATGGCTTAGCACCATGCATACCAGAGCAGCTTAGCTAGGCAGTGCTAAAAAACACATGCTTAGCAGTACACAAACCAGCCAAGTGATGACAAGCAGTGCATAAACATTAGCCACTGTTATTTGTTTATGCTGTGCTTAGCAGGTCTTAGCAGAGCTTAGCTGAGAGCAGCAGGCAATTATTTAAAAATAATTTGCATAATTTGTATGTGGAAGAAAAATGATAAATTGCTCTCCTATGTATCCAAACTCTGCACCCACTGGACATGAGACAATAACTCCAACCATTTAGCTATGCAGATATGTGAAATTTTGCTATACTTCTACATATACCTCTGAGCTACCTATAAGCAGTGCTGAGCACTGTGGTCCGCAATACAGACCTACTCAGCTATGCTTAAACTTAACCCTTACAGGTTAATTAAATATATCTGGTTTATATTTTTCAATGTCTGGCAGGTGTCTCGGCACCATTTAGCACTGCTGCACTCCACGCCGTGCAGACATACTTTTAAAAAAAAAATTAAAAATTAAATGATGTTGTTATAATACAACTGGACAGTGCAGGGAGTGTGTTACTCATCTGCAGACACAGTTAGCACCACACTCCCTACACTGATTCCATAACTGTTCCATGACTCTCCCTTGGCAACGCGCGATGATTAAGCACGCTGCAGAGAGGGAACCATGTACACAGACAGGGTAACATTACATTTAGGCTCTACACTATGCCTACATGGATTTTATTAAATCTAGGGGCTTGTGTTTGTGAGTCACAGACCTAAACCATTCCACCAACCCCCAATCATTAACAATATTGTTTCTCATCCATTACCTCTCTTTTTTCTTTTGAACTTATCCCTTCAAATTTTTCTGTCTTTTACCCTTTTACTAATAGAATTCTTTTTTCTTTTACTACCTCCCAGTTTATGTCTTCTTCATCACTTATTTTAGAACCTTCTTCTATGTAATCTTTACTATTTTTCTCAACTACTTTTTCTTCTATTTCTACTTCTTCTAAAATATCTTCTCTTTGTTCATGTTCTTCTCTTTCTTTTTCTTTTTTTCCATACTCTTATTTTCATTTTTAGAGTCCATTCATAAACTTCCAATTTTTTTACATTTATAACATTTCAGTTGACAGTTTTTGCATCATGTCCCATCTCACCACAAGTATAACATTTTATTTTGTTACAGTTACTTATCAAATGTCATCCTTTCCCACAAAAGAACATGTTTTGGGTTATCCCCAGTAATTTATGACACACCTATTCTCTTCCACATTTATCATGCTTGGTATATGCTTAATTTTTTTCTCTTTCTATTTTTAACATAACATTACAATTCCAGTCACCAGTCCATAAAACCCCTTTGTCATAAACTTTTGCAATGCCCAGTACTTCTTTACATAAAGTTTTCAAATGTCCTTACAAAGTCTCTCTTTCTACCATTGTTTGAAACTGTACATGCATTTTCTTTCTTGTTTCCATGTTAAATGTTTTTACCACATAAAGATTCTATGGATTACAGTCTTTCTTTTTTTTTTTCCATAGTCTTCAAGGAAAAATTTCCATTGAAAAAACAGTCTCAAATCTAATGTCATAAAATATCTCTTTGTTAATAAGCATAACTGCTCTTACTCCATATGCTTTTACACCCGACTGAACTATTAAGTTTTCCCACATTTAATACTTGTCCATTTTTTTGTCTTCTTTCCTTTCAATCCTTGCCCTGTACTTTCAGTTTTCCTTTCTTCTGCCTTCTTTTCTGCTACTCTCTTTTTGTCTACTTTTACTTTCTTTGGATATGTTTTCTTCTCCATCTCACCCCTAGTCTTCAGGATTGTCTCAGCACCCCCTCTTGTATTTTCTCCATAATATCCTCCAGGAAACATCTTCTTCATTTTCTGGCTTACTCTGCATCAACTTTTTTTAGTAAATCATACCCCAACCCTCCCAACTGGAGGGTTGTAATTCTACATCCATTATTTGCTGACTTAGCTCTTTCAAACAGATTTTTTTAAAACATTTCCTCCACATCCTGTACGCATTCTCCAGTCTTGATATTTGCTGCCCCCCCATTTCTCTTTACACTCCATCATCTTTTTTTTCTTTATCTGCCACCCTGCTTATTTGGGCCACCTCTGTGCCTTGGATGGAAACAGAAAGTGCTCCTGCTAAATGTGCCCACTTGGAACAATAATGTGTAGTCTTTTTTATTGATATATACATTCCATATTATTTGCTTATTTACATATTTACATTACTTACATTATTTGCAACTCTTTACAAATCTCCCTACATTAGAAACTTCAAGTTAAGCATTCCCCCCACTATTTTATCCACAACTGGAACATTACTTTCTCCAGAATCTTTGTCAAAATCCATTTTCCATTGTATTTGATTTCATTCAGTCTCTCATTCCATATAGTCCATGAAACATAAAATATCATTCTGTCAATTTTTTTACTTCTTCCTGTTTTTGTGCTCCATAATAACCAAATTATATTATGTCTGTATTTATTTGCTCTAATTTTAACAAACTTTTCACCTTATTATGTTTACATACTTCTTTCCACAAATTTAAACTCATTCACATTTCAAAAGCACATGCTTAGTAGTGTCAGATTGTTCACATTTGTTACATACTCTATCTTGCTTTTTGCATGGCATATTTGCCTTAACAAACAATTTTCTAATAGACAATCTCCATAAAAAAATCATTCCATTCTTTATTATTTTTATAGTTATATCTCATCATTATGGCATTTGTCTTGCCTATTTCTAAATTGTTCCATGGATCAATGCAATAAAATACTTTCATAATATTTAAGTACCATTCATTTCTATTTGTTCACATATATATTTTTTTATTTTCAATAACACAATTTTGTCTTGGTATTTTTTCATTTTTTTCATTCCCAATGCTTTTACTTCTTTTTAACTCCAATTCCTTCCCACAATTCTTTATATTTATAACATAGTAACATTCCTATCAAACTTTTATTTTCCTTCATAATTCCCTTTAATACCTTAAATAAAATTAAAGATGCAGCATATATTATTAGATTTATTAAACAAAAACCTCTTTGCTCTTCTTTCATATATAGAATCCCTCTCTTGACTGGATTCAGTCTAGAGCCCCATATAAAAGAAAATATAATAATCATTAATACCCATTCATACTTAATATGAATAATATAGATATTAGCAACATAAGCAATTTTCCCATTACCATGACATTCAACAAATGTGCTTTATTCATTCTTCTTGAATATTATTCCCAATATATCTATATATTTTAGACTGAACTCAATAGGTCTATATTACATTGTCAAAGTCCTGTAACTTCGACTGACATATGTCTGAACACATATGTCTGAAGTAACGGAACTTGGACTATGAATAAAAACATAAAAAAAACATAAAACAAAATAAACACCCCCCACTCTTCAAATATACCAACACAGAGGTCATGTTACAGTGCAGTAAAGGAAATGTTTCCTTTACTGCACTGTAGCATGACCTGAGAGTTGGTCTATTTAAAGATCAGGGGTGTGGGAGGGGCAGGGAGGGCTTGCCCCCCCTGCATATACTCTTTTATTTTATTTTTCGTTTTGGTTTTATTTTTTTATTTATAGTTGAAGCTCCATTACTTCGGACATATGTGTTCGAACATATGTCAGTCAAAGTTGTGGAACTTCGACTTTGTAATATAGACCCAAACTCAATACCTCCTATCATACCTTTAAACCAAGTCTTTTACTGTTTTCTTTATTTATACTTTAACCATTTTTTTAAATTTATAATTAATTTTTCATTTACTTCTTCCTTCCATACTTCATTTTTAACAATTAGTACAACATCATCTGCATAATTACACATTACTGGCAACTGTACTTTCTTCATCATTTTGTACCCACTGATACTTCACATTTTATTAATTTATTTCACTATTACATTCATTACTAATGAGAAAACTACACTACTAGCTGGGCAGCCCTGCTTTATTGTTATTTCTTCCCCAATCTAGCCATTTACATTTAGTTTCACATAGTTCCTTTCATAAACAGATTTTATTGGTTGTAATATTTTTTTGCTTACAATATATGCCTGCAAAAGTCCCCATACTGATTTATATTGAATATTATCATAGGTGTTATTTATAGCCCACTATCATAATTTCATTTCTATATTTTTATTTATGATAGCATCCAATATTTTTCTTATTATCCATAATAACTCAACTTCATTTACATTTTCTTCCAAATACATTTTGGTCATATATTCATTTTTTGTAACCTTTTTGTTATTATTGTCATGAAAATGTTATATTCCATATTATTCAACTTTATAGGTCTCTAATTGTTTATCTCCTCTTTATTTCCTTTTTTTAAATATAAATTTTATAGCTCCTGTACATACATTTTCTATTTAATTCCAGTTTCTAACCATTCATTCCTAAATTCTATAAAAATATTTTTGCCACTCTTGCATTTCTTTATCCATATCATATTCAGTTTGATCCTCTCTTGCTGCAGATTTCATGTTAATATCTTTTAGAATTTCATTTAATTCTGTCATAGTCTTTTTCTCTAAATACTCATCTTTGTTATTTAGTTTTTCACCTTTATAAATTTGTTCTATGTTATCTCCTCTTTTAGCAAATAATTTCAATAGATATTCTTTAATTATATATATATTTCCTCTTGCTCTCTTACTGGCTTACCTTGCTTATTCTTTAAAACTCTTATTACTTTTCCTTTGTTTATTATTTTACTCAAATATGGTGCTACATATTATTTTTCCTTGCAAGCAATGATTTTGTTTATATAACAAGTCAATTTTAATTTGATTCATTTCATATATTTCTCTTTCTTTTTCATAAAAGTTTTTCTTCTCTAATAAGTTTCTAATTATTTCTTGATGTAATACCTTCTTTTTTCTTTTCTTCCTTATACATTCTAAACACTTTTTCTATATTTATCTTTAAAATTAAGCCATCAAATAGTCCATTTCTCATAAAATATTCTCATATGTATATGCTTTTTCCATAATTCCATAAGTTCTACTTTCTCTTTTAAATATAACCCTCTTTCATTAATTCTCTTTATTACTTTTCCTGTTCTGATATATTCTTCATTTTCTGTGCTTTAACCCATATAGCCATATGATCCAAAAATCCATCATATTTAATTCCTTGTTTTTTTTTTAACTTTTAAACTATCTGATATTAAAAAAAAATAGTTTGTGTTCTAATTTCATTTCTTTTGTAAGTTCAATGATTATTGTTCCATACACTTAACTTTCCACTTTTCATAATTTCTTTAACCATTATACCATCACAATTGGTCTTATTTTTTCTTAAGTTACAGTTAAAATCATCCCCCACTATAATGTCCATATTTACACAAACATATTCAAGAATATTTTTTAAACATCATTTCAATCTTTTTCTTGTTACATATGCATATAAAGCTATAAATCTATACAGATATTTTCCATCTCTTCTAGTATCCTAATTTGTCCTAATTCCACTAAACACATTTCTAATATTTTAATGATTTCTTGACATAATATACATATAACAGAACAAATTTCTTAACCCATTTCCCCGTTTTGAATACCACCACACCATTCCAAAGTTTTTCAGTCTGTATTCTTTTTTCCTTTCTTAATAATCTGATACCTTCTAAAACAATAATATATGCATCTACTGCAGCACACCGTTGTAATATACCTATTATTCTCTTAAGATTGTTCATACTGTTCACATTTAAAGCTAATATTTTCAGCTTTTAAGAACAGTAAATATAATAAAATGTGTACCCCCTTTCTTTCTTATTTTCTCTAAGCATTTCCCTATTGAATTATTTTTTATTTCTTACTGTATGCCGTTTAGTGTCTTCTTCACTTGACTCCTCTGTTCTTATACCTGGTTACTTTCTTTAACTTCACGTACAACCTCTTTATCAGTCACATCTGTTTGTATATTTTCTTGTATAACACATTCTTCTATCTCTTTCTCCTGCATAACTTATTTTCTTTTTCATTTTCTTGCACATTCATTTCACAATCTATCCAAGAATGATCAGCATTACCAATTTTTTGCAGTTTAAATGACATTTTTTGCATTATGCCCTGTTTTACCACATAAATAACATATTTTTATATCACATTCATTGATTAAATGATAATTTTTTTCCAGAAAATAACAAGTCTTTGGTTAGCCCCTGTATTTTATAAAACCCATATTACCATGAACATTAATAATACTGGGTACATGCAAAACAGTATCATTTTTCCATTTTCAGTGTTACTCCATATTCACGTAACCCAGTCCATAGTCCTCTTTCACCATATATTTTTGTAGTGTCATTTACTTCTTTACATATAGTTAAAATATTATTTTAGTTCTTTTTCTTCAACTTCAGTTCTAAACTGGATCATTATTAATTTTTTTTGTTTGTTTGTTTATTTGTCTGTAAAAAGCTTGCACCACACATTCTGACCATGGATATTTTTTTCTTTTGTTGTTATCCACCCAAAAAGCTTTCCATAGCTTGCCCAGTCTCAAATATCAAGTCACAAAAAGTATCTTTATTAATCTCTTTATTAATTAAAATATATGCTCTTACCTTGTTTGCTTTCACATCCAGAGGCGCTATGACAGAGTCCCAAGCCTCATACACGTCCAAACTTTCTTCTTTTTACTGCTCACATGTACAGTAAACTTATTTTATCTTTTATTTCATCTTTCTTCTTTGCTCCTTCTCCAACCATTTGTGCATAGGTTTTTGTCACTGGAACATTTTCTGGCACAGTTTATTCTTCTCCTTTTTCTTCTATTTTTTTCTTTGATCTTACTCCATGAAATTGCTTATCCATTTTTTGTCCTACTTTGGTTTAACATTTCTACCAAATAATCACACCACAATGGAGGATTGTAATTATGCATTTTTCAGAGGTAACTGTTTCCCCTTCATACAATCTCCTCTGAAAGCTTTCCTCTGAATCCATCTCTATTTCAGCTAAAAATCTTCTTTTCCTAAAGATCACAGTTTTTTCTGCACCCACATCAACAGAAACAAAACTTCTGGTAGCAATTCTATCATATCACCTGCATTTCCAACAACTTTAATTTCAGTTTCAGCAAAAGCTGAATCAGATATGTTTCTTCCCTGCTCCTCCAGGCTATCACCATGTCTGGAACAGGAACAGGAAGTCTGTTGTGTCACAGACAAACTCTTCCCCTACTACCAAGAGAACACACACACACACACACACACACACACACACACACACACACACACACACACACACACACACACACACACACATTATAGAATATTTACATATACTTGCATGTTTCCATACATTTACTTCATATTTTCCAGTATTCCCTCCCACTCTTTTACCCACAACCAAAATCATATATTTTCTAATATCTTTGCCAAAGTCCATTTTCTACTATATTTAATTTCATTGAATCTCTCACTCCATATTGTCCACGCAACATAAAAAATAATTCTGTACATCTTCTTTACTTGTTGTGTTCATGCTCCATAATCACCATATTCTATTATGTCCATGTTTAACTGTTCATATTTTAAATGCTTTTTAACCATATCATGTTTACATATTTCTATCCATAAATTCTTAATTCTGTCTCATTAAAAAAAAATTATGCAGTTTCTAATCCCCCACACTTATTAAAATTCTATCATGTTTTCTCTTATACTGCATATTAGCTTTTACAGGCAGTTTGCATCCCCCGGATTCATGAAGCTCGGCGCAAGGCCGGTGTAAGGCGTGCACCTGCAGTGCAGTGTATAATCGGCGTAGCAGCGCCACATGCATAGTAATGAGTGTGCGCCGCAACCACAACCACGTGCAGAGGGCACGTGCGTGAGCCCAAGTAGGATGCGCCCGTAGGGCGTGGCTGCCGGCAGGCGAGGAGCAACCTAAAGTGCTGACTGTCACAGGCCGCCTGCAATAGTAACCGCACCAGCCAGTGTCCGTGGATAATGAAACGTACGCAGAGTATGCAACATAGTACCTGTGTACACAAAACGGAGAACCAGACATTAACCCACGAAGTCCAAATTGTACCCATCCAAGGAACAAAGGATACGCGTAATACCGTGTCCGTCACACAATGCACTGTCAGTGGGCATACCCAGTGAAGGTGTACCGCAGCATGTCAGCGCGCCGCACCTACACACAAGTAGCCCCATGGGCATAGTCACCAGCAGTAGTGAGAGTACACAGCCGGGCAGCCGTGTCTATATAACAACCAGAAGGAAACCAGATACCCTAAACACAGCCAAACATGTGCATAGCAACATGTACTACACCCAGCAACGTGCCCGTCGCATACACATAGGACGGCGTATGCGGCGTAATATCCAGAAGCAGAACCCATGCATGCAAATGTAATACACAACAGCCCCGTCATAGCACGTAACCCGCACCCATGTACGACTGTCCACCCAACCCAGCTAGCAGCCTTGCGCAGCTGCACACCTACACACAGTGGGTATACCTCACATGTAGTATGAAGTATTGTCCTAGGCAGTGCCACGCAGGCAAATATGTACCCCACATGTCAACATCCCACCTCAGGTACTGATATCCAAATGGCTGCATGTGAATGTGTCGGCAGAATGTGTACATCCAGCATGTGGTATGGACCTGTCAAAACCCCATAGGCATTCACACGCCACGGTGTCCATAACTGTACACATCTGGACAAAGCAGTATGTGCAGCCACCGTACCGATGATTAGCTATGCAGACATGTTAAACACAACACATAGGGCGGAACATCCGCCCACCAAGCAGGACACCCCAACAGGGTGCCACATGCACAGAAGGTGAAGATGGGACATCACACATAGATAATAGTGGTGCCGGATGGCCAAACACCCACGGCCAATGCAAAGGATTGAATAACATGTATATGCCTGGATGAATGGGTATGTCATATAATGGGAATAGGCTAAGCTATCCAACATAATAGCCATGTGTACCAGATACAAACTGCCAGTAACACGCAGTAGTAATGCAGGAAGGCATACACGACTGTGGGAATATCACAGGACATATGGCATGTGCCAAGTGTTGACGCATGACACAAATGTCCAGGATGGGGCTCCCTGCAAAGAGGAACATGTGCCAACCCCACCCCCCACTGATGTATTGGCAGTGGAAACACAACCCAAACACACACCAACACCACCGTCCATCCCACGATAGCAACGGAGGCCGGTCAAAGACCACCATGATGCGTGCGCAAACAGGGACACGTGTAACCATTGCCCTGACAACCCCCCACAGGCCAACGAATAATAGTATGGACATGTGCATGTAATGCTGTGAATGATGTGTGGTAGTCCTCAGTATCACAGAGGTAGGTACACAGATACACTGTAATCAGCCGTGACATATGTGCACTGTACACAGCATACCTGCAGGTAATACATAGTTCAATCATGTGCCACAGAAATATCCACATACGAATGAGGACAGGGGATAGACAAGTGTGAATGGGACAAACTATGAACATAGGTTCATAGGTTCATAGGTTCATAGTAGGCTATCTGCCCAAGGGCATCTATAAGCCTAGCCCATAGTTATGTTGCCTTCGCCACCCCTTCAGTTTGAAGAAAACTATGCCTATTATATTGCTGTACCTCTGTCAAGCAGTGACACTGAAGTAATCCCTGGGGTATATCTGCAATCTCCCATCCATTGGTCAAGATTCCCCTTGAACAAGGCCAGCGAGGTGCTCTGCCTCACATGTACTGTGATGTTGTTCCACAGCATAGTGAGTGTATGGGTGATGAATCTGTCCCTCCAGCACACTCTATTAATGACCGTGTCAAGGTTTAAGTCACCTGCCCTTGTGGTTCTGAGGGATCTAGATTCTTTAGGTGAAGCATAGTCATCAAACCTGGGTTCGACATGGCCTTGTATGTCAGGCACAGGTCACCTCTGAGCAAGTGGTATGCGACTGAATAGAGCTGGAGTCCTTTCAGTCGGGCAGCATAACACATATTCCTGAGACCCTGCATCTGTTTGTCGATGAACTGTTGGGGACTTTCCAGCTGCTGCAGGTGTCGGGTCAGATACATTCCGAATGGGACATTGTACTCAAATCATAGGTCTAACGAGTGATGAGTACAGGGGGACAATGACCTCCCCTGATCTAGATGTGAATCCCTTCATGATCAGGTGGGCAATGTAGAAGGTCTACCTAACTACGTTAGCAACGTGTGTGTCAAACAAACGGTTACTGACAACCTGGGTCCCCAGATCCCTGGTAACTTCCTCTGTGCTCAGTGGATTGCCACCTATATGGTAGCTAGGGGTAACCTTGTTCTTCCCAAAGGGTATGACTATGCATTTCCTGGCATTTAGCTGTAGGCCATGTCTCTGGCACCAGTTATCCATATCTGTGAGGCCCTTCTGAAGGATATCTGTGTCAGATGTGTTTCCGACTATGGCACCCAGTTCGCAGTCATCTGCAAATATTGTCATCCATAACCCCCCTGTGTTTGCTTGTACTTTGGAAATGTAGATGCCGAAAAAGAGTGGACCCAGGACTGAGCCCCGTGGGACACCACCTGTGACCGGCTGTGAGTCTGACATGGCGCCAGCAACTATGACCGTGTGGGTTCTGTCACTTAGCCAGTTTGCAACCCATCTTGCGATATATGGGTTTACATTCAAGCTGATGAGTTTATCAATGATACCTGAGAGGGGTATTGTGTCGAAGGCCTTTGCCAGGTCGAGGTTGGCTGTATGGACTGCTTTACCCTCATCAATGGCCTTGGTGACTGTTCCTAAAAGGTCAACCAAGTTTAAAAGGCATGATCTGCCTTTGACCAAGCCAAACTGGGTTGGATCCAAAGTATGCAAGTCCCCTATGTCTTTATCTATGAGTTCCATTATGATCCTTCCCCATGGCTTTCAGATAAGGCTTGTCAAGCTAATGGAATGGTAATTACCAGGGTCAGGGGAGGCACCGCCCTTGTGAAGTGGGACTACAGTCGCCTTGCACCACTACTTGGGTACGTATCCTGAGGTGAGGCTAAGATTAAACAGCTGTCCTAACTGTGGGTTTAATTCCTTATTGAGTTCATGGAGTCCACAGCTGGGACACCATCTGGTTCCATGGATGCTGTGTTTACTGCCTTGGAGAGAGCATTTCCCACCTGTGCGTTACAGATGTTCTGGGGGCTACAATCCTCTGGTATAGATATCTCTCCATGTGGGGGGGGAGAAGTTTGCACCGAACCTGTCAGCCAGTATGTTGGCAATGTGTGTAGGTTCAGTAATCTTCACATCATTCTGAACCCAGTCTGAGCATATCTGGGAGTGTCCTCCCAGGTGTCTAACATAGCTAAAGAAGGCCTTATGATTGTGTGTCGAGTCCTTGGTGATTTATCAGTCGAATTTGCCCTGGATGATTTCATGAGAGCTTGTAGTTCTTCACATATAATGAGCAAGGGTGTCTTACCTTACAAGGATTCTGCTCTATCTTGTAGTAGCTACCTCCTTTCGTTGTAGAGCTTGTTTATGGCTGGGGTCCACCAGACCGGATGCTTGGCTTTGGTACAAAGAGTCTCAGTTTTGTATGGGATTGCCTGATCCATGCAGTCCTGTAGGTGCTGGTAGAAGGCATATGTAAGTCATTCAGCGGTTTGAGTAATGTTTACCACTGGCTCAGGGGCCTTAAAGGAGACCACACTAGTGTTTAGAAGTGTGAAGTCGGCTTTTGAGAAAGGCATATGTATGGTAACCAGCACACCCACAGCATTGTATGCCAATAGCAGAAGCTATTGTAGGTTGTCCAAACACACGTGTCCGTACACATGGAACATCATAGCAATAAACCACGCCCGGATGTGGGTAATGCTAGATATACCCACGGCAGACATGGTGCGTTCCCGAGGCGGATGCTCGAGGGACCACACACATAGCCGGCCTTAGGCATAGGCCAACTAGGCAGCTGCCTAGGGCGCTGCTCTACTAGGGGCACTTTTCCAGTCTTTATTTGCTGTAGGTAGACCAGGATGGGGGTAGCGGGTGATGTGGTGGAGGCACCATGGAGTCCTTTTGCCTAGGGCACCACTTGACCTAAGGCCGCTCTTGCCATGGGTAAATACAGCAGTACCAACACCCAGACGCGGGTTATTGCTAGT
This sequence comes from Protopterus annectens, assembly GCF_019279795.1. NCBI lineage: Eukaryota > Metazoa > Chordata > Ceratodontiformes > Protopteridae > Protopterus > Protopterus annectens. Next base: position 1,332,355,047 of record NC_056728.1, read on the forward strand.
ATGCCATATCATCTATGGAAAGAAACCATATATTCCCAGACATAATGGCACAGCATAATGCCTGTCTGCCGCCCAAACACAGACATATGGCACCCGCGGTGGTGCAGACGTACTGCGCGAGATGTCCGTTACCAATGTCGACACTGTCTCGCTATGTGAAACAAGGTCAACATAGAGATTCAATACTAAACAGCGACGGAGAGCCCGATGTCCCCGTTGCTGAGCTGTTCAACCTGTTCCGCCATGTTAAATGTGTGTAGCAGAGCGGGACTGTCCCAAACTAAGCAACGGATATGTCCGTGGCTCAGTGAAAGCCGTCACGCAATGTTAAACCCATGTAATATAGCGAGACAGGTTATAAATACCGAGGTTTAGTAATGGAAATAGGTCCGGTCGACCAGACCGTGTGCAATTACTATAACAAGATCTACAACGGGCACGCCGGCCAATCAGCACACGCGGTTAGGAATAATGCGGGGGGGGGATATGGTATCATAGACACGGACAAACTGTACCCATGTGACTCGTCTGACATTCGTACACGGTCAGGGCAGTTCCGTACACTAGACGGACAAGACCAAACCCAAAGCACCACAGGAACACCCTGACAATCGAAGGCCTGTATGCGTAGGGGATATAAGCCCCTGTGATCTGAATATCCCTGCGGTCATGACATATGCATCCTGGGCCATGAGCGGGAGGGAATAAGGAATGTTTAACATGTAGTACCGCACCTTACCCAGCAGGAGAATGGATGCCTGTGACGTACGTGAGTGCGGGGGGGTGGGGTGGGGTGGGATATGTAAATTTAGCTAAGTACCATGGGTATGCATATAAATGAGACCGAACAGCTAACGTGTAGTGGTCACAGTAACCGGCAAACAAGAATGCAGTCCCGTTTGAATTACAACTATAGAACATATAAATGTGAACGTGTACGTAATGCGTCCATGCCGCAAAGACTGTTACATGTGTAAAGGTGAAAGTGCGTTCCGCACACATCCGTCAACCGGATCAGAGATATGTTACCGGAAAAGTCACAACTAACCCAGACCACGTAACCACACAGACCCAGTGAACATATGTAAACAGAATACGGATATGCATGTGCACCTGCGCGTAACCCACAATCAGGAAATGCAAGTGCGCGTGTGCTTGTGTGATCCGCTCACAGCAGGGAAAGTTAAGGCTGTGTCCTCCACGTCAATCATACATGTCTCAAAACTGTCAGCCTCTGAAAGTATGGAATCGGGCAATGCCATGTAAAGTACCGTTAGAAATAGTGAGAAACACACGCTATGTGATAAGACAAACATAGAATGTGGATATAATAACGTGTGTGTTAGTAGTATGTATTGACGACGGTTATGCATCTGTAACCTGACCCACTTGTCAGAAGGTGCCCTCGTATGAATTGTGTTCTGTTGGCTCACACTTGTTGACCGGGCTAGGCTAGCTGGATATATGTCCAGTGTCAGCAGAGGCCCGTGGAGAAATGCTCCACACACAATAATAGCACAACATACCAAAGTACTCATATATGTAACCAAAAAAGAACAACAATAGAAAGTGTCCTGAAAGGACTGGTTACACACAGATCCCAGACGACAGAGAAATATATGGCCAGTGGAAGCACGTCACAATTACGGGATCAGGTCCCTATAGAAGCAAGAAGGTCTCACATGACACACCAGCGAATTGCCAGATAGACACAGGTCAATGTAACACACAGCAAGATTAAGGGCCAACCAGCCGTACACCATGCCAGAACCTGTACAGTGGAAAGGTATGGCATGGTAATTGATGTGTGTACACAGGTAATCCACAGACAGTAACAAAGCAAGGTATGAAACGAGGGGTTCACATGTATATATCTACACACAGCAGTCCGACTGCCCGTATATATGACGCATGGACATAGATTTGTCACATGTAAACAAGATGTAAACAACTACAGTTTATTCCATATCATATTGATATAGTTATAATACAGTCATATTCATATTTAACATTGTGACTCTTATTTACATTCATATTTATACAAAATATGCATTTAATTGTACTTATTTATTCCATGATTTGGAATCTTAATGCAACAAATATACACATTAATATACAATATCATTATCAACACACTACATTCTAAGGTTTACTCACAACAATTATCAACTATGTTTCAATATACCGATTGTATTGACCAATAATGTATTTATATTAACACATTGTTGTTGTATTATTGTTTCCATTAAGTAATGTATGCAACACTGATTTGTATATGTCACTTTATCATCAAGACTTGGAGCACTGTCCACTTAACTATGAGCAGGTTTATTGATTAATTGTCTTTAAACTGACTCTGAAGGAAGTATATAAGGGACTATCTAATGTATTTCAGACTCCGGCGATGCCCCATGTTAGTGGGTGAAAGAGCTCAGTATCTTTGACTGTGGAGTGTATCGTTTTTGTCATCGTCTGTTTTGGCCTGGTTTATGTTCAATAATGTCTTTTATGAAGATGACCAGGACTCAAGGTTTGCTGTATTTCCGCTTACTGGCACATGGATATAGATAGGCCAAGTAATACATAATATGGGTAGTCAAACAGACATCCGCGATTGGGGAACATACAGCAGCAGTCAAAACCACTGGCCAGATGGTGACAGTCCAACAAGTTCTACACTTTACATATGCACACTGGTGTCCATTGTAGGACTCCAAAAATTGATCCGTTCACAATATCAACCAGCTGCAATCGACCCAGAAGAAATGACAGCAGTGAC